>NC_089229.1:88300941-88900941 GCF_963924675.1 Phocoena phocoena
AAAACTGTAAAAACCACAAATACATGGAGGCTAAACAGTGTGCTACTAAATAACCAAGAGATCACTGAAGAAATCGAAGAAGAAATAATAAAATACATTGAAACAAATGACAATGAAAACATGATGACCCAAAACCTATGGGACACAGCAAAAGCTGTTCTAAGAGGGAAGTACATAGCAACACAATCTCACCTCAAGAAAGAAGAAAAATCTCAAATAAACAATCTAACCCTACACTTAAAACAACTAGAGAAAGAAGAACAAAGAAAACCCAAAGCCAGTAGAAGGAAAGAAATCATAAATATCAGACAGAAATAAATGAAATAGAAACAAAGAAAACAATAGTAAAGATCAATGAAACTAAAAGCTGGCTCTGAGAAGACAAACAAAGTTGATAAATCCTTATCCAGACTCATCAAGAAAAAGGAGAGGATTAATTAGATTAAATTAAATTAGAAACGAAAAAGGAGAAATCACAACTGACACTGCAAAAATACAAAGTATTATAAGAGACTATTGCAAACAACTATATGCCAATAAAATGGACAACCACAAAGAAATGGACAAATTCTTGGAAAGGTATAACTTTCCAAGACTGAACCAGGAAGAAATAGAAAAAATAAACAGACCAATCACAAGTACTGAAATTAAAACTGTGATTAAAAATCTTCCAACAAACAAAAGTCCGGGACCAGATGGCTTCACAGGTGAATTCTATCAAACATTTAGAGAAGATCTGACACCAATCCTTCTCAAACTATTCTAAAAAATTACAGAGGGACAAATTCATTCTACAATGCCACCATAACCCTGATACCAAAACCAGAAAAAGCTATCACAAAAAAGAAAATTATACACCAATATCACTGATGAACATAGATGCAAAAATCCTGAACAAAATACTAGCAAACAGAATCTAACAGCACATTAAAAGGATCATACAGCATGACCAAGTGGGAATTATCCCAGGGATGCAAGGATTCTTCAATATATGCAAATCAATCACTGTGATACACCACATTAACAAATTAAGGAATAAAAACCATATGATAATCTCAATCAATGCAGAAAAAGCTTTTGACAAAATTCAACAACGATTTATGATAAAAACTCTCCAGAAAATGGGCATAGAGGGAACCTACCTCAACATAATAAAGGCCATATGTGACAAACCCACAACAAGCATCATAATCAATGGTGAAAAACTGAAAGCATTTCCACTAAGATCAGGAAAGACAAGGATGTCCACTATCACCACTCTTATTCAACATAGTTTTGGCAGTCCTAGGCACAGCAATCAGAGAAGAAAAAGAAATAAAAGGAATAAAAGTTGGAAAAGAAGAAGTAAAACTGTCAATGTTAGCCAATGACATGATACATACATAGAAAATCCTAAAGATGCCACCAGAAAACTACTAGAACTAATCAATGATTTGGTAAGGTTACAGGATACAAAATTGCACAGAAATCTCTGGCATTCCTATACACCAACAACAAAAAATCAGAAAGAGGAATTAAGGAAACACTCACATTTACCATTGCAAAAAAAAAGAATAAAATACCTAGGAATAAACCTGCCTAAGGAGGCAAAAGACTTCTACTCAGAAAACTATAAAACACTGATGAAAGAAATAAAAGATGACATAAACAGATGGAGAAATATACCATGTTTTTGGATTGGAAGAATCAACATTGTGAAAATGACTGTACTACCCAGAGCAATCTACAGATTCAATGCAATCCCTATCAAACTACCAGTGGCATTCTTCACAGAATTAGAGCAAAAAATTTTACAATTCATGCGGAAAGGCAAAAGACCCTGAATTGCCAAAGCAATCTTGAGAAAGAAAAACGTAGTTGGAGAAATCAGGCTCCCTGACTTCAAACTATACCACAAAGCTACAGTAATCAAGGCAGTATGGTACTGGCACAGAAACAGAAATATAGGTAAGTGGTACAAGGTAGAATGCCCTGAGATAAACCTACACACATATAGGCACCTAATTTACGACAAAGGAGGTAAGAACATACAATGGAGAAAAGACAGCCTCTTCAATAAGTGGTGTTGGGAAAACTGGACAGCTACATGTAAAAGAATGAAATTTGAACACTACCTAACACCATACAAAAATAAACTCCAAATGGATTAAAGACTTAAATGTAAGACCAGACACTATAAAACTCTTAGAGGAAAACATAGCCAAAAACACTGTTTGACATAAACCACGGTAAGATCTTTTTTGACCCACCTCCTAGAGTAATGGAAATAAGAACAAAAATAAACAAATAGGAGTTAATTAAACTTAAAAGCTTTTGCACACCAAAGGAAACCATAATCAAGACAAAAAGACAACCCTGAGAATGGGAGAAAATATTTGCAAATGAAACAACAAAGGATTAATCTCCAAAATATACAAACAGCTCCTGGAGCTCAATATCAAAAAACAATCCAGTAAAAAATGGGTGGAAATGGGAGGGAGACGCAAGAAGAAGGAGATGTGGGCATATATGTATATGTATAGCTGATTCACTTTGTTATAAAGCAGAAACTAACACACCATTGTAAAGCAATTGTACCCCAATAAAGATGTTAAAAAAAAAAATGGGCAGAAGACCTAAATAGACGTTTCACCAAGGAAGACATACAGATGGCCAAGAGGCACATGAAAAGATGCTTAACATCACTAATTATTAGAGAAATGCAAATCAAAACTACAATGAGGTATCAACTCACACCAGTCAGAATGGCCATTATCAAAAAATCTAGAAACAATAAATGCTTGAAAGGGTGTGTTGAAAATGGAACCCTCCTGCACTGTTGGTAGGAATGTAAATTGATACAACCACTATGGAAAACAGTATGGAAGTTCCTTAAGAAACTGAAAATAGAACTACCATATGACACAGCAATCCTACTACTGGGCATATACTCTGAGAAAACCAAAATTCAAAAAGTGTCATGTACCACAATGTTCATTGCAGCTCTATTTACAATAGCCAGGACATGGAAGCAACCTAAGTGTCCATAGACAGATGAATGGATAAAGAAGATGTGCCACATATATACAATGGAATATTACTCATCCATATAAAGAAACGAAATTGAGTTACTTGTAGGGAGGTGGATGGACTGAGAGTCTGTCATACAGAGTACTTCATATTTCAGTAAGTCAGAAAAAGAAAAACAAATACCATATGCTAATGCATATATATGGAATCTAAAAAAAAAATGGTACTGATGAACCTAATTGCAGGGCAGGAATAAAGATGTACACAGAGAGAATAGACTTGAGGACGTGGGGTGGGAGGGCGAAGCTGAGGCAAAATAAGAATAGCATCGACATATATATACTACGGAATGTAAAATAGTTGGCTGGTGGGAAGCAGCAGTATAGCACAGGGAAATCGGCATGGTGCTTTGTGATGACATAGAGGGGTGGGATAGGGAGGATGGGAGGGAGGCTCAATAGGTAGGGGATATGGAGACATATGTATGCGTATGGCTGATTCTCTTTGTTGTGCAACAGAAACTAGCACAGTATTGTGAAGCAATTATACTCCAATAAAGATCAATTTTAAAAAATTTTCTGTAGATTTTCTTTTCTCCCCAGCAATGTTAGGTTCTCAGTTCTTAATTAAGAATGAGTGCTTTTTCAGTGGTTTCATTTCATTTTACTTGCCAAATGTTTCTCTCCTACTAGTTCCCATCCACTCCATGCTTCTCCTTGATATTTTATTAGACTAAGATAATACAAAGTAATGTATGTAGTAAACATGACTATTTTTCACCAAAACTCAATTTCTAAAATGAGAGATGGAGGTAATCATGTTAAACTTTCAGTAGAGCCATTACTTGATTTTATTGCTCCTCTTTTCCTATGTATTTTTCCCAAAACACTTCATAAGATTAAAATGAAAAGTATTACACTCACATATAAAAGGATGGAAACAATTAGTTATAGCATTCAACTTGAAATTTCCAATTTAAAACTTAAACATGGGCTTCCCTGGTGGAGCAGTGGTTGAGAGTCCGCCTGTCGATGCAGGGGATACGGTTTGCGCCCCGGTCCGGGAAGATCCCACATGCCATGGAGTGGCTGGGCCCGTGAGCCATGGCCACTGAGCCTGTACGTCCGGAGCCTGTGCTCCACAATGGGAGAGGGCACAACAGTGAGAGGCTCGCATACTGCAAAAAAAAAAAAAAAAAAAAAAACTTAAACATGATATAAAGCAAGACAACAAAATTTTGATCTCTTGAAAATGATGCAGGGATGTGAAATTAAAGCCAACTGGCTAATTTTCAAAAATGTAGATTCATGGACTTTAAGTGATATGACATATATTAATAACAATAAAATAACCATGCAAACCAAACACAAAATACAGTTCAATTAAACTTCTTTAATTACAAATTTCAAGTAGTACATTGCAATCGAAAATAAAAAGAAATCACTAAAATAAAGACATAAAATGTGGTATAAATGTTTAAAACATCAATATTCATATACAAAGTTATATTTTAGAAATATGTAATAAAAACAAAATAAATCAAGAATATGCAATGGAAAATAGTGTTTGCAGGCACATTTTCAATGAAATTTTATTTTAGACCTTTCATTAAATGAGCTGAAACTCTTTCTAGATAAAAGTTCATCTACAAGTAATATAATTTACGTATGGGAAAAGCTCAGCGATGCTCTGTGTGGCATTAGGTGTCTGAGACATACCACTAAAACTGTTAGATCATACCGGAAACCAGCTGTGCATGAAGTAGATTGCTTTTATCTAAATGATAAAAACCTTGTAGATTGCGAACAATACTGGGTATAAAATGTAACATTTTAATGAGCAACATGAAGGAATAGAATGAACAAGAGAAATGGTAGATTTGCCCAGGACACGTGCAAGTGGAAGAAGGAAAAAGGAAGTGAGAAATGTTTGTACTGATTGTGATAAAATGTTCGCCAATTCTAACTTTTAGTCAGAAAAATTTCTACATCATTTAACTAATTTATCCAACATATGCTCCTCCCCAAAGAAGGTTCTATACTAAAAGAAATTCTGTCACCAACAGTTGAAATAATATGTATTTGTTTTGCCTCATACAAAATAATTTCGTAAATAATAAAGATTATACTTCACCCACCTGAGAAATCATTCATTATATATTATAGTTAAATAAATTTAAAATCATTCAGTTGGTAAGGTTATTAATTTTTAAGGTAGAAACATATAAATACCTCAAGCTATGCATCAAATTTCAAATGGATTGAGTCAAAGGTAAAATCTCAAATAATTAGATGACTATCTAAGTAATTATATTTCTAATCTTCCAATGGCAAAATATATTACTGCCGCTAAAATATATGAAAAAAAAGACTGTGAATCAAAACATTTTTTTGGCTGATCAAGATTGTAATGAGTAATAGCAAAATAATTATACTCAGTGCTTATGATTGAGGATTACCTTTTATCAGTATCTCAGCTAGATAAGATTCCTCTTCCCTGAGGTGACCGAAACCTGCATATTTACATAGATTGAATCCTTGGTGGTTATGTCTTTATCAAGTTGGCATGTAAAAATTTCCAATGTACGAGCATTCTCATAAAAGCAATACTAGGCAATGCATCAGTAATAACTTCTGGTTTTCAATATATTCTTATCCTCATTGAGTAACAGTGGCTCAGTTTGCCCTGAGGACTTAGAATCAGTCACACATCAGCCAATACAATTCTCCGTTATTTTGCCTGACTGAATCTGCATGGTGAGCCTAAGATGGTCAGGGCCTGTTTCAGCTTCCAATTTAATAGGACCTTGACCGTGCCCTAGTGGAAACATTTCTCTCTTAAGCACTAAAACCTCCCAACCAACTGATCAACTTTACAGATATGGGAATGTGGTTTGTTTGCTGTCAGTGACAGGGGACATTTTCTTTTCTGTTCCTTTGTTACTGGGTAGAGGGCTCTAGAGTAGATGGCACTATATGTGGCCTCTCCTTGGAGGAATATACCACATCTTAAAGAATAGCATCCTAAATGTGTAGTTTATGTATCCCAGATGATTTTGTATTGAGCCTCCAGTAGGTTATAACACCATTCCTTTGCCAGGAACTGAATCCCATGATGATGTGTGGAATGTCAAAATGATGGATAAAGCATGAATGGTGGTGCTGACAGAAAAGTTTCAGATTGGAAAAACAAATCTGTGTATTAATCTGGTATACGAATCTCTTCATCTGAGGGTAAATCATTACTACTTCGATGATGCAAGGAGACAGTGGAAACAACCTGCCACCACGTCTGGTACTCCCAGGGAATTATGCCAGATCAAAGACTTGGAATTTGTTTTTGCTGTTGTCAACAGGATCCTTAATAGTGGTAGTTGGAAGATGAGCCTTGGTGAGGGATATTATGAATTTGAGGCCATGCATAGCCTTTCTTCCTGCTGTCATGGACGCTTTATAAGTACACAGAATGGCACCTGACAGAATTTCATAGGATGGGTCATCTTATTTAATTATTAAAAGTCTCCTCTTCACGGGTGCTCTCTGATCAGCACAAATGGGACACAAATATCCTTATATACTGTGCACAGTCCCAGCGGTCTAGTCATATGCTATTCATATGCTTCTCCTCAAGATTACTTTCTCATCCATCTTTCAATCTTGCAAAGATTGTATATATATATGTGTGTGTGTGTGTGTGTGTGTGTATGTATGTATATACATATATACACAAATATATTTCTTTGAATCACATTAATGTAAGACTGGATTTTCTGTAGTAGAAGCTTCAGTAGAGATAAATAAATTCAAAGCAATAGTCAAGGCAGAATGTGACTAAATGAAGGATAAACACTTAAATCTTTTTTGAGGTATAAATGATGTATAATATTATATTAGTTTCAAGTGTACAATATAATGATTCAATATTCATATATATTGTGAAATGATCACTACAATAAGTCTAATAATATCATCCCCATACATAAATTTTTTTCCTGTGGTGAGGATTTTTTAAATCTACTCCCTTACTGTCTTTCAAAAGTACAATACATCCCCATGATTTCTTTAATTTATAACTGGAAGTTTGTCCCTTTAACTCCCCCTTAACTCATTTGCTCACACGCCATCCCCTGCCTCTGGAAACCACCAGTCTGTTCTCTGTATCTATGAGCTTTGTTGTTTCTTGTCGTTGTTCTTTAAATCTTTAAGTAGAAGGGAGATTAAATATATCTGGGTAGACCAGAGTAAATATGAATGACAAAGTAAATTTTGAACTGGGCTTGATGGGTACTAAAATTTCAACAAAAGAAATATTTTTGCTCTTTTTTAAAAGAAGAAATGCGTATTCCAGCTTCATGATGTTCTTTCAACATATGTCAGTTTACATATATAAATCACTGTTCTTTCATGTACATTTTTATATCTCAGCAAAGGAAAAGAGGACACACATACACAAAATGAATATATAATAGAAATGATAATTTCTAGTTAACTAGCATTTGCTTAACCAGTCTCATATTCCCATAATAGACATTTTGTGATATTTTTAGAAAAGACCATTCCTTAGAGTTTTTTTTACCACCAAATTGTCAAAATAACATTGATTTTCATCATAGCCATTCACCAAAGCTCTAAAATTTGAAATGTATGGACATCAATCATATTAAACTCAGGGGTGAAAGTTCCTAACTTTTTGAAGTCCCCAAAAGTTGTATGAATGTCCCTTCAAATCCTGTGCTTGAGAAAGGTCAGTCCTGCTCTAAAAGTAGAAACAGTTAAGTCATGTGTAGGCTCAGAACTTTTCAGCTTCTGTTCTCTCATTATGGTAGAAATGCTGATGTTTTAGGATAACCTTCTGCTAATATAGTAAGGGCTTCTTCAGTTCGGAGGATAAGAGTCAATATTAGAAAGTCAAGTCATGTAACATGTTTTTAAATTATGATAAAACCTTATGAATTTTAGAATACACTTTTTTGTGTGTGGATTTGTAACCATCGTATCTGTAAATAAGATGGTTAGTTAAAAGGATAAAGTTTTTTTTAAAAGATGGAAAATATTTAAAGTAATTTAAAGTGATCAAATATAAATCAAACTGTTTAAACCAATATAAAATGTTTGCATGTTCTTGTTTTAAATTATAAACCTTCTTTCTAACTGTGGGAAACATCTTGAGCTCTGAGAAACATTGCAACATGGGAAAAAAGTGGTGAAAAATTTGAGTTATCAAAGAAATTATATTTATCTCCATATTGAAATTTTTTTGCAATCCCTTAGTAACTATTGATGGCAGTTAGTTTAATTATTGAGAAATACATGATGTATATTTTAAAGATGTCTCAGAAATTATTCTTTCTTTAAGTTTTACCAATGCAGCTAAATATTTAAAATAAAAATGTTTATTTCTTATTATAATAAGAATCTGACTGAATTTTTAATGTTTGACTGCTGATAGATTTCACATCACGCAACTCCCCTTGCCCCCTCTACCCCATATGCACACAAGCTGATAAAACAGCCCAGGTACTTCCTCATTTGGTGCCAGCAGGAAGTTTGAACACTTCAAGCATTGGCCATGTGCACTGGCACCCTCAACCCAGCCCCACTCTAATCGCAGTAAAAGCTAAGATCGACTCATTTCCCTGCTCCTTAGCCATTTTGGATCTGCTTGGAAGCCTGCAGTGCTATCCCAGAAAGCCTCATTATATGAGTAATAAACCTTTTCAGAACCTCTTTATGTGTGCTATCAATCTTAATACCCAAGCCAAATTTTTGATTGGTACATTTGGGCCTGTGGGGATAACTACAGTATTTATTTATGAGTAAAAGCTTTTATAAATCTATAAATGTTCTTAAACTAATTTAATTAGTCTGTAACTCATTTTGATGTATTTATATTAACTATTCATATACACACACAGTGGTCATTTAGTCTTAAAGTGTAGCTTTTAGTTTAAAAATAAGAATTTTTAATTAAAATGACACAAATATTGTAAAGTTAAAATTACATTATAATATTAAAGAACAATAATAAAAGTAATTTAGAGAAAGAACAATAATAAAAGTAATTTAGAGTGATACAACAGCCATGAAGCATATTGATTTATACAGACTTCATCAAACATAAAATTTCAAAATACTAATTAAGGAAAAACAAATGGTCTGGAATTAAAGTGATATAAATGTATAAGATCAAATAATAAACTGAGAAAATTCTGCAAAGAGCCTCCTTTAAAATGCCTGTTAGCTAAATGGGCTGAGCTAAATGATCTCTGAGATTCCCTTAGTTACACATTCTATGATTCTAGGGGAAAAATTGCTCTGAATTTGGTAACTTGCCTTCATTCATTCCACTTTTCCCTGGAGCTATTATATACTGACATTTACATATATATCCAAGATAAGTACTGAGCATACACAGATGAATAAAATATTATTCTTGACCTCAGTGGAAACTATACAGTGTTCTTATTGTACAGGTTGGTGAATTCTTTTGTATAATCCTCGTAGCAGCGGTAGCAGCACACAAATGCATAGTAAAGAGATATTTCAGGGCTTCCCTGGTGGCACAGTGGTTAAGAATCCACCTGCCAATGCAGCGGACACGGGTTCAAGCCCTGGTCTGGAAGATCCCACATGCCGCAGAGCAACTAAGTCCACGCACCACAACTACTGAGCCTGCGGTCTAGAGCCTGTGAACCACAACTACTGAAGCCCGTGTGCCACAACTATTGAAGCCTGTGCACCTGAGCCCATGCTCTGCAACAAGAGAAGCCACTGCAATGAGAAGCCTGCGCACCGCAATGAAGAGTAGCGCCCACTCGCCGCAACTAGAGAAAGCCCGCGCGCAGCAACAAAGACCCAACGCAACCAAAAATAAATAAATAAATAAATTTAAAAAAGAGAAATTTCAAACCACTGGAGGCCAGGTCAGTGGCCCCAGATTCCCATGTATAGCAGTATACTGCCTTTCCTTAACTCTTTTCCCTCTTTCCCACCATTCCATAAGCTAAAGTGGTACCATCTTGTACTTCAATGTGCTTATGAACCACCTAGGAATTTTGTTAAAATGTAGATACTGATTCTGTAAGCCAGGAGTGGGACCTGCAATTCTATATTCCTAATATGCTCCCAGGTTATGTTGATGCTTCTGATTCAATGCAAAAAGCATTCTTAGAGAGAAAACTCTCCTTTCAAATGCAGTTTTACAAGAAACTATAATACATGAACTGTATACATGACAATAATTGTTTCTCAGACAATTTAAATTTCTATGGATTGGCAGAAATGTTTCCTTCTATGTCGACCCTCCATTTTTATGCTGATTATTACAAAAATACATCTTTATCCAGAATCTTCTCTGAGAAGCTGACTCAGATCTAATATCCTAAATTTCAAGAGGTTCAAAATGAAGTTTTTGATTCTTCAGCTCTTCCAATTTGTTCCCAGATCCTGCCAACTCTTTTTTTTTTTAATCTCAGTAAATGGTACCATAAATCTTATTTTCCCCAATCCAAAGTCCTTGAAGAATATTGATTTCTTCCTTTACATTTTTCATTATTTTCAATTTATTTCCGATTTTTGTTTATTCTATCTTCATACATCTTGCATCTAAACTCTTCTCTCCATTTTTGTTGCTTCATTTTAATTAAGCCATTGTTCTTTCCTGCCTAGACTGCTGGGTTGACCTTTTATCTAATCTTTCTGCTTCCACTCTTGCCTCCTATAACTCATTCCCTACACACAGGCAAAAGTGGTCATCTATAAAGACTTCCCCTAGTTCTCAAAATACAATTCAAAATCATTCCGTTAACTTACAACTTATTCCATGATCTGCCTTATGTCTATTTGTATATCATCTAATATAAACTCTCCTCCTTGATTTACTACATTAAGTAGTATGAGTTCTCAATTCCTCAGACACTCCAAATATGCAAAATGGCCCATCTTTCCATCTTTCCCGTGCTCACTGTATAAAATACAACTGAGGAACATCCCACTCCACCAACCAGATGCATCATCTTCTAGGGCAATGGCCATAGAATATACTTGGGCAGGCATTACTTTGGGAACTGGAAAGCATGTGTGAATGGTGGACCAATCTCTGTTTACAAATGGGTTAACTGAATAAAATACTCTTATTAGGTCTCCATAGGCATCTCATTTACTTGGGCCTTTAGTTACAGCACCTTGAGAAGTGTTTTCCAGTTACGTTGGAGCCACCTACCATCTGCTTCAAGATTACCTAGGGTACATGTTAGAATGCATTTTTGTGGGGGGGGGATGAAGTAGAAAAGAATAGCTTTATTGCTTTGCCAGGCAAAGAGGGCCACAGCAGGCTAGTGCCCTTAAAATTGTGTGTCCCAACCCGGGGGTAAAATTCATTTTCTTGAGGCCAGACTCTGCAGAAATTACTATTAAGTAGGTTGGGTTGTAGCCCTGGGAACTGCGTTTTAACAATTTTTCCAGGAGTTTAGATGCACTAATGTGTTTGGATCCCTACTTAAGAGAAAATCATTTTTCCAGGTATAATCTTGGCTTGAGGTTGTAAATGTATTGCATAGAAGTTTATAGGGCTTTTACCCCAAAAGCCAACAAAAGTTGCACTTATTATACTGTCATCTGGGACAGATCATATAAATGTGTCATCCATGTCTTCTGTCATTTTAAATAGTAGATCCTATAGAAACACTCACAATCCAGAACTCAGAGTAAATATCTGTTTGTTTGTTATTGTGTCTTTTGATACAATATGTTTTTCCCCTTTGCTAGAAGAATAGAAGAACAGGAAAATCTCTCAGCCTGTCATAGGAAACTAGAGGCTTGGGGAATCATAAAGCTCCTAAATTTAAAAGGAACTGTGAAATCATAATGAGGTGGCACTTGTTGAGTGCTTACTTCTATGCATTAACTTATTCCTCCATCAGCCCCTTGACAGAATCACTCTTATTATGCCCATTTTATACATGAAAAAACTGATACAAAAAAAAGGTTAAGAAAATTTTCCAAATTTATATAGTTATAACTGGTGGATGCTGAGAATTCAGTTTAATGTTTTAACCTCTACACTTTTTTTTTTGTAGAAGAGAGTTTATTGATTTCTAGCTTATATTTCATAGTCATGTGATAAAAACTTCAAGGGATATAGTATATATAGTATTTTTCTTTACTTTTGATTCCTTTTTAAATTTATTTTTTATTGAAGTATAGTTGAATTACAGTGTTGTGTTAATTACTGCTCTACAACAAAGTGATTCAGTTATACATACATATATATATATATATATATATATATACACACACATATATATGTTCTTAACCTCTACACATTTTTTTTGGATCTTCTATTATCTCAGGGGTCATTTTATGAAACACAGCATACTCTTGAGATTGCCCTGCTATAGAAAAGGTCAACTTTATCAGCATATTTTCTGTAAACTACTTAACAGGAAATTTTCACCCACAGATCAGATACTTTCTGTAGAATAGGCAACTTGCCGATTTGAAATGATGTTAACGGTTTTTATTTGTTTTCCAAGTCTTGTCGATCTACAAAATAGAGGACTTGATAATATTAAAAATCTGAATCTGTTAGACTTAAAGCTGGGAGAGATTTTGGTTCTAAATATGGTGGTCTGTATTCACAGAAGCCACACTAAGAAGCACTCATGAGACTTGCCAAAGGCCAAATCTGATATGTGAATTAGTTGGGAATTTGTCTCAAATATGATCATTCTTTGGATCGAGACAAACTATGAGCCAGAAGGCAAAAACTGGATCAGAAATTACATATATCAGAGCCAAGGCCTAAAGCAGAGTGTTTAAAAAATGTCAGTGGTTTGCAGAAAAGAGGAAGTGTGAGAACTGATATGAAACAGGCAGGAAAAAGGGTAAGGTGTGAATAAGTATTAGATATGTTTATAATAGGTCTTTGAAACAATGGATGCTGGAATTTACTCATGTTCTTTGGCTCTCCTACTAAGCTGGAATTGGGAATTAAAGAGAGAGTCTCCTATTAAAAACCGTAGACTTTTAGTCCTCTATTCGTACAAAAATTAAGTTAAAATACTCAATATAAATTAAACTCTAAACATTACAAAACATTTGAATTAGCAATATATAAAGAGTAATTTACTGGGCTCTAAGTCTTTAGATCAACTAAATCTAACTGGCATAATTATCTTTTCACAGATATAGTTAGATTGCTTATTTGGATCAGAGTTTAAAATGATTAAGAGAAGGAAAGAGCAATTAATTTCATGAGTCCAGATTTTAGGTTTTTTGAAGCTGCACTGAGAATATTTAAGGATTACACTTTTAAACTAGTGTATTGTGATAAACTAGAATTTAAGTCAGAGAATAAAATTAACTATCCTAATTTTTTGTCTGGCATTATTCTAGATTATCTTACATGAAAAAATATTGAAATGCTTTCCTTAACTTTAAATTCAGTCACACACAGAGGTTTTGATGATGATAACACTGATGATAATTGCAACTGAAGGGATAAATAAAAAATAAAGATGAAACAGGTGAGTACTAGACTTTTATCTTTCTGCAAAAGAAAATTTTGCCACATTCATTCCAAAACTGAATGCCCTAATGAATAAATCTAATATATACTTTACCCCAGTACTTTAATGAACCTCTTGACCTCAATGGGGAGTGACACTTAGGACTATATCAGACCTCTGTGTTGAATGACTAAAACATTTCTGAAGGAACATTCTGTCATACAATACAATGGCAGCACTTGCTTTTTCTTTCTTTGTTCCTTTGAAAAGAACAATTTAAAAAGTGATCATATATAGAGCTTTAATCAAAAATACTCCATAGACTAAGGTAATCATAACATGTCCCATTGTGCTGGATGTTTTCTCTTTCCTCCTCCATTTTCTTCTGCTTTGTTCTGTGCCTTGAGATACTGACTAGAATGAATTGTATTGGCTTGCTTTCTTGCCCTCTGGCTTTTGTTTGGGTTACACCAATGGGACCCATTGTGGTAAATTATAGTAAACTGGAAGGTGGCAGAAGAATGAGGCTGAAGTATTGTCCTCCAGTATCTCTTTCTGCTGGGTTGCTTTGGCTTGGCTATATCATTCTACAGAGATTGGAAATCTTGTTAGGTTGTGCTGTCCAAGCAGCTTTTTTTTATAGCTTCTTAAGACTGGTGTCTTCTCTTATGCCTTCAGGCTTAGGTATAGTAACTCTTCCCAGATTTTTTTTGTTGTTTTCCCTAAATCCTATAAGTAGTATCTTTACTAACATGTCATAAATCATCCATTCTTAATATCACATATATTTTAATGAACTGGATAAATAGGAGCTGAAGAGAAAATTAGTGAACTGCAATATAGATCTGAAGGAGCTACACAGAATACTGTATGGTCTGCAAATATTAAAAGAGAAATACATGAAACAGAGGTTAAATGTCATAGTACATCTAAAGAGAATGTTAACACATGTCCAGTTGAGTTCCAGAAGAATAAGATAAAAAGTTGAGAGGCTGTAATTAAATAAATATTAGCTGTGGACTTTATATAATTGAATAAAAACACAGAAATCCCAAACAAAACAAGTTACACAAAATACAGACATAAACACATTATCATAAAATTGAAGAACAGCAAGTGCAAGATAAAGATCCTAGAGGAAAGAAAGCCAGAAAGCAAATAGAGATTACCTTCAAAGTCTGACAGTAGCAATAGCAACAATGAAAGGCAGAATAAAATGGTATGATCACTTCGGAGGCCAAATACATACGAACCAATATATTCAAAGAAATTTTCTCTCAAGAACAAGAGATAAGTAAAGACAATTTCAGACAAAATAAGCATACAGCTTACTTCCAATAGATTGTTACTAAAGGAACTTACAAGGATATAATTTCAGGAGAAGGGAATTATTCTGTAGGGAAGATCTGAAATATAATAGGCATTTGTACGATGAAGATAAATCTAAAAAAAGTCACTTGGACTGTAAAAACTGATGATAGTAATACCATGTGATTTTAAGGATTAAGAAAAAGAACTGTATTACTGATATCATTATTGTGAGGTTTAAATGATGTAGGGTTTGCAAAAGTTCATGTTATATTTTTACATACAAAATATTTTAAAAGGGTATTAGTCCCATAATCAGATTCCCTTCATGATAAGTATGTTTGTTTGGTTCCCATATGTTTTATTTTTAGCTTGTCTTATAATTTATCTTCAACTTTATTTTTGGTAATGTATTCATTTTCTTTTTTGGTTTTCTCTGTGAGATATTTTAGTCCTGGATTTGAACCAATAGAGTAGCTTGAGGGCATAAATCTTGATTTCTTATGTTTGGGTGCATTCAAAATGATTGAAACTCATAATCTAATTATGTCATATAATTTTAAAAATTTAAAAATTCATCAAGAAAAGAAAATTTGATTACTTACAGAGCTTTTTAAAAACTGTGACTTGGGGCACAAGCCCAGCGAGAGAATTTTTAGCTTGTTTTTTTTCCCCTAAATTTGTGCTTGAACACCTTTAAATGGAGGTAGGCACTCACTCCTCAGTTAACCATCATGTGCAGAACCTCCTTTGCTTTATCTCAGTCCATTTCATGTCATTTCACACATTTGTTTTACCTGCCTAGTACTTCAATGCATTTGAGTTCTTGATTGGTGACTTACAAGATGGCAGCTATCTGAAAAATATGTATTCCAACTTAAGAAATGTTGGAAATTCTATAAATGTGCTTTCCCTTTTCTAAGATAGTCTAAAGTGTAATATTAATGCCAAAGCTTGTTGAAAGCATAGATTTGCTGATTTTTGATGTGTAATCATGGGGTAATTATTTAATCCCTCCCAGAATCTTCTTAGCAACTGTAAAATAGTATAATAATAATTGTCCTGTCCATTTCAACCAGCATACTATATAGGTTTCTGTTACCAATGTTTTTTCCCTAAAAAGGAAATATAGGGGTCTCATATGTATATAAGAAGATTAGAAGTCACCACTCACTCCTAACAAGTAACAGGCTGAACAAACTAAAATATCAACAACTTTTCTTAGATCCATCAGAAAAATGAGGTCACAGTGCAAACCAATGCACCAAAATTAAAGAGACAGACAGGCAAATACAGAGAATCACAACTTACCAGAACAGAAACCCACAAGCAGAAATCTCTGTGGGAACCAGTGCCGTGATAGAAAAACCTGAACTGTAACTAATGAATTGCTGGGGGCTCAGTGTAGACAAGTGTGACAGTAAAAATCTCCAGGGGAACCCAGTTGTAGGGAAGCCCCTATGTTTTTGTGAGTTTTACTCTCAGGAGCTCTATCAGATTCTTACAGTGTGTACCCAAGGGAAAAAAATAGCCCTCTGGCAAGAGGAGAGGACAAGGAACCATTTTGAAATATGCCAGATCATTTTGTTCTTCTTAACAAGGCCTGCCCTCTGGAGAAAACTATTTTACCAGAACCTAACCTGTTGGGAAAAGACTTTGAGGGATACTAAATAAGAGGTATATATGCACTATAAGTAGAATAAATATCTGAAAGTTTTAGAATAAATATATCTTTAAAAAATAAAACATCTCTTCATAAGAACTATCTAAAAAACTAGTTCATATTCACATCCAGACATTCCTGTTTTCCCTTTTCTAAAACTGAGTAATATCACTGAGATCTTATGAAATATATTTCTTACTTAATAAATTTAATAGCTATTGAAATAATCAGCTTACTCTCAAATAGAATATATCTTGAATTTAAATGATCTTTTCTTCTCGATTTCCCCACTCTTGTTAATAAGGCAGTTAGTATCCCCGTATTACAGGCCGGAAAACTTTTTATCATCCTTAAGCCATTCTGTTTCTGCAAACAAATATTTCTCAGAATTTCTCATTCATTTTCATTACCACTGATTAGCCCCAGGGTTATTACCATTAATGGTGTCCTGAACATCTTTGAACATCTTTTGCTTCTATATATTAATTCTGTTCAGATTCAGCAGGACTTGACTGAAATATCAAAGCTTACTTGTTATCAGTGATCACTAAGGTATAGAGCACCCCAGACTGAGGGCTATGCTTGGTTGAGATGGAGGTGGGTATGTGTATCCCAGCCACAGAGACAAGTCCCTGAGAAGCAGCTGGCTTGTCCAGGCCTAAAGTCCAGTGGAGAACTACTGCCCAACTCAAATTCCCCAAATGGTCACTATGGCAATTTTAAATCAGGTAGACAGAGAAGAGTGGGAACAAATCCAAGCTCTTAGGAACCAGGCTAGTGGTAGAAATGGTTTTTAAAAATGTGTATGTATAGGGCAGAAAACTAAACAAGGCACTGGTAATGTGTAAAATCCATTTTCTTGAGGAAGGCAACTGTCAGTGTTCTTTCTTGATCAAATACACTTTTTGTGATTGTATTTTCAAAGATTCCTATAACAAAATACAGTTCTGTTTGCAACTTGTATGGAACATAGCTAAATAATGTCATCATTGAATAAGGAAAACAAGTCTAAGAATAAGGACCACGAGATTACACAGATTTGCAAAAGGAAATTCTGTTTCAGATTCTCATGGGAAGGTTTCTGTTCTCAGCTGGAGTACCTTTGGGAAGAACTTAATTATAAGAGTGACAGAGCACAAATATTTGCTTAGATAAATAGATAATGTCTATCAGAAACAAAGGATCTCTCTGTAACGGAAGTTAGAATAATAACTTGGCTATATACATCTCATCTATTAAAATACAAATTCAGCAATTAACCTTGGTTTGATTGTGAACACTCAGATTTTCAGACAACAATGAATGAATGACAGTTGTAAGACCTGCTATATGGTAAGTGCTATGCTATATAATATAGGACCATAATTTGTTTGTAAAATTGATTTCTGTCACATTTTTGGTTTTGTTACATAGTACTAAAAAGCTGATAAAAAAATCAGCTTCAACAGATGTTAAGAAGAAGAATCATTTAGATTTGAGAAAAAATATCTTAAAGCCAAGAGACAGTAGGGTGGAGTAGAAAGAACACTGGGATTATGTATCAAAGAAACTGTAGCTTAAATTCTAACTTCTACTTACTAAGAGTGTTTCTCTGGGTTGCATACTTAAAATCCCCTCTGAGACTCAGCATGCATGCCTATAAACGGGGAAGAATACGATCTATAATGCCTATTTAAGGGGTTGTTAAAATAAGCAGAAGTATTTTACTTAATATGTTTTTTAGAATTTCCAAAGTATCTAGGGCACTTTGGTTTAAGAAACCATCTAAAAAACCAAATGTGGAAAAGTCTATGTGAACATCTTTCTCTCTTCTCCAGAGATCAAAGTGGGTGCTTTTTCAAAAAATCTTTCATACATCAATTTGAAATCCCTGTCTGGAAAAAAAACAAAAACAAAAATCTTAACTCTGAACTGAAAATGTATTGATAAGACGAACTGCATGTTCTACCAGCTCTGTGTCTTCTCTCACTAGCATTAGACTTGTATAGCCAACTCACTACTGCACAGCCTCGAGGGTACCTTCAACTTAACATGTCTAAAAATGAAAGTGTCTGTTCCTTCAAACTGCTTCTCATAGTGAAATTAAACAACAAAAACCTGTTAATGACACTACTCTCAACCTAATCATTTAAATCAGAATTTGCTACTCATCTAAGGTTTACTGCCTTTCTCATACTACCTCTCCAGATTTTCTTATTTTTATTGGCTACGTATTTCTCAAAACAAGTTTCCTCTGATCTCATTGCTGCTCTAACTCAGAACCTTTGAAAATATAAGATAGCTTTTTAAGAGGTGTTCCTGCTTCTACTTCTTCAGCTTCTTTACCTCCTTTATTGCACTATCTCCAAACCGTATTTTATATTACTTTACAGAGTAGAGTATAAATAATACATAATAATAATAAATAATACATAATAATAAATAAATAATAAAGCATTTCTCTCCTACTTAAAAATTCTTGATAACTCCTTATGCCTACAGGATAATGTCTTTAGTATGGTGTATAAGGCCACTCTGATTTCTCCTTGTCTTTTAAATGAGCCTCAGCTCCCACCATTTTCACTCATTCTTTGCTCTCAAGTAATGCAGAGGTTTTTCAGTGTCCAGTATCTCTCATCTGCTTCCTCCTTTCCTGACTGTGCTCAAGCTTTTCTCTGTCTATAATACCTTCTCTACTAGTTTCCTATGGCTTCTGTAAGCAATTACTACAAATGTTGTGGCATAAAACCACATACATGTATCCTCTTACAGCTACTTAGGTCAGAAGTCCAGAATCAGTTTCACTGGGTTGGAATCAAGGTGTCCACCGGGTCCTGCTCCCTCAGTCACTAGGGGAGAGTCTATTCCTTGCTTCTTCCAGTTTTTGGTGTCTTCCAGCCTTCCTTGGCTTGTGGCTGCATTACTTCAATTTCTGCTTCTGTGGTTTCATTATCTTCTCCTGTCAAATATCCCTCTGCCTCCTTCTTATAAAGATACTTGTGATTGCATTTAGGGCTCACCCTGATAATCTAGGATAATCTCCGCATCTCGAGATTCTTAACTTAATCACAGTTGCAGATAACTTTTCTTATATAACTTAACATTTACAGGTTCCAGAAATTAATTAGGACCTGATATCTTTGAGGGCTATTATTCAGCCTATTATACTATCCCTTTAGAATTTAGCTAGGTTTCTTTTATCTGTGCACCCATGGCACCCTATATTTACTTCAATTTATAATTGATATACAAATATTAAATCTTCCTCAAGGCCAGAGGATGATTTTATTTATCTTCCTTTCTTACTCTCTGTGCCCTAGCAAGGTATCTGCCACATAGTAGGCAATTAATGCATATTTCTTGAACTTTTGAAATGAAGTCAACTCTCTCTTTTATTTTCAAAATGGATGACTTACCCAGACGGAAGGAACAAGAAGGATAGCACATGCTTTTCTCGCTGTCTGGAGCACCTCATAGCCAGTGTGGCTTGCTTCCTTACCCTAGCTAATAAAATAATGCAAATAAAAATACTTCATTTTTCAAATGCTGGTTTATGAATTCATTTTCTTAGGATAAAAATTCCAAGACATAACTGGCCAATGGAATTATATAGAGCACTCTGACGCAGATTACCACATTAAACAATAGTTATGTACCTACATGCTTATCTACTAATGTGAAATGTGATCTCGTCACCATTAATACTTACATCTGTAAATAAAATGCGATAAAGGTATGCTTTGTTCAGGAGTAGCATCAAATAAAGTGTTAGGGCATGTGACACATATGCCCTAAGGTGATCTCCAGTGATTTAAACCCTTGTATAATCCTCTACCCTCCTAACCACTAGAATACAACAAAAGTGATGGAATATCCATCCAATAATTACGTTACAAGATAAATATATATATATATATATATATATATATATATAAGATCCACTGCTACACACACACAAGATCAATCTGTCTATCTATCTATCTATCTTTGTATTGCTAGCATGCCCTAGAGAGATGGCCCTCCACTGTTGGCTTTGCAGAAGTAAGCTGCCACATTGTTCATGGGCATATGGACAAGACCATGTGGCAAGGAACTGCAGGTAGCCTCCAAAAGCTGAGAGGGGCCACTGGATGACAACCAGAAAAAAACAAGAGGAGCCAGAGTCCTATAGCCACAAGAAGAGTGGAAATGGCTCTTTCACCAGTAGGGCTTCAGAGAAGATCACAGCCCCAGCTGACACGTGGGTTGCAGCCTGATGAGACCCTGAATCAGAATATTCAGTTGCCTGGACTTCTGACCTATAGAAACTGTGAAATAATAAGTATGTGTTGTTTTGTCGTTAAGTTGGTGGTAATTAGTTTGCAGCAAAAGCAATCTAATGCAGGACATAGCTTTCTTTGTAATATAGCATTGGCAGAAATGTAAGAAAGCCATTTCAGAACCTTTGAGTAGTAGAAATCATAGAAGAAAATGCTTGATATAAAGCAAACGTGAAAAAAATTCAATTACATTTACTCCTAAAAAATTAACCATGACTTTATGAATATAAAGAGAGGGCACTCTAATGGGCTCGGCTCAACTTCTGAGAAAAAGCCAAGGAGATGGGTAAAAGAAAGAAGCCAAATGTAAACATGTATCATAAACCTGTTAGAATAACATCATTAAGGCTAAAGCATAGGTGATCGGAATTTTGCAAAAAATATCGGAGAGGGAAGAGTCTGCTTCACATAAGAACAAAGGAGCAGGGAAAGGGGAGATTTGTGGTGGGTGGCAGGGTGTTATATTGGAAAGACTGCAGGCTTTGTGCCAACCTGGCTTCAATACTTACTCCTTGTGTCACTCTGAGCAAATTACAACTCAATAGTATACTATTAGAATAAAATTTCTTCTTGGAAGTTTTATTAGTCAGAGTATTCTAGAGGAACAGAGACAATAGGGTCTCATATAGATAGATGATAGATAGATAGATAGATATGTGTGTGTGTGTATACACACACGTATACATATATTAGGTTGGCCGAAAAGTTTGTTCGGGTTTTTCCGTAAGATGTTATGGCAACACAGCAATCTTAATTCTGAAAATTTAATTTTAATTTTGGAATATTTATTTCTAAAGGGTAATGAAAGGAGTCGAGAAAATATGAGCGACATTTTTCTCACATCTGCCTTGCTCAGCTTTTAAAACTCATTATATCTGCAGAATGTGCACTCAATCAGGCTTCCTGTTGCAGCAGCTGTGTTACAGAAGGAAGACCGTTTTTGAAGACCATGCTTTTGTATCTACTGGCCAACTTCAAGTGATTAAGAAAGAGCTAACTAAAATTTTAGCCTACTTACGACTTGAGGAGAACTAAAGTAGCTTCAAAGATTTCTCGTGTCTGTAGAAAGATGACATAAATTTGTAGAGGAGACAAAGAGGGTGACTAGCTGAGTCGTAATTACTGTTAGCTATCATGTTTTAACTATTATAAACGTAGCGGGAAACTAAAACCTTATGAAACAATAAACGCCTCAAGAATAATTTAAATTTTAAATTTTAATTCTTTTAAATTTTAATTCTTTTAAAAATAATTTAAAAGAATAATTTAATAAATACTGAATCATTACCTTCAAAAGATAATTGCAATTATAAGTATACATGCTGAGAAAAATTAGCAAAGCCATTCAATTATTTAGTCTCACATATGCTCTGAAAACCCTTGAAAATTGGTGAAGTATTCATCATTTTTCTTTTACCAAAAAAGTCCATGTAATTTAGTTAATTACTAACATTACATATTGAATAAAACATTTCTTTAGAATTTGATACCCTAGTGAAAGATTATCTTTCAAAGCTTGTTGTAAAAGTGATTTAGAATAATAAAGGCATGAGTGTCATAGGTCAATTCTATTAATGATGTCAACTGAGTTTTTAAATTGCTTGGGGATGATATAAACATCTTTACCTTGTTCAGTTGCAATTTACACACACACACACTTATCATAGAGAAAAAATCATATTTTCTAAATATATTAATACATAAATGTTTATTGTAACATAGAACAATACTAGTTCATAAAGGTGAATATTATTATGATGAGGATTATGTCCAGTTACAAATTCTACTACAAAAGTTATCAAACTATCTTTTTCTGTAAATTGAATTTAATGTATAAAGTATTTTATTACAATACTAGCAAACAAGAAAGCATTCTTCTTCATAGTAACTACTTTTCATATTAATGGAAGTTTTGTATTGTAGCCACTATTGCAATATCTTCATCATTTGGTTATTAGAGTAAATGTCTGGATTTGAATAATTTCTTTGGAAGAGGTTTTGGAGGATTTGTGATTGCAGAGAAATTGCTTCTGATCTCTGGCTGGGAATGTTACCTGTGCTATTCGTGCCATGATGAATTGCAAAAAGTGCTTTGAGAACAGAAAAAAACAGAGCTTAGCAATCAAATGTTGTTTTTTCTGTAAAATTTTCCCTTTAGATTCCTTACCTAACCCCAATATAATGTGCAAATGTTCGTACACCTCAATGCAGTTTAAATCTGTTAGCTGTTTGAAAACATGTGCTTTGTGAGATTAGAATAGCATTTTCTTCTTTTTAAAAAAATCCACTACTCTTCCATGATGAATTTCCATATTAGCACATAAAAGTATCCAGAAGTAATTCCATCTTAAAAACATTTGCTTCTGCTAGAACTTTAATTCCTTCAGTAACTTGCATTATAATTAGAGGTGAGATGAGTACCTCCATTCTGATTAAAAATGATCCATTTGTATGTAGATACTTATTGTGCTATTAATAAATCGACATATACACTCACTTTGGTAAATAATCCCATGGGACTAACATAACCGACACTTAAAGTTCAATTATGAAAAGTCACTGGATTACTTTTTTCTATATGTATTTTTCCTTTGTCTTTGGATTCATTTTTTGCCTAGGAAGACTTTACCCTCCTCGAGATTATTTGGAAGATTCCCATATATATGTCAATTTGACCCTTTTCTAGTTTTTCATGCTAAGGTTTTTAATATTCATAATTCATTTTTCTGCATGTGAGGTACAAACATAACTTATCATTCAGTGACTTTTTCTGATAGTATCAATGCAATTTAATGATAGCACATATTAAAAACTTTATAATAAAATTAATTTCTATGTACTCAATTTCTATACTCAAATAGCTATTCTATTAATGAGCATATCAATCCAGTTCTAATAAAGTAGCATTTAATTATTTTTTGGTATGATTTGGCTCATAAGAGATATTTTCTTACTATTTTACCTTAAAATTTCTCAATTATTCTTACATATTTTCTTTTCCAAAACAGGCTGTCCACATTCAATTAAACAATCTTTGTTGGGATTTTAATTGTCATTACATTTTCCTTGCAGATTAATTTGGCAGTAATTACAACATTGAATCTTTCTAGTCATGTTTGTCCACATATTCAAGGCTTGTTTTATAATCTTCAGTAAAGGATTAGAGAATTTATCATATAAATGTTATACATTCCCTTTTAGTTTTATTCTTCTTTGCATCCTTTTTCCCCCTCTTCTTTCTTTGTGAAAAAGACTGTATTTCTATCATGTTAGAAGTTATTAATGATACCTACTTCATGAAGTTTCTCAGAGGATTAAATGTTGTATACCTGGAAATCATTTTAAAAAATTGCCTGTTATTATACTGTGTTAAACACGCATTAGCTGCTAGTTTTACTGTTTGGAATTATTGCTTTTGTTATGGTATCTTATCTGGCCACCTTACTGAATGGTTTTAATGCATGCTAATAATGCAGATAATATAGCTATAGAAAGCTATCATTTGTAGATAATAATCATTTTGTCTCCTCTTTTTCATATGTGCTATTTCCTCATTGTGTTGGATAGGACTACCAATTCCATGCTAAAAAGTAACAGACAATATCCTCTTTTTAGAGGAAAATTAGGAGCAATAAATCTATAGACTTTTTTTGATATTTGGATTTCTAAAAATTATAACCTTAATCACATTAAGAAATCCCCTATTTTTAGATTACAAAAGTTTTTTTTTTTTTTTTTAAAGTAGCTGTTAAATTTCATGAAATGCTTTTGGGAGCATATGAGACATGTAGATTTTCTCCTTTATCTTGGTAATGTATTAAAATAGGCTACCAAGTGTCCTACTGTTCAACCAATTTGACATTTTTAGAATAAGTTCTACTAGCTCATGATGCTTGGCTCTTTAAATACACTTCTGGATTTGATTTGCTCATATTCTTAGGACCTGGGCTCTATATTCATAAATGACATTGGTTATTTCTTTGTTCTCTGTGTGTGTGTGTATACCATTTATGTCTGGTTTAGGTTTATGATAGACACAGAAAATAAGTTGGGAAGTGTTTCATCTTTTCAAGATCTGGAACAGGATAATGGAACAAAGATATTCTTTCTCCTTAGGTATTTGTTTGAATCACTCCACTCTTGTGAATCTGAAGCTTTTGATGGAAATTATGCATCTACTCTAACAGAAACTATAGAGAAATGAAATTAGCTGAGAAGGGCTGGTTAATCTGACCTCAGAGAAACAAAACTAAACAGATAAAACTATAACATTCATGAATACCGATACGTAACTAGTTGGGGTTTTTTTTAGTGTCACATGTCCATCTCCAGATGACCAGAATCTATGAATACTTTGTTTATTGATATGTTTTTAGCAGTGAAGATTAGTGCCAATCCCATGGTAGACACTCAATAAATTTTTGTTCATTCAGTAAATGAATAAAGTAATAAATGATTTTGCTTTGGTTGTGAATGGATGTTTCTTTAGGGAGATGTGAGAAAATTCTAGGTAGTATAATAATGTGTCTATTAGAATACTAACTTTTTAGCACCCTTTACATGAGGTCGAAAGAATATATATATATTGGCACTCTGTTTCTTAGAAAAGTATGTGCATAAATATATTCTCTTTGTTCAGGTTTATAACTTCACTCTATTCTAGCCCCAGGCTGCTTTCTTAACTAGATTTACTTTGGGATACCAATGGACATAGGGAGGAAGAGGCTATGATGAAAGAATGCAGGTGTCTTGATGACAACCCTTCATATGTTGTTTTCAATGTCATGAAATGAAGTTCTTCCTTCCTATCAGTAGATATACTAAACTTCCTAAAAACATCAATCAGAAGTTTCTTAGGAAGATAAGAATAGGATTTCTCCAAAAAGAAGAAAAACATTTAATTCCATAGTGTACTAAATCAACTGTTAAACTACCTTAAAAAAAAAACCACTCTGTTACTTTAATACAGTGGCATGGATTAAAGAGAAAACATAGCTTATTTAAAATTTTTTTTATAATTTGTAATAAAAGGAAAAAATCTAAGTTATTCAGATGTTACCTTGTTGATCCCACAAACTGACATACTCTCTCTTGCCTTTTTTTCTTTACAGAGTCTGTTTCTTCTTTCAGAACAGACACATCTCCCCAATCACTTTTTCCTTCCTCTCTCTGTAGGTCCTGATCATGTTTCTACCTACTGATCTGCTTTCTCCAGCTCTTGATCAGAAGACCTTTTTGAAGGTCTTTTTTTGAAGACCTTTTGAAGACCTTTTTGAAGACCTTTTTTGAAGGTCTTCTTTTTGAAGACCTTTCTACCTACTGATCTGCTTTCTCCAGCTCTTGATCAGAGACCCATTTTAGCAATGATCATATTCGTTGTTATTCTGTTTCCATTTTTCTCTTGGTAGACTGTAGACTCCATCAGGTCAGATAATTCATTATTTAATTGTTGACCTATCTAATTAAACCAAATATAGCTTTAACAGAGATTGGCAATTAATCAATATTTGTTAAATAAATGCATTTTTAAGAAGCATGTATTTCTGTGATAGACCCAACCTGGAAATGAAACTTCTTTACCTGGGTCTTAAAATGTAGTCCACAAAAGTTGAATTCTTCTATTTTTTTGTTGTACTCTTTTCTCAACTTTCAAATTTATACATATACAGATGAGGAGAAAGAAAGGGAAGAAAATAATTTGGGGACTTGGAGTAGCAGAGACAATTGACGAAAAGAAGTATAAAAGAGTGATAATTGTGCATATCAAATTTGCCTTTTTATTTCATAGCAGGAGTGAATTAATGTCAGAACACCCCTTCCAAATGTTCTTTTCTTTTTAAAAAAGTACTATGTAAGGAAACATGACATGTTCCTTTTTAGTGCTATTTAAACAACATGAGGCTGATTGCGTTATTGTTTTTTCCAGAAATCTTACTGTTGTCTATTGGTATAACACTTTTTTAAAAAGAAAGGGAAAAGTTACTTTTTAAGGAAGACATTGGAAAGGTGAAACACTGGCGTTCCCATATTTCTCCTTGAGAGCCTCAAATGACACAAAAACATGGGCTGGATATTCACGTGCATTTCTGTCAGCCCTGAGCTAATCCATCCAAGAGAGCCATCCTCTCCCTTCTTTCATTTCTTTTCATGATTGAATTAACTTATTCCCCCTTGTCTTTCACAGGAGAAACCCAAGAAGATGTAGCCTCAGGTATTAATAGAGAAAGCAAAACTGATCCACTCAAAGGAAATTTACAGGAATGTTTACCCATCCTCTAAAAACTTTCTTAATGAAGAGAGATCATTTTTCTAGGTTCTAGGAGAAGGTAGATTCCAGGTACGTGAAAGTAGAAGATGAGCTACACTTCTGTTAAACTCTTAACTATTGGTTTAGTAAACCTTTGTGTCTAAATAGTAAGTCCACTGTTTTTTTATGAGACATGTTCAAAACTACTCTAAGAAAATATTTTTAAAGTTATTATTGGATGGTAGGAGTATGGGGTGGAGTTGGCCTTAGGGAAGTGAGAGCAGCAATAATAAAAAGGATTTTGGAAGACACATACTTGGCTCAAGTCAGTATATCTCCAGAAGCCAGGACGGACCAAGAAGGAGCAGAAAAGCAAGATGAATGATGTGAAACTTGCTGTCTTGGGTGGTGAAGGAACAGGCAAATCTGGTAAGTGGTGTTGTTTTCTGTGGCATGGTGTAGAGTACATAAAGAGTGAGAAATATATTGACATGTATTACATTATAATGTATTATATGTATATAAACTTGATATAACTATATATTATTTTTAAGTAGGAGTTTTCACTTTATAAGCAAGTAATGCAATTACCTGTATATAAAATTTATATACAGGTTGTGGAATATAACTGTTTGAAGTATTAATTTGTATCTTGTTCTACTGATGTTTGAAATTCATTGGAATAACAGGAAATCCCTCCCATCACTATCCCACCTACTTCTCACTCCAGCACACCTGCCTCCACACCTACCAGTGGCCAAACAATACCCTTGAAAAGATTCTGCTGCCCTGAGACTAAGGGTGGAGAGATATGCGTGGAGACCTATGAATTATTTTTTAAATGCCATTTTTTCACGTTATCAAAGTGAGAAAAACTTTGGAGGGGCATGGCTTTTTAAATGCCCAGAAATGAGCAAGGGGGGCCCAGACCAGACCTTGGAAGCTATGTTTTTGTTTTCTTTTGTTTTGTATTTGGTCACATTATGATGGTACTAAGCATGCCACCAATAGAACCACCGTAGCCTAATGAATCTTAACAACGGGCCAGACCCAGGAGCTGCAATAAGATAAACCAACACTAGAGGTCGTTCCTCTGTTTCCTGGATTTTGAAGTCCCTATTTCCTCAAACAGTTGCAAATGCTTGAGACCGTCCTGGCCACTATTAGCATGCAGCACCATGGAGCCACAATTAATTTTATAAAGAAAATATAGAGATGTTATAGCTCTTGCATCTCATATTTAATGAGAAATCTGTCTCTGTTACAAAGGTGAGTTGTCTTACGTGTCTTTGCATTTGTAAATTACTTATGCAGTGATTTGAGTGGGCAGCACACTGAGATCACTTCCTTTCTAGCCTCCTAATTTTTATGGCTGTACAGTGGAAATTCTTAGACCAGAATTTAGTAAAGTTTTAAGGTCTTCATTAATACTTAGTAAATTTTGAGCTGAAATGCTAGATGCTTATGTACATTACTAAATTATTTGTATCCTAACACAGATAAGACCCCAAATCCAGCTTGTTTTGTTTTGCAACCCTTACAGTAAGGTTTCTTACCAAGCGATTTATTGGAGAATATGCTTCTAATTTTGGTAAGTCACTACTTTAGACTTTTTCACCTTAAAACTTCAGCATCATAATTAATATCAGAGAAACATTTTAATAGAATCTTCCATTTTTGCACTTTTTAAAGAATAAATTTATTTATTTATTTTTGGCTGCGTTGGGTCTTCATTGCTGCACGCAGGCTTTCTCTAGCTGCCGTCAGCGGGAGCTACACTTCGTTGCAGTGCGCGGGCTTCTCATTGCGGTGGCTTCTCTTGTTGCAGAGCATGTGCTCTAGGCGTGCGGGCTTCAGTAGTTGTGGCTCACGGGCTCTAGAGCGCAGGCTTAGTAGTTGTGGCGCACGGGCTTAGTTGCTCTGCGTCATGTGGGATCTTCCTGGACCAGGGCTCGAACCCGTGTCCCCTGAATTGGCAGGAGGATTCTTAACCACTGCACCACCAGGGAACTCCCCCATTTTTGCACTTTTAAGCAATTTATTTATTCATGGGTTCTGGTTAGAAAAGCCCAAATAAGTATTTTAATTAATTGTTCTTTTAGATAAAAAGTTATCCAATTTGATGTTAAATAAAATGGATTAGAAATCCAGTTGGTTTCAGTCTAGAGGAACCTACCGCCTGTACCAAGTGTTGTAGAGCATGTGAGTGTGGATTTTTTTGTAAGCAATTTGAAACAATTTGAAATTAAAGCAACATCTGTTGAAAAATAAAGACAAATTAATTATAAAAGCACAAGTAACTACAAAATAAATGCTTATTTTTATTGCAAAACCATGTGACAATTACTGGAAAATTATGCTGTGATTAAAGATCATATCATAATTAGCTAGGTTGCTTATGTAAGTTTCAGAGAAATTCTAAAACAGATGCCAGGGCACCTTGATATAATCTTAGGATCATTTCACTAACTCTACTATAAATTTCTGTTATTTTGATCAGAATTAGCATGACATATGGGAAATGCCACAGTGGGGAATTAATAAGTGGGGAATTTTGCCAGAGGTTTGAATATATTTTTGGCTCAGCAATTAATCTATATAATGCTACTAATATCTTACCTGACTGAAGGTGTGGTGGGGAAAGGTTTTGTGGGTTTTTTTAAATAAGAACAAAGATTTTAAGAAATATGAGAATTGGGAGAAAGGGAAATTATTCTTTTGTTCAAAAATACTTATTTAGAGTAAGAAGAAATTATGATTGGAAGTGTTTTCATGAGAAATAAACAACAAAAATCTTTAGCATTCATTTATGATATAGCATTATTAGAGTATTTTAGAAAATAACTTTAAAGTATTGCATTGTTTCCTACATGTAGCCCGCATAGTATTTCAGTCCATATGCCATTGTAAATGTTTTAGGGCAAGCACTTGAAAACTGATTATAGAAAGAAGAAATATATAGGAAGAGAAATTCTTATTGTTTCATATCTCAGGTCAACAACCTCAGTCAAAAAAGGTAACACACAAACTAGGAGTCAGGCATGAGAAAATGTTCTAAAACTATAAAACAAAACATAAATAAAAGAACACCCACAAAAAGCAGTAACAGCAACAACAAAATAAAAACATCATCTTAATCTTTTAAAAGATATATCAATAGATATATAGATATATCAATAGATAAATAAGCACATGAAGTGTACACATTTCTGGCTGTTACATCTCTATTAAAAATATAAGACCTAGAGACATTCTTAAAGACAACCAAATGAGCAAAAGTTCACCACCACATGAGGATTAATTAGCAAAAAAAATGACCCCATTTGTAAATGAGGGCTAGAAGGGGAAGATAATAAAATTTTAAAAAGTTAAGAGCTGGTGACCCCTGCTGGCAGGTTTTGAGTTTTGAGAGTGGGTATTTTAAAATGTCTTAGAAGGAAAGTATATGGTTCACAGTAATAAGCTCATAAAATTTAGAATAAACTGTCTGAAGCCATTTTAAGAGTTAACGAAACACTAACAAATTTCATTAAACGTAACCTAGAAGGATTTTAAAATTCATCCCTAACCTCCTGAAGTCGACTTTCCCAAATGTACGCTACATTTTGCTAACCACAGGTTACAGAGTATTTACCAGAATGGGTCATGATTTTGTGTCGGTATGCAGTTTTGGAGAGAGGTAGGTCTTGTATTAAAGCACTGGAGGGGCAGTTACAGAAATGAAGTCCTTCGTTCATTCAACAAATATTTATTGAATACCTGTCATGTGGCAGGTACTCTTCTAGGTAGAGAGGCTATAGTAATGAACAAATATCCGAGCCTTCATAAGATTTACATTCTGGAGGGAAGGGTCAGCTAATTAAAAATGCATTTATATATCTATATCTATACATATATATATCTATATATATATCTATATATAGATCTCTCTCTCTATCTATATAAAATGTCTTATGATGATAAATGTTATGAAGGAAAAGAAAGCGTAGGGGAGTGGTGTGTGGTCATTTAAAATAGGGTAGTCAGGGTAGATCTGGCTGAGATGGAGACATTTGAACAGACCTGCAGGTGATAAAAACTGAGCCATGAAGATATTTGGGCAGTTACATTCCAGGTAGAAGAAACAGTTGCCGAAGTTCAGAGGTAAGAACTTTCTGAAAAATGTGAGGAATGGTATGGAGGACTGTGTAGCTTCAGTGGAGGAATGTGGGAGACAATAGCCAAAGAGGTCTACTGAGATCATAGGGGTCATGGGAGACTAGATAACTAGGGAAATTCTCAGGCATTTTAAAAGCTTAGGTTTATCTAAGTGAGATGGAGAGCCATTGGAGAGGTTTGATCAGGCAAGTGACATGATCTGGCTACAAATTGGCTTTTGCTCCTGGATTGAGAGTAAACTGAGAGCAAGAAGGGAGTTAGGGGAGGGATAAAGCGAAGAGCTGAGTTAGGAGGTTTTCTAATAATACAGGCAAAAGTAATGACGGCTGTGGGAAGCCGTTGTTCTGCCATGTCGCAGATAACACTTATCAGGGAGTAGCCCCAAGGCTATGTGCAAGGCTATGTGCCAGGCTATGTGCCACACATGCGCCACGACGAGCCAATATGTTAATGAAGGATCAGAATTGCAACCAATAAATTGTGAACAGCACATATCTTGTTGAGTTAACCAGCCAACCACAGGTTGAGTTAACCAGCCAACCACAGGTTGAGTTAACCAGCCAACCACAGGTTGCCACAGGTTATAGTGCATTATAAAAAGCCAGTGGGAACAAAGCTCGGGGTCTTCCTTCCATCTGTCTATAACCAAGCTGCACTCCAATAAAGTGTGATACGAGAAGAATCTAGCGTGTGGTGACTCGTCTTTCTGCTGGTCAGAAGCGGCTCGCCGCAAGTGGTGCCGAAACCCGGGAACTTCGCACCCCGCATGGGAGACCGATTCAGAACTCGACACACGGAGTGGACCGTCGGTGAGTAGTCCAGGTATGTTTTTTTCACTTTAATAAGTTGTTTGTTTAGAAAAGTGAAAATATAGGGACTACAGTAGATAGGCCTAAGACTCCTAGGAAAAGGAGAGAAAAACAAACAGAAAAATCGGATCCAAGAGAAAAACAAATAGAAAAATCGGATGCAACGCCAGGATTGTATCCACTTTTAGATGAATTTAAAGCGCTTTATTTGTCTCAGGATGAGTTGAATCCCAAGGAGGAGGCGGATCTGGAAGCTATGCTGGATTTAATTATAGAAGGAAAGGTATTTTCCGGTCTGGTTGATACCGGGGCTGATCGCAGTATTATTACTGCCACCTACTGGCCAAAATCCTGGCCTTTACAGACCTCCTCTCAGACCTTACAGGGTTTAGGATATGCCAAAGCACCCCAAATTAGCTCAAAAACACTGACTTGGCATTTTGAAAATCAGAGGGGGAAATTTCAACCCTTTGTGGTTGAAGGATTGCCACTTAATCTATGGGGAAGGGATGTGCAAAGCCAGATGAAATTGAAACTTACTAATGATTATTCCGAGACTGCACAGCAAATGATGCTCAGGTCTGGTTTTATACCAAGCAGAGGGATAAAGAAAAATTTACAAGGTACTGCTGCTCCTATAGAAACTCAGGGAAACCCCAATCGCAGGGGGTTGGGTTTTTCTCAGGGGTCACTGAATTAATGATTCCTATTACATGGAAGACCACGATGCCCGTGTGGATTCCTCAGTGGCCGTTGTCTAAGGAGAAATTGGAAGCAGCGTCGCAACTTGTGGAGGAACAATTACAATTGGGACACTTGGAACCCTCTCAATCACCCTGGAATACTCCTATTTTTGTTATTAAAAAGAAGTCGGGGAAGTGGCGCTTGCTCCATGATTTAAGAGCAATAAATCAACAAATGCAAGTTATGGGACCCATACAGCGCGGTCTACCGGCCTTGACAGCCATCCCACAAGGGTGGCCTGTTATAGCTGTTGATATAAAAGATTGTTTTTTCTCTATCCCATTGAATAAGAAAGACAAGGAGAGGTTTGCCTTTACATTACCCTCAATTAATCATGAAAGACCTGATAAAAGGTATCAATGGGTCGTGCTTCCTCAGGGTATGGCCAATAGCCCCACCATGTGCCAGCTTTATGTTGACACTGCCTTACAGCCAGTACGGGAAAAGTTCCCGGATGTTAAAATCATTCATTATATGGATGATGTTTTGCTGTCAGCCCCTAGCATGACACTGCTTGAGCAGGTTTTAGGAGATTTATCAATGAATTTGGAGACTAGAGGTTTATATTTGGCCCCTGAAAAAATTCAAAAGGGAGATTCTATTAGTTTTTTGGGAGCCGTTATAAATAAGACCACAATAATACCTCAGAAAATTGAAATTAGAACTAATCATTTAACAACTTTGAATGATTTTCAGAAATTGCTCGGGGATATTAATTGGCTTCGACCGTATTTGAGTCTGACTCGCTTTGAATTACAGCCTTTGTTTGCTGTATTGGAAGGTAATCCTGATCTTAATTCCCCGCGTCAGATGACCCCCGAGGCCCAAACAGCTCTTCAGAAGGTGGAACAGGCTCTTATGAAAGCACAATTACAGCGTTATAACAATGCCTTGCCTATTTGGATGTGTGTTCTGCCAACCTTAGGATTTCCAACAGGTGTTCTTTGGCAAGATGGGCCTTTGCTTTGGATTCATACCAAATCTCTGGGGATGAAGACGCTGTCTCACTATCCATCTATGGTTGCTGAGGTTGCCTTCTTGGGTATTAAACAATGTGTTTCCGCCTTTGCAATGTTGCTGGAAAAACTTGTAGTTCCCTATACTAAAGATCAAATAGCAATATTAACTGCCACTACCTCTGAGTGGTCTATACTTATGTATACCTTTTCTGGAATTATTGATAACCATTTGCCCAAGAGTGCAATTTTGAAATTCGTTATCCAGCAACCTGTCATTTTTCCAAGGGTCACTGTAGAGCGACCACTAAATGATGCCCTGACCATTTATACGGACGGATCAAAATCCGGAAAAGGAGCTTATATGGTTCAGGGTCAGCATCCTGCCGTTATAGACTATCGACCTGATGCTCCTCAAGTGGTGGAATGTCATGTGGTTTTGGAAGTTTTTCAACGATTTCAAGAACCTTTTAATTTGATCTCTGATTCATTGTATGTGGTTAATGCAGTGAAACATCTTGCAGTGACCCCCCATATTCGCTCATCCAACACAGTGGCATCCTTGTTGGCCGGGATAAGGTTTCAGATATTGCGCCGCCAACACCCCTTTTATGTTACCCATATACGGGCTCATTCCCTGTTGCCTGGTCCAATGGCAAAAGCCAATGAACAAGTTGATATGGCAACGCGTGTTTTCTTATCCTTGGATCAAAAGCAGCAAGCACAAGAATTTCATGAGCTATATCATGTATCATCTGCAGTGTTGAGAAAGAAGTTCTTCCTTACTAGAGCCGAGGCCAGACATATTGTTAAGTCTTGTTCCACTTGTGCCCAATTTTTGCCGGCCCAAAAGACTGGTGTAAATCCTAGAGGTTTGTCCCCAAACGAGCTGTGGCAGATGGATGTCACTCATGTTCCCTCCTTTGTGAAGCTCCAGTATGTTCATGTGTCTGTGGATACCTATTCCGGGGTGGTACATGCTACCCCTCTCTCTGGAGAACGGGTTCAACATGTTATTACGCATTGCCTTGAAGCCTGGGCAGCCTGGGGCAAGCCTGCTAAACTAAAGACAGATAACGGCCCAGCTTATAGTTCCAAGAGCTTTGCTCTCTTTTGTCAAAAAATGCAAATAGCACATGTTACGGGCCTGCCTTACAATCCACAAGGCCAAGGTATAATAGAGCGAACTCATCGCACACTTAAAGAATTGCTTTTAAAACAAAAAGGGGGAATAGCGGAGAATTGCACCCTGAAGCAGAAATTGTCGCTTGCCTTATTTACTCTTAATTTTTTAAATTTACATGATGAGAAAGAAACTTCTGCTGAACGCCATACTATACATGAACAAAAGGAACATGGTATAGTGATGTGGAAAGATGTATTGACCAATCGATGGAAAGGCCCGGATCGCGTTGTTGCGCGGTCCAGGGGATCTCTTTGTGTTTTTCCGCAGGATCAAGATCCAATTTGGGTCCCAACAAGATTAACAAGAGTCGTGGAAGAGGATCCCAAGGGCGATGCAGGGCGCTCAAGGGATGATGCTGAGCTGGATGGTGTTGATGAGCCTTTCCCTACTCAAGGCGGAGGACAAGATGCCCTGAACCGGAGCAGGGAGATTGGCACTTTCCTGGGAGGAAATTGGTCCCGAGAGGCTGAATTGATGCTGTTAAACCAGAAGATACAGATTAAGACTTTAAATGCTACTAGGCTATACCCCGTTACGCTTGGGGACTTTACTACCTGGCTGTCCTCTACCTTTACTTTCTTTAAGGAGTGGGTCAATGTAGGGATGTTTGCAGTGTTTGCATGGCGGGACTTGTGGTGTGCCTATGGTTGATATGTCGTTTGCGAACTCGGACAAAGCGAGATAAGATGTTGTTCACGCAGGCATTGGTGGCCATTAGTCAAGGCGACTCCCCTGGCGCCTGGCTCTCCATCTTGAACGACCCGTAGTGATTGCCCTTGCACAAAAAGGTTTATGACCATTGCACTTTTGATGGGAATCACGAGGCAACATCAGCCCCTGCACTCCGCGGTCTGTATGGACATTGCACGACGGGGAGGGTGATGAGCCAGCTTCTCGAACTAGCTCTTGCTCAGCGAGCATCCCATGGGGTGAGCGTTTGTGCGGGCATTGTTCGAGTTCAGCTCCTGGGTCTAAGAAAACAAAAAGGGGGAGATGTGGGAAGCCGTTGTTCTGCCATGTCGCAGATAACACTTATCAGGGAGTAGCCCCAAGGCTATGTGCAAGGCTATGTGCCAGGCTATGTGCCACACATGCGCCACGACGAGCCAATATGTTAATGAAGGATCAGAATTGCAACCAATAAATTGTGAACAGCACATATCTTGTTGAGTTAACCAGCCAACCACAGGTTGAGTTAACCAGCCAACCACAGGTTGAGTTAACCAGCCAACCACAGGTTGCCACAGGTTATAGTGCATTATAAAAAGCCAGTGGGAACAAAGCTCGGGGTCTTCCTTCCATCTGTCTATAACCAAGCTGCACTCCAATAAAGTGTGATACGAGAAGAATCTAGCGTGTGGTGACTCGTCTTTCTGCTGGTCAGAAGCGGCTCGCCGCAGACGGCTTGGACCAGAGTGTGAGCAAAGGAGGTGATGAGAGGCAGACAAATTCAAAATATTCTTTGAAGATAGAGTAAAAATGAATTTTTAATAGAATAAATATAGGATGTAAGAGAAAGAAAGAATCAGGGATGCCCTTGAGGCTTTTAACCTGTGAGACTAGTTATGGATATGTCATTTAATGAAATGGAAACTTGTGGGATATGCAGTCTTTGCGGGGAGATCAGAGGTTCCATTTTAAGCATGTTAAGGTTGAGATGTCTATCAGGTATCTAATTGGAGGCTCCCAGTGGTGGTAGATGTCTAGAGTCCAGGGAAGAGGTCCAGACTACAGAAATGGGTTGATAAACCCATTTAAGCAATAATTGTCACATAAAGACTGACTGGATGAGATTAGCAAGGGAGTAAGTGTAGATAGAGAAGAAATCCATAAACTAGAATCACAGTTGGAGTGAGAGAAGATATTGTGGGACAGATAAAAAAGATTAATACAAAGCAATACGGAATAAAGAAAAAACCCAGGAGAGTATGTTGCCTTGAAAGCCATGTGAAAAAAACATTTTGAGGAGGTAGGTGTGATCAACTATACTAATACTACTGACAGGGCAGGTAAGATCAAGAACTTTTCACTGAGTCTAAAACCATAACCCTGATAAGAACAGTTTTAGTCAAGTAATTGGAGTTAAAACCTGATTGTAATAATTTGAAGATCATGGAAGGAGAGGATTTGGACACAGGGAGTATAGATATTTACCAAAAGGCCAGCAGAGAAATAGAGCAATAGTTGGGATCCAAAGGGTTGTTAAGAGAAATTCAGTTGCTAGTAATGATATAATAAAGAGGAAAATTTTATGATGCAGAAGAAAGAGGTAGAATTGTTGGAGCCATGTCTTTTAGCCGGTCAGAGGAAATAGTAACTAGTTCATAGTGAATAGACTGGCCTTAGGTAGAAACACAGATAATTCATCCATAGTAATAGAATGGAAGATAAGTACATAGGCAGAAAAACATGTAGGTGAATAGATATAGTGGTAAAGTTCATTTGTAAGAAATATATATTAGCAAATATATGGTTTTTTGACCACTAGCAATAAAGAAAAGCTACTGTAGTGCTCAACTAAAATATGACTGGTTGACTTTGCAGGACTGTGATCCAAATATAAGGTCTTTTTTTTTTTTTTTTTTTTTTTTGCGGTACGCGGGCCTCTCACTGCTGTGGCCTCTCCCGTTGCGGGGCACAGGCTCCGGACGCGCAGGCCCAGCGGCCATGGCTCACGGGCTCAGCCGCTGTGCGGCATGTGGGATCTTCCCGGACCGGGGCACGAACCCGCGTCCCCTGCATCGGCAGGTGGACTCCCAACCACTGCGCCACCAGGAAAGCCCTATACGGCCATTTTTTAAACTCTGGAGGATTTCCATACTGACAATGAGTATATGCATATTTTTCAGAATCTATCTATAAAAAGCATTTGTATTTGGAAGGGAAGCAATTGAATCTAGAAATATACGACTCTTGTTCTCAGGTAAGTAAAACAAAATATGTTTTCAATTATGATTTGAAGAAGATATCCCTCAAATCTTTTTAGCTAAACCTTATCAATACTGGGTTTTTTTTACTGATTTAAATCTAGTGCCAAAAATCAATACATATTCCATTTGCTAATAAGGATAGAAAATATCATCTCTTTTCAAACATATATGTGGATATTGATTTTAAATGGAATTATTAAAGCTTATCAAATTTTCAGAAAAAGTTTTTTTAGAAAAAAGGTATCAAATGAGATGGATATAACTTTATTATAGCTCTTTATTTTTTAAAATTTAATCACTTTTGTTTAAAGAAAGAGGATGATAAAAAAGAAACAGAGACTACATTTTAGAAAATATCAGTAGTTGACTTGCTGAATTCTCTTCCAGGTGAAATGGGTCTCCATTAATTAACTGTCTAACGGATAAAATACAAGGATCAGATCCCACCACTTTCAATGTGCTTGGTTTATTTTCAGCCACAGAAAGCAAAATTTTCCCTTACAAGTGAGCTGCATTGGGCAGATGGGTTTATTATTGTGTATGACATCAGTGACAGGTCTTCATTTGCTTTTGCAAAAGTACTAATCTACAGAATTCGGGAGCCACAGACTAGTCATTCTAAAAGGTGAGGTATTTTTCTTTCCTCTGTCCTTTCTTTTTAGTAAATCATCATAGAGCTGTAAGCATCATTAGGAAGAGTTTAATACAGGCTTCCAATTACAAAATTTAACAGCCCTGAACAATCCACCTTCCATTCCACAGGAGTTACACATGTAGTAAAAGGAATAAGATGAGAGTACTTTATATCCTGGCTGACATAAACAGTTACTTGCCCCGAGTAAATGGCTATTTTACAAGACAGCTTCTATTGTTAACATGACATTCACTTGCAAAATAATGGTCCTCTGTACACAGATAGTTCCCTTTCCACCTTTCTTTTTCATTCCCACAAAAAATGTGAAGGATACTAAATAAATCCAGATTTATTACACTTGGCATCCAATTCCTAGTCATTGAGCTGTTCAATCAATCAAAGCAAAATAGACTGAATAATCAAACTGTTACAGATTCTAAGTATGAGAGTACCTTTTTCTCCATTTCACCTCCTAAAACAAAGAGCTCATCAACGACTCCCGATTGCTAATGTCTTGACACAAGTGACTATGAGGGAAAACATAACTGTGCCTTAAACTAATTTTGCATTAGTAGATATAAATTTAAACCTATGAATTTCCCATTTTAGTTTTCCTTTTTTTTATTGTTTTAGCCTTTCCATTTAAAATATATATTTTTGTTTAACCTGCTGGTATAAGGGATTCTTTGTGCTCGTAACCAGATTTGCCCTTAAAATCTAAAATAGCATTCTAATCTGGGAAGCAAAAAAGCACAATATTATACCTGAAAATTGGTACCTGTGCTTTTTATATCTATTTTAAATGCCTACTATCAAGAAATCATCAGATAATAATTGATAAGTTATATTTCCCTACAGTCATTTGATCTAAATTCTTATTTATATCTGATTGACCTTGGGTAAACCCTTTAATCTCTAGACCTCCTTTTTCTGACTATAAAACTGATAGAAACACGGTAGGGGAAAAGAATGTGATTTTACTAAGGTACCTTATAGCTCTGATTTCCTATAATATTATTGATTTTGAGGGACCTCCATTGTTTCAAGTGTTAAATGCCTTATATTTAAGCACCATAACTTAGGTAAGGGAAAGTAATTAAAACTACTTTCTATTCTTACAAATCAAAAGAATCACTCATGAATAGGCAAAAAAAGTATATTTTAAAAATCCCTATATTTGACATTTTTCAGGCAAACTTTTAAATGTATTGACCAAATAATTTTTGAGTTTTTCCAGTTCTCAATCTCTAGGTAAACTGGAGTCTCTTATTTGTAGATAAAAAGCAAAATTATGGCATTGTTTTATAAAATTACATCTGATATTTGTGATTCACCCTTCAAAGTATTTCATTTATTCTTCCCCATTAATTCTTCACAATAATTTTCTGAACTCTATAGAAAAAGATACTCTTAGTGACCTCAAAATCCAACACATACAGTGCTTTTTCCCTTACGGCTCACACTGTCATGTGAATGAAACCAGCCTGAAGACTGTTTTCATTTTCCCATTTCTTCCCTATAGGCGATATCTTGGCAGAGTTCCATGCCATTTAAGACCTAGTAGCCTTACTGTATTCTTCAAATGAAACTCTGCTTTAGGAATGTTACACTGTAACCGAGGAGATTATATTGATATTTGCCAAAGACATTACCTTACCAAAGCGATATATTTCTTCAATAAACAGAAAAATTGTACAAGGTCACAAGACTGTAAAAATTTCTTTAAAGTATGCTGTAATGAATATTAACAAACAGCAACAAGTACTGAATTAGTAAAGAGGCATTAGTTAGTCCTTCTCTTTCAGTTGATAAGGAAATGAAAGATAATACTTAGTAAGCACATTTTATTGCCTGGCACTGGGCTAGATTTTTATACACATCTTCATTTAACCTCTGTGAGCATTCTGTGTGACGAGGATTATTTTACCTTTTTTTTTTTTACATATAAGGGAATTGAAAGTGGAAAATGTTACAATCATGTCTTGTTAGTAAACAGAGCCGTAATTCCGGGAATAGGTTTGTACCACTTCAAATGTTATGCTTTAAGAGCCTTGTTGCTTCTGTGTCATTTACTACATTTTATCTAAAATAATTTTTGTAAGTAAACGAGATACACACGCACATGACCACAAATAACACACATACACACACAGTATTCTTTTTTTTTGGTCCATGATTCTTTTTGATATAAACCCACTTAATAGAAACAAAAAAGAGTTGTTAAAACAGTCTTGCCAAAGAATTGTGTATCTGTGTTTCAGAGCTGTGGAATCAGCTGTGCTTTTGGTGGGTAACAAACAAGATCTCTGTCATGTGCGAGAGGTTGGCTGGGGAGAAGGGCAAAAACTGGCATTGGATAACCGGTGCCAATTCTGTGAACTGTCTGCGGCAGAGCAATCTCTGGAGGTGGAAATGATGTTTATCAGAATTATCAAGGGCATCCTGACAAACTTCAAACTCAAAGAAAAGAGAAGACCCGGTGGATCTAAATCCATGGCCAAACTGATCAATAATGTATTTGGAAAGAGAAGGAAATCTGTTTAATTGACATGTGATCCTAAGGGATTTATTATATCAGAGAGTTTCAAACGTTTGTATGGTAATTAAGTTTACCCTTTGTATGCAATTAAAAAATTCTCTTAGAGATATGAAATAATTGACCATGAACCACAACTGTGTTTTCAAATATGTAGTTTGCCTTCTTAGTTGTTTGTATCTCGTACATTTTGCTTCACAATTAACCTTTTCTTTATTACACAGAATAATATGAGTATAACCTATTGGTGGATTACTATATAATTTTATTAAGTTACCATTCTACAGGGCTCAATTTACCTTTATTTTATATATATCATTTTAATGAAATATATAGTTATATTCATATAGTTAATATATTATAGGGCTTAGCTTATCAATTTGTGAAATTCATGATCTATTTAATTGAAATGCATGGATTTATTTTTGAAAGTGTCTTTGTAATAAACCAGTGAATTATTTGATATTACATAAATTTTACTTACAACTAAGGCCTTAAGAAATTAAATTCCTTACCCGTAAGTGCATAGTTTACAGTTGGTCTGATGATGAAAAGTCTGCCTTTCCTTATTGTATGCTAAGCTAACAAGGGCAATTATCATAGAGAAATTAACTTATACAACTAAGATACATTTTAGATTAAAAGATTAGGGTTTTTTTTTTAAAGTTCATTTATAAATCAATACATCATAGGAAAAGAAAAAAGTAAAAACTGTTTGGTAAATATATAACCTTGAAGGCCTTATTGTCCTGAAAGAAATATTATATTAGATACAAACATTTTGGGCCTTCTCAAATTACATTGGGTACAATTTCCTTCAGAGGTCAACTGTCCACCTCCTGGACTGCAGCATCCCTTCTACTGTCCCTGATGAGCTTGTCACCTGCTGCATTTCAAGTTGCAGCCCTAGGCCTAACTTCAGCCAAATCGCTGATAAGTAAGGTTAGATTTTGGAGAAGTTAACCTGGGCATACATGCAATGCTCCGTGCACACTTGGTTAACATGTGTCAGCACTAACTAGGGGACCATGTAGAAGATCTTGAGTAGAGAGTGGTAGACTGGAGTCAGGGAGGGTGACACAGACTATTAGTCTGGGCAGGAGAGAATTAAGTCATCGACATGGTTTTGCTCATCGTGAGTCACGATCCAACATTTAGCTTTTTTGATCTGTGGAAATCTAACCTGGATGATGCACTAGAGTAAAAAGAGTGGAAGTAAGGGAACTTTGTGTGGTAGTATACAAAATAGTCCAGATGTTCATGAAGATGGGGGGGTTAGAATTGCTATGGTAGATTGGACCTAAGGACCTACCATCTGACTGTGTTCTCTGGGATGATTCAGAGGATCTTCCTTTACTAAGGAAGTGAGGAAATCCGTGGTGAGGAGGCAAAGACAACTCAGGCAAGCTTCCTAGTGACTGTGCTCCATGGGTCAGAGTTGACAGTCAGGATGCTTCCACTGAATTGCACTCCTCAATATTAAGACAGATGATAGACTCCTGGGACAGCAGAATCTGGATGCCAACATTTAACCTGGTGCCTGTTTAACCTTGTAACCTGTTTACCCGTTCACTCAGCCCCCAGAGAAATAGTGCCATATCCAGGGTAGAGGCTCCATTTCTGATGCTGGTTGGTTGGAAACTTAGAAGCTATATTGAGACCAAGTCCATATTGTGGGCTCAAGCATTGCTCCCATCCCTGCCACCAAGGCCACTGTTATCATGGGTCCATTACATATAAGCACAAAGGTAGTCAAGAAAAAAGGCAGGTTATCTGTAGGGTGGTCCATCTTGTCCATTTGGTTGTAAAGTGACTTCTTGTTGGTGGATGCTTTCTGGTTGGCATTAAAGTGATACATAAAGATCTGTAAGTATGATGCCCTCTCTGAGAGATCCATTCACAAGCTTATTCTCCAGTCCTTCTTGGCACTCTTCTTCCAGTCTTACCTCTTTACAGATACCTCTGACCAACTGGCGAAACCACTGATCACAGCCTAGGACTCTCTACCATATTATACCTTTCTTGAGTTATGAGGTACACAGCAAAGTGTACTTCTTGAAGCTTTGGCAAATGGGATAATTTCCTTTTACCGATGAGCTTCATGGTTACCTCTGAACGGAACTGTAATGAGGCCCAGTCTTCTTTTGCCTGGCACTAACATATCAAGCTTAAGTGAGGAGTGCTTCTTATCAACTAGGAATATTCAGATTAGATTGCTTTGTAAATGAGAAATAAACTTTTATTGTGTAGTTATTCTAGTAAATTCAGTTATATACTTTTTTGATCAACTATTTATAGTGATTTTATTAATCTTTTATAATATTAATCTTGACTATGTAAGTATATGTACATATATATCAGCTTAAGCATTTATACTTTAATCTTTTTTTGGTTTTATTTTGTTCTTATTATTTGTCTGAATAATCTTAGAGATTTGGTCTTCATTCTTTAAAATTCTTTTCCTAGTTAAAGAAAGATTCTTCTGGGATGATTTTGTATTAAAAATAACATATTTATCCATGTTATACGGAAGAACTCTACTGTCAAAATGGTATGAAAATTCTTTCATAGCTTAATCTATGATTTAATCTTAATCATAGCTTAATCTGAATTTCATAGCATATGTATCTGTGATGAGTCAGAGTTCAAAATTTCTCTGGTAAGTATACTACTCATATTTGTATATATTAACTATTTTTCCTTTATTATACCCTGATTTTTTAGCAAGATGATCTGATATGACACATCTTGTTGTAAGGAGTCTATGGAACAAAGGAATAAGAACAAGCATTCTCACCAAAAAGAAAAAAAAAGATAACTATGTGAGGTGATAGATGTGTTAGCTAACTTAATTGTGGTAATCATTTCACACTCTATACATATAAGAAATCATTATGTTGTACACTTTAAATAAATTGGAAATTTATTTGTCAATTATACCTCATTAAAGCTGAAAAAATTGTTTTACATTAAAAAAAGAATTTATATCTTAAAAATAGTTTCTGTGAGGCAACCTTAGAAATGAACCACTGATTATTTTTCATAGTGATATTTAAAAGTCCTGGGTTAATTTCTCCTTTTATAATGTGACAGTTATAAAACATATCCACACATTTTTTGATACTTCTCCAATTAAAATGTTGAGTCGGATTCCCCTCCCCTTGATTATGGATCATCCATATTGACTATCTTTTAACACATGGGATGAGGTGGAAGTAATGGGAAGGACTTATGAGACCAGGTTGGAAAGAGCTCGAGCACCAATCTCTTCCTGGGACTCTGCATTGTTCAGAATCAGCATGGATCAACCTGGCTGCCCTGAAGACACTAGGCCAGAGATACCACATGGGGTTAGTGACCAAACAACCAACAAACAGACAAGCTAATCTTCAGGTGATTTCAGCCTCTAAACTAGGACTACTCTAGCCAATGCCAAGTAGAGCAGGGATGAGTTATCCCCCTTGCAGAATTGTGAGCCCAGTATATATCCTTGTTTTGTTAGGGTTAGGTTGTTATATGGCAATAGATAACCAGAACCGATAACTCATTAAAACCCCCAGTAACTAAGCCAATATGAAATGTTTGGCTTTCTTATTGGGCAAAAACAGGGTGAAAAATGGATCTTCCAGATTCAAAAGAATTGACTGCAACATAAAGTTCTCCCCGTATCAGTTTTCTTGGGAATATGATTCACATGTAAAGCAACTTGCAAAAACCTAAAAATAATAAATTTCAGTTTTCCAAAATGAGAGAAATCACATCTACTTACAGTAGAGAAACAAATACATCAACATAAGGCCATAGAATGTTGTAGGTTGAAGGTAGCAAGTGTGTCTAAATCTCAAAGATAGTTAAGCTGTAGCACTGGACTGGGAATTGCCTATGCTGCTCTAGTAAAAAAAGATGCTGTCATTCACTTTGGATGAGCTCCAGTGAGATAACACATGATGAGGGGCAACAGCTGAGGAAGGGAATGTCAAAGGGGAGGGGCCTTTAAAACGGTTTTGATTTAATACAAGGCATGCACTATTAATAAAGAAGTTGAATGATACCTATGTGTTTTATAGGCTTATAAATTGGCTGTAGTAAAATATTTTACATCTTAGATCACTAGGTATTGTTTCAGCTTATTATGGGAGATATCTATCTAGAGTTGACTGAATTGTATTAATCTGAACCTAGTTTAATGATGCCTTAACATTTTTATGGGGGAATTTAATGTTTGCAATATCCATGTCCCTTCTTTGAAAGTGTGACTTATAGGTTTTTCATTTTCCTTAAATTATGAAATCCTTCATCTAATAAAGGAAAATGATTATAGTTTTGTAAAAAAGGCAAAGTCATTTAACAATTCATATAACTGTCTGTTGTAGGACTTTGCATGATAATTGTAATTTAGCTATTAGGGATTCTAAAGGCAGTTATCAGTCATACTCTACACTTCTGGGGGAATCAGGCAAAGCCCAAATTATTTAAAGTATTTTAAATTCCCAAGGGAAAAAAAAAAGACACTATAAACTGGGAATATACTTCTTAGTGACAGCATATTATTTCAAAGCAAAGAAGAAGTTCATCATAATATTCAAATGTATAAACCACAAACATTATTTTTGTTTATTTTGGATAGAGATATAATTTGTTCATTTTTAATAATGGAACTATTAGCTCCTATAAGGAGAGAATTAGCAGATGTAAAGTATCAGTTGCAATGTGAAATTTGACCAACATTTTAGTAATCCTGGAACAACTAAGACATAAAGAATTAGGAAAAAACAGAAAATTGAAGAAGAGTAAGATATGGAATTATTTGCCCCATTATGTGGAAGTATGACCATGCGTTACCTCTGTAGTTTTTAGGCCATTTTATAAGACTGAGTATTTAACAACTCAGTTTTAGTTGTTTAGTCAACTCAGTTTTAAAAATGAGTATTAAACAGCTAGATACATGAAAACATTTCAAAACACATATTAAATTAACCTGATATTTTTTCCAGATATAAATTTACTTTCAAGGTAAGAAACTATTTAGGTTTGCAAAATTTGGGGTTATTTCTACACCCAAACATATTTGGGGTTAAAATTTTGGTGTTGAGTTGGGGACAGAAAGTTTAATTCATTCAAACAATAGTTGTAAAAAAATAACCGGTTGGTTGACATTTATCAGAAGATTTTGAAGCCTTACGTAAATGAAGTCTATATTTTACTCATATTGTTCTCCACAACAGGAGAGGTTTTGAGCAAAACCTGCTCAAAAATAGTTTAAAAATTATGAAATTTGGTCATCTCAATTAATATTTATTGTTGTCTTAGTAACATCTTCTTGAAGATAAACATATTTGTTGGTAGACTTAAAACTGATACACACATATGGTATAGTGTATATAGATATACTGTATATCTATACTATATATCTATGTCTCTATATCTCTCTAATGATGTCCTTTTATTAAATATATTTAAACAAACTGAATTCATCTATAAGAAAGATATAAAACAACACAGCTTTAATGATTTTATTTCACCTTTACATAACCACCAGAAAGGGATCATCTATTACAGAACTTTAATATTGGACACATATTGGCATATATTATTTAATCACGGGGGTTTAATTGAGACATTGACTAGGTAAGAGGACTGAATCTGCCATTTCACAATTTTCTGTTAAAATTCAATTTTTTAAGTTGAATAATGACATTTTATAATAACATTGAAGTTTCATATAACAGAAGTCATATAACAGAAATTCAGTGTTTCACTAACTGAATCGAGAATAGAAATCAGAGATAAAATCATAGCTATCTTTGTGCTACCTTCTGGAATAAAAATGCAGTTTGCCTATATTACCCTTTTCTTAAGTCCTCGCTTTGCATACGCTCTGCAGAACCAGAAAAGAGACCCGCTGTCCCTTCCCTCCATGAGAGTGATTTTCGGAACCATACACCTTATCTCTTATTACTCAGGACCCACTACCAACATCTGTCTTTCTCTAAACATGCACAGCTTGAGGAATAAGAAGAGCAATAGTGGCAAACTTTCTTCATCTGTATTGTACTCATGGATAAAGGCAAACACAGATGAGGTAGAGATTTGGTTGTTGGAAATGTTGGGGCAGGGTCTCAAAAGAGCTGTGATTTAGAATTATTCATGGATAGCATTTGTTAAAAATAGACAAAAACAAAACGATTTGTGTCATGGTACTCATTACATATCTGTTCTTCCTTGTAATGAGAAGATGGCAAGTTTGGGAACCCTCTCCACCTCCACAAAGCACAGCCAAACTCAGTCAATTCTGATTACGCATAGAAATTATGCTGCGATGGCACAACAACCGGACTTCAAGTATGAGATTTGAGAAAGCTACACTATCCCTTTCCAAAATAATGGTTGAGAGGGTGATGAAGATAAGGATAAAAATGGAAGCACCATATGTTGGCAAACCAGACCACAAAACATCCTTCCTTTTATAAGGATCAAGAAACATAAAACAGAACAAAGGATCAACAAACATAAATGCCCCGCCACCATAGTACACATTAATAATAATGGATTTTTGAAAATATTACTCAAGACAAGAACATAGAAATATTAATCTGAAATGGGAAAGTATATACCCTAAAGTAATTTTTAAAATGAAGAATAAATAGAAAGTCTAGAACAGACTTTAAAATATGCATTTTAGGCAACGAAGAGTTGCATTGGCATTACAGAAGATCAGTTAAGTGACACTGATGTAAAACAAGAGGAGATTTTTAAGAATCCAAATAAGGACAAAGGAATGAATATATTAAAACATATCATAATACAATATAAATAAATATTATAGGCCTGAAGATTAGAATCTAACTTAAAATAATTATAATAAACTCAGAAATCTATAGTAGAAACAACAGTCCCTGCCTTCGTAATGCAAGGAGATAGGTAAAATTGTAAGTCTCAAATAGGATTCAGCGTGTTTCAGGAAAAAAAAAAAAAAATTACATAGTCTGGTCTCCCAGAAAGAAAAAGCAGGTAAATGGAAAAATTTAATACGGCTTAAGTTTCTTTGAAGCTACATAAATTAGTTAAGAAAAGTGAAACGTCTAAAGAGTTTTGAGGGGAACTTTTGAAAAATTCTAGTTATAAAGACAAAAATTCTGGTTGAAATATGAAGACAAAGAATTTCAAATATGCAAGTGCTCTGAAAAATATACTCAATTAGTATTACTGAAAGATTATCAAAGTTTCAATTCCAATAAACAGAGAATATTAAAATTAAGAGTTTAAGAACTAGAAGGCTATAGTATAAAAAATTGTGATAAGACTGATTATATGCGTAGAATGATATATGTGATGTTATTTATCATCAGTGACCCTATACTGACAAGTCTTGAGATCTAGGCTATGGTTAATCCGAAAAACAGACTAGTTCAGGTACACTTTGTTAAAACAGAGAAAATTTTAAACAATAACATTGTCTAAAAGTGTGGTTAAAATAATTGTGGTATATGTGAACTGTATAATCACTGAGTACATGCTAGGTACATAGCACAGTGCTAGATGGTTTAAATATATTTTATATAAATATATAAAGGTGCCCTGCAAAGAAGATATTGTTATCTCATTTTGCCTAACTTAGTTATATCATTTTCACACCTCAACACAGACAAAAAGATTAATCTAGTCAAAGGCTAGCTATTGGCTGAGCTGGGATTCGGAAAGGAATGTAGCTGGGTCTCTATACTGTTTTCTCTACCGCACCACACTCCCTCAATACCACTGAAAAACAGACACACATTTAAAATCATATCTACAAATGTTTTTTAATTTGGGGGGTGATGCCTATGTTTTGATAGTAAATATGAAAGCCAGATACAAAAGTATAGGTAAGTATAATTTCATTCATGTACAAACGTATTTTTGAAAAAATGATTGCCATAGCATATGCCAAATGATTATTAGCCCTTGGATAATTTTCTATCTGTGATTCCAAATTTTCTGTAAATAAACATTGATTAATTTTGTAATCAAAGGACAACTAAAGATTACTTCATATTTACAAATATTGAAAGAGTCTGTTGGGCTGATTTGCACAGTAAAATTTTTATATGGGTCCTAAAACTCTACTCAGTTTATTACTAATTTTATTAGTTTATTACTAATATCTAATTTTTATTTGTCAATCTAAATCTAATCCCAAATCTTATTAATCATATTTATTAATTTTCTATTTTAAAGATGGATTACCTCTCATTAATTTCCTACAAGACCAGGTGTTATAATCTAGAAAACAAAATATATACACTTTTGCATTTTTGATTAAGACAATTTACATACAATAAAATGCACATATTTTATGTGCACAGTTCAGTGAATTTTAACATATGTATTCACCTGTGTAACTGCTGTCAAAGCATGATGCAGAACATTTCCATCATTCTGGAAACTGCCCTTGTGCTCCTTTCCAAGCAATCTGGAAATCCGTTTGCCGTATTTTCACAAATATAAATATACCTTTATAGACAATAGAAAGTACATGCAATCTTTAGGCAATGAACAGACCCATATTACATTACTTCAAGCTCCAAGAAAGTGGAGTTCTTGCGATTCATTTTCACTACCATCTACCCCAGGTCTTACCACAGTGTCTGGCATATAATTGGAGCCCATAACATGCTTATTGAAAAAGATGTTTGAGTGCATATTATATAGCAGGCACTGCGCTATTTTTTTTAACGGTTAGTTTTATTATAATATTCTTTGGTGATAGAAATACATGCTATTAATAAGAAGAAAGTGCTTAAAATAATATAAAAGTATAAAGAACAAAAATGCTGAGAGTTCTCTTATACCATTCTCAAATGATCACTCCCAGAGTAGTCAATATTATTAGTTTGGTGTATTTCTTTCATTCTTATCTTTGCACTTACAGACATAAAACACGTATATTCTTTTAAAAAACAAATAAAACAATTAATGTTTATCGATAATCTCTTATAGGTCAGGCTTTGTTCTAAGCTTTGGAGATACAGCAGCAAACAAAATATATTAAATGCCGTACCTTCATAAAGCCTATAGTTTAATGGGAAGAGACAATGATAAAGAAAGTATGTAAATGATACAGGATGTTAAATAATGTTGAGTGCACAAGGACTGCAGAGGAAAACTAGGCAGCCAAGAAGGACACACATGTCTCAGGAGTGGGCGAAAGCAGGGTGGCTATTTTAAATGGGAGTTAGGTATGGACTTCTTGAGAAGATCTTTTGAGCAAAACATGAAGGTGGTCGGGAGTAAAGCATTCAAAAAAAAAAAAAGCAGTTTTTTTTTTTAGAGTCCAAAGCCCTGTGGCTTATTGGGGGCCAGGGCCAAGTGGGCTGTGGTGGGCAGGGAAGCTACGTGTCACCTTTCTCAGAGATGGCAGCCGTGAGGATGAATGAGGGGTGCAGGACCCCCGGCTCTCCTCTGCACACAGACGCTGACCAGGCCGCCCTGGGCCAGGGACTTCACCATCTCAGCTGAGCCCAACCACCATTGTTTGGTTTTCAATGACCAGGGTCCACCTTGTGCTTTGGTGGATTGCAGTTCTGCACAGGTCATAGGTGGGCCTACTGGGTGAACTTGGAGCCACGCTCGGTGCAGTTGAACTTCCTCACTCCCTTGTGCTGTCTGACGTGCCCACACAGTTGGGACATCACTTTAAAGGTCTTCCCACAGATCCGGCAGAAGTGGGACCCTCCTGGTGGCACCCTCCTGGTGGCGGCCAGTCATGTAATAGGGCAGAGTGGGCACGCAGCCATTAGCGAGTAACCATTATTGCTCAACAATCAGCATGGGGGTCAGATGTCCTGCTCAGGCAACAGTGGTCTTGGTGCATTGAATGTGGCTGGAGGTGGATTCTGGCTTTCTCCCCAGGGCCTTCCAGGCCCTCTGGCCTCCAGGCCGGCAGGTGAGCTTGGGGGCCAGAGACAGGCTAAGAGCAGTGTCCCGCAGAGCTCCAGAGCCCTCACCAGGGCCTCCTGCTGGCCTTGAAGTAGCAGCGAACCTCTCCCCCATCCCTATCTCTGCGAACTAAGGGCGGCAGCCGTCTCCATGGGCCGCAGTCCACAGAGGCCTCAGCAACTGGAGTATATGGATGCTGCCATTAAGGTAACAGCTTCAGCCAGCTTCAGCCTCTCTGTTCAAGCTGCAAAACTTGGTCCAGCTTAGATCAGTTGTCTACCCCTAGGAGCTGGCCAGAGGTCAGGGTTAAGTTGCAAGGACCTGGCACATCATTACTTCAGGTCCGCCTCTGTGTTGGGGCTATTCTCAAAGAAGGGCAATTGCTGTGAGCTGGGAATTCACCTGATGGGTATTTGCTACAACCTGTATTCCTATTGATCCTATACAAATGATTCTCTCCAGTTTAAATGAAAAGCCTGAGGGCCGGCTGGGTCTTGGCACCTGGCTCCCTCGGTGATGACAGCTGGGGAGGGTCTGGGCACCTGGCTCTGAGGCGCCGTCAGCTGAGATCTGCCTCTTCAGCCTGGGCACTGGTGGGAGGAGCCAGACTGGGTGCTGGATGAGTGCTCCCCGGCAGGGCGGCCAGCCTGCACAGGCCACTCCCCTCCCACTTAACCAGGGCCTGGACCTCAGAGGGTGAAAGTTGAGCCTTGGGACCTTGCCCTTTCTTTTCAGAACAGAGAGTAACATTTGTTTCGGTGGAGGTTTACAAGAACATCATGACCTGACGGTGACCTGACCTCAAGAACAAAGGCTCTGACACCGAGAAGTGTGCATCAACTAGCCACGCCCCTCCCTCACCTTTCCTATAAAAGGGCTTTGCTGAAAGCTTTTGGGGAGTTCGGGGTTTTTAAGGCATGAGCCACCCTTCTCCTGCATAACCCTGCAATAAACATTTCTATGTTCCAAACTCCGAAGTTCTGGTGGTGTTTGGCCTCACTGTGCATCAGGCACAGGGCCTCGCATTTGGTAACAGTCCGGTGCTTCTCAGCAGGGGCCTTTCTGGGTGCTGAACTCACAGCTGCAGGCCTCTTACTGGTGTGGTGAGGTTGTGCTTCTCCAGGCCAGCCTGGGTGCAGAAGGTGCAGCCACAGAGGTGGCACTGGAAGGGCTTCTGGCTCGCGTGCCTGCTCAGGTGCAGGTTGAGACCTGCCTTCTGGGTAAAGGCGTGGCTGCAGAACTTGCAGACACATGCCCTCTAATTCCTGTGTTTGGCCTTGGTGTGCATCTACAGGCCATTCTTGCTGCACACAGCAGAACTCCTTGCATGCAAACAGCTCCCCGCAGTGCTTAAAAGCCTGGTGCAGCTGCAGTTCCCTTTGGGGCAAAAAGAACTTGGCCCCGGGTGGGACTGGTATGGAGCTTGGGAGCTCCATGCAGCTTGGTCCCTTTGCTCTGCATGAACTTCTTCTTCATGGGCTGCTGCGAGCAGGCACAACACTTGAAGGGCATCTCCCCCGTGTGGGATGCCAAGTGTACTGGCAGCTCCATCCTCCAGCAGAAGGTCTCCAGGCACTTCCCACACGTGAAGACTTGTTAGGATTGGTTCAGACAACTCTGGGCTTCATGCTTCAAGATATTCTCCTTTGGAAGATAACACATTCCAAACTTGGGGCGCTAGAAAGTTTTCTCCCCAGTGTGTTTCCTGTTGTGCACTTTTTGATATTTGCTGAGGAACTTTTTGGAAGAAAAAAGAGGGTAAGAGTCTTTCTTTCACCTGCTGTTTAAGTGCCTTGAAGTCAAAATACTCAATATGCCAAAGTGGCATATTTTGGGGTGTTCTATTCTGATTTTCTTCAAATGGATATAGCTATCTTCTAGGATTATAGGGTTCTGTGCTTATTTTTGTGGTACAGAATGGAGTGGGGAAACAGTACTTAGAATGAAGTATTTCAAGCCTATCCAGAAAAAAAAAAAAAAAATCCTCTATGTACATGAGAACTGACCAGAAAGTCAGGTTAGGACAGCAGTCAGGGAGGAGACAATGTATAATGTATGTTATAGAATACTTGGCCCCAAAGAAATTCACAAAGTGTATAGGGGATCTGGTTAGAATTAAACAGATAACTTTGTCTAATATATTGTTTCTAGCTCAGAATCTTGTATGTTTACTGTTGTCTGACAAATATCTCACTACACAAATTCCTAATCCTTTACCTAATTTTAGGATAAAAGGTGTGTGTGCATACATCTGGAATTATGAAGACAGATTGAGTGAATGCACTTTGTAAAAGCAGGCTCCATCTGACTCACATATGGATGAGAAACCATCTTAGCAGTAGGCGCTGGTGGATATGTCTCTGGAATTTTTAATCCTCTTATTTTATTATCATGCTGGTTTATGTTTTAAATGTATTAAAATGGCTTGTGTTTTTATTTCTAAACATCTAATGTAAAAGTCATAACTCACACTGCTCCTCTAAAACACAATTAGAAAAGCATTTCTGGGATTATCATTCAATTTATTACATTCAGTGATATTTTGTCACTTGTACCATAGGACGCTAATAGGCCTCATGAACTGTATCTAGAATACAAGTTGTACTGCTAGCATATTCCAACCTCTAAGTGCCTTTCATGTCAGCATGAGAGATACAATCAGGCATTTGAAAGCTCCGGCCTATTTATAAAGATACCATCAAAACCTGCCTGATGCAGCTGACTTATGAATCAATTATCTGAACTACACCAAGTGATATATCTATTCTGAAATTTAGAGTCATATATTTGAAGTTAAACTACAAACAGATAAACTATTCAACAGCCTATCATGATTCTTATCTCTATGTCTATATCTGTCAAATGCTGGGAGAATAAAAGGCAAAATCTTACTGATTTTACTGGGAAGAGTTTTAAAAAATAAATCACACAGATACAAGTTCTCTCTCTCTCTCTCGCTCTATCTCCCTCTCTCTCTCTAACACACACACACACACACACACACACACACACACACACACACACACCCCTAGCTATTAAATTACTTATGACCCGAGGGAAAATTTAAATAAAATCAAGAGCATGCAAGGGATGACTCTCGTTGTAAAAGGGGAAAAATAACAATAAATAATATTAATTCTCTTAAATTTTATGTCTTAAATGAAATGGCTGAGTATTTCAGTAAATAGAAATGCCACCGTTAGGACAAAAGGTACAAAGCCACTGGGTGCAGAGAGACAACAGTTATGTTTCATCCCAGATGTTGTTGAAAATAAGCCAAACCTAAGACAGATGCGTGTAATTTTGTTTTGTTTTTAGGTGATACCTCACAAGATGTATTCTATTTCAGGATCTACTCTTCATTTCTAAATATTAATGATCTCAGTTTTACTGCTTTGCCTGGTAGAGTTCAGATTTCAGGAACGTTTTATTCATGCTGACCAAAGTCATGAGAGACACGTGCACTAAGATGACAAAGTATTAATGTAAAATGAGGAAATGTAGTAACTTTCAACTACACAATGAGTTATCTTCTCAATAGGAAAACATGTATAAGAGATCAAATTAATATCAGAAGTCTGCTTTTCTCCGAAGAATTAAAATAAAAGAAGCTCAACATTTTACTGCTTCCTTGAAAAAGTGACTTCTGAGGTGAGTTAAAAAAAAAAAAAAAGAGGCAGTTAGGCAAAAAATGCTGGAAAACGCCTTTGGAGTATAATACAATACAAGCCAAAGTTTCTGAAGTTGTGTTCCCTCGTCAGAATCTCTTGGCGTTGGGTGGGGTGGGGACGGCCTAAGGAGGTGCAGGAGGTAAAGTTAATTTAAAATGCAAAGTTCTGAGCCCCACCCTGGGTTTACTAAATGAAAATCTGTGGGTATATGATAAGAATCAGTCTGAATATACTTTTTAGTAATTCTTGGCACACTCAAGCTTTTAAACCTTTTTGTCAAAGAAGAATGCAAGGAAAAATCTGGCATGATAAGCAGGAGACAGATCAGGAATGGGTTAGGCATGGTGATTAGGGGTTTGGGATTTACGCTGAAACTAACGGGTACCCATGGGGCAAGGGAGTAATGTGCACACATTTGTGCTTTAAAAATATGATTCTACCTGCAACATAAAGAAAGGCAACGTGAAGGAAAGAATGGAATCAGGGAAACCAGAGTTGGGAGGTGGTTGCCATGATCTAACCATGAGGTGGTAGTGACTTGCACTAATAACAATTAACAATAGTAAAAGTCAAAGCTAACATTTGCTGAACAATTATGCACCAGGAAAAGCGCTTTACAAGAATTTCTCACCTATATTTTAAAAGTACCCTATGAGGTACATGGGAACTATTATTATCCTTATACAAACAAAACAGAAAACCTGAACTCAGGGTAATTAAGTACTTTATATAATTAGTAAATGGTAAGACAAGGGTTCCGATCCACATCTCTCTGACTCAGCTACCATATTCTTAACAGCTATGTTATTCTGTCTAACAAATGAAGCATCAGAATAGGGAGCTACATAGAAGGTAGAGTTGATAGGACTGATGGTTGCTTATAGGACAAAAGAGATAGGATGGAGATGATGCCTGGGATTTGAGGTGGGTTATGATGCTTCACACTGGCACAAATGAATATAATAGGAGTGGGTTAGAGAGGAAAGAGAATACATCCATTTTTACATATTGGGTTTACGGTGTCTCTGGAACATCCATGTAGCATGTCCAGTAGGAGATGAGTATAACATTTTTGAGTTCAGGATATAAGTGTGTGTGTTACAGTTTGAAGAGTCAGATGTGCATAGAAGAAATTCAAAGTCATAAATGGACATTAATGTCTGGAGACTTGAATATAGGGAGAAGAAAAGCAGGCCTAGTACAGAAACCTTGAGAGGAATAACAGGCAGAGGAGGAAATAACTAAGACTATTAACACATAATTTATTTTTCAAAAGAGGTCACTCAAGAGTGAAAGAGACACTAGTAATAATTGCAGTAATAAGAGGTGATGGGCATAAACGGGTTCTGACTCAGACCAGCCAGGACATACGACCGCCCTTCTCTAAGGAGGCTGAGAGATGAGAATTTTAAAAGGCAGGAAGAAAACCGGCTGAGAGTGTTAACCTGGAACCTGGAGGGTCTATAATATTATTGTGATACTTATATGACATAAACATATTTACTTTCATGAAGCCTACAATTTTAATCATGGTTCCAGTCCTCACAATGAGTACAAACAGGTAGGAAAAATCACTTAAAGATCACTTGTCTAGTCTGGCTTTCCCAAGTATCTTCTGCATCCAAATTTTTATTCCATATAAGGATAAAATTTCTAAATGGGTTTGAATGGTCATTTCAGTGGAAATTTCATCTTTTATTCTTCAGTATTTTTAAGTTGCTATGAAAACTTACCATAACTTATAGTGCTTCTTGAAAGACTCTGTAATATCTTCATTTTTAGAGAAACACTGAGAAATCATAATGAAGATTAGGCAGCCCCCTTTGTCTCATGCTGCCCAGAAATGATCTCTTAAGTATACATCTCTGGGAAGACGTCTGTATATGATGAATCTAATCTGTGGTTATTTATTTTTGTGAACATTTTTTTTCGGAGAGTGGCATTTTTATGATAATAATTTCAAATTGTGGCTTAAGCCTTATTTCAGTTTGGTAACCTGATATGAACTTGCCAATATTATTTTCTTAAAATTAATGATGAGAATATTCTCAGGATCAATTATGTCTCTTATTAGAAGAGTAATCTCAGTGCCTAATAATGCCACTCAATTTCCTATTCTTCCATAAACATTTCCAGCATACTCTAGCCAGATATGCTCCTTTTTCTTTTTTCATTCCCTATAGTATTAGTGGTTAATTCTTTCCTTCATACCACTTGGGCTATTTTATAACTATCTCTTAACACATGAAATATTTCTAGTTCATTATGCTGTTTCTAAGTGGATATATTCAGATTTTTATACATGTATGTATGGAAAAAATTAATCTTTGATAGATGTATTTTTGTCCATTAATAATACTATGAAGCCATAACGGTGTAGGACATTTACATGTATGGTCTAAGAATATAATAAGTATGCAAAAATCATTTATTGAAGGGAATGAAATTTCAGAATTATTCAAGTAGGGAATTATATTTTGTATAAAGTAGATGCAGAAAATTTAAGTTGGCACTGATAACCTAGTCCCTGTGATAGAAAATGCCCGTCTTGTAGAACGGCTTGATATTAAAATGCTCCACTCTATTCTCTGCATTTATTAATGTTTTGGGGGGGATTTTCAAAATGCACTGGATCATTTTGGATAATTGAGTATCCCTTAGTAAAGGGATAGATAAATTGACCATTATTTACAGAAGCATTGAAGTTGCCATGTAAATATACTTTAGTTGTTGAAGCATCTCACAATGTAACTGTAAAACACTCTTCTAATTTAAGGTTTATTATATATATCCTTAGAAATAATGAAAATTATAACAAAAGACACTATAATAGATCTGCCTTTGTACAGGATCTGATCAGAAAGTATTCTTTCTCACACATTATATGTATTAAAAACAAAATATAAAAGTCAAGAGCTGCAAAAAAAAATTCAGTTAATGATGAGTAGGGATGTCATAAAAATTTAAATATTTTATTTGTGGTAAGAAACAAATAAAACCAGTGAACTTCCAGAGATTATTTCTTTAATTTTTAGGTGATAAATATCATGTCTTCAATACTTAATGTTGTCTCATAAATCAAAAGAAAATAAAAACAGCAGCAATGCCATATAAAATGAGTAAGGGTCACAAAGAAGAAAATACAAATAGCCAACGAATAGATCAAAAATCATTCAAGTTCCTCTTAACCAGAGAAATTAAAATACGAAACTGAAAATACTGTTTGGCCTATCATATTGACAAATGTTAAGATGAAGATAATGTTCAATGCCAAAACAAGTACAGTGAGGTTGGCATTTCCATACCCTGCTGGTAGTGTACACATTGATTCAACTTCACATAGTCTATTTGTCATTATGTATCAAGAGCCTATGTACTAAAAATCTGATTTTCTTCATCTTTGTGTGTGACAATGCATAGATTTAGTGTTTTATTAAAAAATAATATCAAATTAAAATCACAAAATAACATTTTAAATAACTCTATTATTCACTTTTTTCTGACATAACTGTTACTTTATTACTAAATTTAGAGAGGTGTAGGACAAGAAAATATATGTATATTCCTTTTTTTTTTCATTTTGGCCAGTTCCACAAAAGTTATACACCCTATGATTTTATATAAATTTTCAAATTTAGAATAGTCAAAACCATACCAAAATTAGTAGGTTGCTTTGAATTTCTATAATTTTTTTAAAAAGTTTAAATTATTTCAGTTACATTTTTATGTGAAAAGGAGAAATAAATTCTGATTTCTTTGTACCATTATGCATAGTTATATTCCATTTGATTACAAAAAGTAAATGTATGCAAATTGTTTTTGAAGTTTAAATGATATGTTTTGGAGTGGTTACATACAATAATTAAGATATAGTTAATACCCTAAAGAAAGTTCCTTCCTCCCTCCCTCCCTCCTTTCCTTCCTTCTTTCTATTTTAACACCCATTGTTTTCCAAACCCAATATTGACTTGGGTCAGAATTATTAGCTCCACTTTAATCATTGTTTCTAATTTTTTTCTTTTAATCGATCATATTTACTTCAAAGCCTAGTCCAAGTTGACTTTTGGTAAGAGTTCTTACCCCCCCCCCCCCAGTGTACTCTTTTATTATTTATTTGGGTATTTTAAGGATTAAATGTACAACTTGGAAGTTTGAAATTTCTCGTGAACTTGGAGGGGAGTGTAGAAATAATACATAGGGATATTATGCCCCCTTTAATACAATTCCTTCAAGACATACAGAGACACATACACCTCAGTCTTGTGAAATAATATTTGTGTCTTTTTGTTATGAAATACTATTTCAGGAATCATTTAAAAAATTGTTTTCATTTAATGGGAAAAATAAGAAATTTTAAAGTTTTCATTAATTATCTAATTAATACATATTGCTGATTTTATAGATGCTGTGTCTTTAGCATAATATTGTTTATCATTTCAGTTTTATACATTAAAAAATTCCACAAAGAAAATTATAAAGTTACATTTTATCTGATTTTAACCATCTATGTGACAATATTTTTTTTCACATAATCATCTTAAATTTCATTACCTTATTTTATGAGTGTAACACTTATTTAATCAAGGCTCTATAGATACACTTTATGTTTTTTCAATTTTGTTATAATAAATAATGCTGTCATATGTATTATCATGCCTTTATTTTTCCATAGAATCATTATATAAATTAGATAACAATCTAGAATAGGAAAATGTCAAATGTTATGCATTGTTTTAAGACTTTTGATACATATTGCCAAATTATTTTCTTGAAAAGTCTTCAAACTTACACCATCTCCAGCACTGTATGATAGCACATTTGCTTATCCATTCTTTCTTTGGTTTCTCAGCATCTCCTGCATTTAGTCCCCAGGGGATTTTTCTTATTGTAAAGTGCATTTTCTATGTGTGAAAATATTCAGTTCTGTTATGGAAGAAGGGAAAGTGAATGGAATAATTTACATGGTAAGCAGAGGTAAATTAGTAAACTGTGATGCATTTTAGAAAGACAAAGTAGGTCATATATGTGTGAATACAGAAAGGGATGGAAGAGTGCAGAGATACCTACCTAATATTCACGAGGTACTTGGGACATTAGGTATTCCATGACATACGAAATATATATGAGACATTTAGTATTCCTTTAGTCTTAATTTAGCCAAAGTTTGATGACTCCCATCATGGCCCCACGAATCCTCCACCTAAGAAACACTCAAACCTCACTTTTTATCCTTGCATCCAAACCATCAGTGGGGAAGGCTTATATAGCAGAAAGACATATGAATATTAAAATCCCCCGGAATCAAGAAGTGTCCTTTCAATTTAATTGCATGATATCCTAAGCCCATTAACTCACCCATCTTTTTTACTTTGCTTTGTGCTGTGTGCTTTAAATTGACTAAAGGAATTCAATTTTCCATGATTTTTTCCTTTTCCTGATCTCTGTGAAACTTGTCTGGTAGGGTGCTTGGAAGCTACCTTTGTGTGAAGGTAATTTCCCACATGACACTTTCTTACTTTTGCAGCTATATATTTAAATTTTTTAAAAATACATTTTAAGGAGGGTAGGGGGTAGAAAAGAAAAGAGAGAGGGAGGGAAAATGGGAGAGAGAGAGAAGAAGGTAAGTATTTCCAAGAAGCAGGGTACTAGATTCTAATTTTATCACTAATATATGATATTGTGGACAAGTCACTCACTGTTTTTATTGTGGTTAAACATGCATAACATATGATCTATCTTTTAACAAACTTTTAAGTGTATAGTGCAGTGTTGTTAACTCTACACACAACGTTGTACAGCTGATCTCTAGAAAGTTTTCATCTTGGAAAAGCCACTCACTTTTATAAGTGTTTTTCCTATATCTTGGGGGAGTTCTGAGTTTTTAGAAGTGAACTGATGAGAGTATGTTTTTTTTTTTTTTGCGGTATGCGGGCCTCTCACTGTTGTGGCCTCTCCCGTTGCGGAGCACAGGCTCCGGACGCACAGGCTCAGCGGCCATGGCTCACGGACCGAGCCGCTCTGCGGCATGTGGGATCCTCCCAGACCGGGGCACGAACCCGTGTCCCCTGCATCAGCAGGCGGACTCTCAACCACTGTGCCACCAGGGAAGCCCGAGAGTATGTTTTGAATGGCATAACATTATACACGAGAATAAAAGATTTTGGTATTTTGGTTATCTTATTCTTGGCTTTCTGTTGGTGCACCAAAGTCAACTATTTAAAAGCACATTTTTAAACACTGATAAGAACTTTCTTCCTTATCCTGTAGTATAACTGCTACCATAGTGAAACAGATGTATTATGTGTAGTCAGAGAAGACAGTGTTTTCAGTTTCGCTTTGAATAAATCCATACATGAGGAAGAATGAATCATTCTAGATTCTTTCTTTACTAACTACTGTGGGTTACCAGGAAGCATGCAGAATGTGTTAGCTGCTGCTACTAGAATCATCCCATTATATACATGTCCTATATGAAGATTAAGAAGTATCAATACATAGGAGAAAGCATTCACCACTTTGACAAGTGAGGATGACAAGCTATGGGCACAGGGGTGGCTGTCTAGGCTTAGGAAGAATAATTCTCTAGGTATATAGAGTGAAACTCTTTTCCTTCCATAAGCACCAAATAGTGTTCCTTTACCTTTTTGAACTGAAAGAGGGACCTCACACTTACATGGTAAAATTAAAGTTCTAAGACTCTTAGATCAAGTGGAATACTTTAATAAAACTATTCATTGAACACAGCCATAAAAGAGATGAACAACTAGTGTAGTTGCCACGAAATAAGCTCTATCAAGCAATAATTTAACTGCAGTCTTGAAATAACTGTGGTTTTATTATTAATGAAGTGTATATTTCTTTAAGAATTGAGAGGTTGGAATTAAAGAATAGAACAGATGCCCCAGAATTCATTTAATCTATACATTCACTGAGTTTTAATTAAAATCTTATATTCTACTTGCTAAAAGTATTCTTGTGGTAGCTATTGTATGTGTTTTCTAGTTTATGGTTTCACACAAACTGGGACCTAACAGATTCACTACTTCCTCAGAAGAATACCTTGATATAAGGGTCATTAGCTGTACAAGGAGGAAGACAGTGAATTACATAAGCACCTGCAAATTCTACATAAAGAACAGATGACATGCTTGTGTGCATTTCTCTCATACATGAATAAGGAACCTTCGGCAGGCTCTTAAATTTCTATTGACTGAGGTCATAGTCGGGGCTACACATGGATATACCTGCGCCTGCAAGAGGAAATGGTGTCACCTATAGTATAGAAGAGAAAGGACTGGGAAAATAAGCATCAATGCTCATGACACTTATTCTTGAGGAGTTCACTATCAGTGGAAACACCTACAATTAATTCTAACATAACATCCATTCCACTGCTCTAGTTATTGAGCTGTCCTGAAGCCAATTTCAGCATCAACGTATATTCAAAAGAGTCACCAATTTGAAGTCTGCAAAGCACTGAAAAGTAATTTATATCTTCACTAAAATTTCTCAAATAAGTGGCAAAAGAAATTATATCACATGTCACAGAGCAAACCCCCTAAAATTCCACTTACCTTTGCTCGTCTCCCCAAAGTCCTAAATATTACAGATGTCCTCCTACAGTTTTTGTAATTCCATCTAAAACAAGTCTTTTCCTCTCTCAAAACACTAGTCCCAACTTGGTAATATTTTCTCCTCTTTCTTTTGTATTATTTTATAGCCTAATTTAATTCCCCCTGACTTGGCAACTCTCCTTCTATTATCACAAATAACTCAATAGTTTCAGCTAGAAATCTCCTTATAAAGCAGAGTAAGGGGAAAAGTTTGCTGTTTATCTGGATCACACTAGTGGTATAAAAGTGCCTTGGGACTAGAGGAGTTTTCTTCTCTTTAATTTTTTCCTTTCTTTTCCCTTGCTTTCTTTCTTTTCTTTTTTCTTTAATTTCCTATTCTTTTTTTTTTCTTTCCTTTTTAGTTTTTCTTTGTTAGGTCTATTTCCCTTATTTTTTTCTCTTGTACAGATCAGAAAATGTTTCACAAAGGGAAATACAAATTGGCCATTTCTCCAGAAGTTTCCTTGCCATTAAAGTCAATAATCTTTACCGTGGCCTGACATGCTTTCTCTATTATCTTCCTGTGTCAACCTATTGGACCTCATCTAGTTACAGAATACAAAGCCATTGAGAATGACTGCAGTTAATTCTTGGTGTTAATTTGGATGATGGTAAATATTGTAATCGTGTGAACACCACCAAATATACTCAAAGCACATCCTTTCTCTCTGTCTCTGTCTCTTTCTGTTTCTTTCTCTCTCTCTTCTTCTCTTTCTCTCTACACCTCCTTCTCTTAGGTCACTACTAATGGAATCTTCTAAGCAATAAAATGGACTATATATAAAATGGAAGGAGAAGATGTGAAAAATTAAGCAAGTGGTCATTGGATTTGGGGGAATCTATAGCACTGCCTCACCAGAAGTTCATGAAGATAATGAAGCTGTTTTTAGGCACTCATTCTCTTCTTCTCCTTTAAAACTTTCCACCTTCTATTGGTCTGTAACTTTTACATTTAATATCTACTGGGTGGGAAAATTTGGACATACTTGCTTTTCAAATTAAAGCTTCATACTCAGTAGCCTCGAGATTTGTGGCAATGTGCTAAACTTTGTTTGTTGCAGTTGTTGCATCTTGAACATAAAAATAGCAATGTATATTTTATAAAATTGGAGGTGTTAAATCAGCTAGCATATTTAAAGCAACTAGTATACTGTACAACAAGCAAAAGCCAGTCAATAAGTGTTTCTTACTTCTTCATCTACTTTTCTTTATTAAAATATATTTTCTTGAAAGGGCCTAATATCAGGAAATTACACTAAAAAGGGAGTTTTGTGAGTGAATTGCTTGTTCTGAGGGCCTTCAAATTTTAAGCTTTATATGTAATAGTAAAGTATCAAATTTATTCTGTATTAAAGTGGATTCTAAAATGTTTAAGCTGGTAGAATTGAGATACAGTTTCTTTCAGTAAGTCTTATCTGTAGGAGGTGATAATACAGTTGACTCTTGAACAATGGCGAGGGTTAGAGGTGACAACCCCTTGTGAAATAAAAAATCCATGTAAAATTTTACAGTTGGCCCTCTGTTTCCAAGCTTCCACATCCATGGAGTCAACCAATCATGCATCATGTAGTACTGTAGTATGTATTTATTGAAAAAAATCTGTGTATACGTGGACCTGAGCAGTTCAAACCTGTGTTGTTCAACTGTCACTCTATTTGAATATTTGGCTCTATTAGTCACAAAACTTCTATCACTATATTATTGTCAATAAAATCATTTAAATATATAATCATGGAAAAAATGAAACATTAGAATTTCCAAATCTTTACCTGGATATAAATTATCAGTATGTGAAGATCACAGTTTTACCATAAACATAATAATTTTATATCCTATAGAGATTAAGAACCATTAATCTCTATGTCTATTAAAACTTCATAACTAGTTAAGTGCAGTTGTTAAATAATTTCCTTTTATAGTAAAAGCTTTACAATTAACAAGCTAGGCACTGATTCAAGTCATTATCAATTTCCCTGTGATTATTATAGCTTCCATAATAATCTGCATTATATTAACATAGATTAGGCAGCACTTTAAAGACCAGCATCATTAGCTTTAGTTTCACGAAAAGATGACAAGAAACCAGACTTAATTTCATGGAGTCTCATAGTTGCAGAGTAACACCAAAGCTCTCACACAAAAGATATAAACAAATAATAATGTATATAATTTTGAATGTGACCCTTTCCTGGTTCTAAAACTATCTTTGGGAGCTTAGTGCATTAATATTTTTTTACAATTGTCTACTTTTCATTTAGATTTCAAAGTTAAACAGAGTAGCACCTAGAAACTCAGGCAGTTATACATCAGGCTTAATTAGTTATGATTTATGTTTATTATCCAATTACATATAAGAAACATAAAAATACTCCCAGAAGTAAAGTCCAAGATGTAACAGTAATGCATCAGATATATTGTAAATGTAGTTGAATCTAGACAAACAATGACAGTGTAAAACAGTAAGAATATTATGTCAGTTGAATAGATAAATGTTCAAAACAGGATTAGAATGCTAGAAAAGAGCATGAATTTTCAGAAGACGATTAAGTAAAATAATTAACTTTATATATTGTTAAGTTACAAATGTATTTATGATTTTTGCCTTGGGAATTTTCAGCTCTGATTAAGATATGGTACTTAACAGCAGATGAGCATTCCCATCTAGTATAGATAAACATAAATAAAATGCATACAATAAATAAAATAAAATACATCAAATATAGCTAAAATACAGAAAAAAATACCTGAAGGAGGGTTGCTGGGGTCAAAAGAACTCGAGAATATTCTGGGAGAAAAAACTTGGAGGTGAAAGATGGCTTCTGAAACACTTAACAACCTGTGGGCATTTGCTAAGCCCAGGCATTTGAATAAACTGGAAGTCCATTACAAAATCCAAGAGAAGTTACTGAGAAAGAGCAGAGAAAATCAAAGACTTTGGATTTTTACCTAGTAGGGAAAGCACCCCACAGAGTACATCATATTCTTAGTTAAAAACAAAAACAAAACAAAAACTTAGAAAGCAATATAAATCAGAGGTAGATTAAACCTTACTAGAACTTCACCCCCTTTAATTTATCATAATCTGGTTGGATTAAGATGATCAGTCACTGCTCTATCTGTACAGTGAAACGAAAGATAGGCTTTTCCCAGATATAGAAAATAACATTTGAAAATATGATATGAAACTCTACAATATTTTAGAGTCATAATATCTGAAATTCAATCAGAAGTTAAAAAGCATGGCAAAAGACAGTATCGTAAAGACAAAAACCAAGAGGAAAACAGAAAATATAAATGGACATCTATGTAATGCAGACAGATGTAGATTCTTTTATTATATATATATTTATCTTTAGGCAAAATGACTCATTAACAGAGTCTAACATTAGATTAGATACAGCAGATGATAGGATTACAAAACTAAATATTATGACAATGGAAGATATTTGAACATTTGCATAGAGAAAAATTATACACATTGGGGAAAAAGTGTCAGAGTAAATGTCAGACTCAGAAAGAAGGTCTAACATTAATATTGATGAAGTCCAGGAATAGAGGACATGGAATGTGGGGAAAAATTAATATAAGAACCATTAATATTAGAAAATAGTGGAATACTTCATACCAGAAAATATTGGAAAAATTAGTTAAAACACCCTCAAGAAGTACTGACAAACTCAATAAATATGAATACAGTAAAAATTACATCTAAGTACATACTGTTAAGACCATTGAAAATCGAAGATTAACAAAATAAAAGCAGACGGAGAAACAGTCACTTGTCCTTCAAAGCAGCGACCATGAAACTGACAGCTGACTTTTTCATGGGTGTGATGGAAGCCAGAGGAAAGTTGAATTAAATCTTCAACATGCTGATAGGAACCACCCTCACCCTAGAAATCTATATAGTGAAAATATTTTTCAAAAGTAAAGGTAAATATTTGAAAATGGTATATCTGGTAAAGGGTTAGTATCCAAAGTATACAAAGAACTCATACAACTCAGCATTGAAAAAACAACCTGATTACTAAAAATGGGCAAAGGACTCAAATAGACAGTTTTCCAAAGAAGACATACAAGGGGTAGCAGGCACATGAAAAAATGCTCAGTGCTACTAATAATTAGGAAGATGCAAATCAAAACCATAATAATTGAGATATCACTTCATTCTTGTCAGAAAGGCTATTATCAAAAAGACAAAACAATAACAAGAGTTGGCAAGAATGTGGAGAAAAGGGAACTCTCATTCACTATTGCTGAAAATGTAGATTGGTGCAGCCAGTATGGAAATTCCTGAAAAACTTAAAAATAGAACTACTATACAATTTAGCAATTCCACTCCTGGATTTTCTCCAAAGAAAAGGAAAACACTCATTAGAAAAGATACATGCACTCCAATGTTCACAACAGCATTATTTACAATAGTTAAGATATAGAGATATGGAAGCAACCTAAGTGCCCATCAATAGATGAATGGATAAAGAAGATGATATATATATATATATATATATATATATATATATATACACACACACATATGGTATATACATATATATCATAAAAAATGAAATATTGCCATTTGCCAAAACATAGATAGACCTGGAGGGTATTATGCTAAGTGTAGTAAGTCAGACAGAGAAAGACAAATACTGAATGAGTTCACTTATATGTAGAATCTAAAAACCAAAAGAAATGAAACATAATTAAATAGGAACAGAGTCATAGATAAAGAAACTAAGCAGATGGTTGCCACAGGGGGAGCGGGGATGAAGGGAGGAGAGAAATAGGGAAAGGAGATTAAGAGGTACAAACTTTCAGTTACAAAATAATTGTGCCACGTGTATGAAATGTACAATGTGGGAAATATAGTCATAGCTAATTAATTAATATGTGGGAAAAATCGGAACTTGCTTTTACAGAGTGATTGTTATTTTAGGAATTTTTCTATGTGGTTGGATATTTTACACATGTAACGATAATCATAGGTACTATAGTAACATAATAGTGAACCACTTGGAATCAACAATGAGGCACTGGGTAGTTAATTTACATATTTTCTGCTTTATCTTTCTCCACGCTTGTCAAAGAACGTATTTTCGTCTCTATCTTACATGTGAAGAACTGATACTCAGGGACATATTCAAATGGTTTGACTAGTGAGTGGCAAATTGGACTCAAACTATTCTAACTCCAAGACCTCACATTTTAGAAAGGGTGATGGATCATGAGCCCATAACTAATAATACTGCAGAAAATAGCATAGCCTAAGCTATAGTATCCCTCTATGAACAACATGATCACTTTTTGCAGGTGCAGCTGAAAGCAAAATTAATTTACTTTCCAGGGACTATATAGGTGGCGAGAGTCCTATCTAAAATTTTTGAGATTCTGATTCAACCATCTGACTAAACTTGATTTCAATCCACTACAACTTTCTCCTCATCAATCAGAAATAAATTGATTCTGACCAACTGGGTCTTTCCAGGTCCCACTTCTCTTCATCCTCTGTTGTTTTTACTCAGTATCACCTTTACTTTGCTGATAATCTGATCCTGATTTCAGGCTCTTCTTCTGAGCACAAGGGCCCATCTTGTTCTAATCCCCTCTCCATTTGAGTTCTAGGTAGGGTCATTTGGTTGCAAGGAGCAGAGACTCATTCCAGCTGCTTTAATAAGCATGTGATTTATAATTAGGAATCACATGGACTGAACCTGGAAGAAGAATTCTTTCAGTAAATGAAACACCTCTGGAGACCAGCTTCATTTCTATTTCTTTCCCAAGAAGTGGTATTGAAGATAGCTTCACTTCAGTCCTCAGTAGAGTGACCTACAAGTTTGTGTTCTTGGAAAATATTTTCATTTGTCTTCTGTAAAATACAGATGATAATAACACCTACTCTATAGGCTTGTGATAATTAAATGATTTTAGTACATCTAAAGCAGTTAAATTTTGACTGGGTCATCGTAAACCCTTGCTACTGCTTTGCATAGATTTCAAAGTCACTTTTTTACTTCATTTTTTTGTTGATGTGAAATTCACATAAAAGTTACCATTACAAATTCACATTCACCATTTAGTAAATTTGTATGCAGTACCTTCAACACCACCTCTACCTAGTTCTAAACCATTTTTTATCACCCCCAAAAGAAAACTCCATACCTACCGAGCAATCTATCTCCATTCTCCACTCACTCCAGAGCCATTTTTTAAAAACTGTGGTAAAAATGAGGAACACGAAATTTACCATCTTAACCATTTTTAAGTGTACAGTTCAATGTTAACCGGGTTCACACTGTTGTACAACAAACCTTTAGGAGTTTTTCATCTTATAAAACTGAAACTCTGCACCCATTCACCAACAATTGCCCACCCTTACCCCAGTCTTTGGCAGCCACCATTCCACTTATAAGTTTGACTGCTTTAGATACCTTGCACAGGTGGAATCCTACACTATTTGTCCTATTGTGACCAGCTTATTTCCCTTGGCATAATACCCTCTGGGTTCATCAGTGTTGGAGCATCTGGCAGGATTTTCTTCTTTTTAAATTAAGGCTGAATAATATTCTATTGTGTATTTATACCACATTTTCTTTATCCATTCATCTGACAATGGACATTCAGATTGCTACCACTTCTTGGCTACTGTGAATAATGAATGCTACAATGTGTTCACAGCCACTTTTGAGTTTTTACTTTGTCTGCAAGTTCTCATTATTCTTCTCTTACTACACACTTGCATATTGTTTCTTTCCAATTTTTAATATCTTTCTCTACCTCACAGGTTTTGCTTATAATACCATTCTTATAATACCATTTGCTTATAATACCATTCTTAAGTTAATCATTATTAGTCTGATTTCATTACATGATATCACAAAGTGTCAAATTTTGGTGGCAGATTTATTACTTTTGTGTATCCGTTATGATGGTTTCAGTAGCAAGATATAGACAAATGCAACTCAAACTGGGATTTGTTCACATGAACAAATATCCAGGAGCAGAAGCTCATGAATGAGGCTTTTCTGTGGATCTCAGCTTTGCCCTCCATTTTCAACCAGCTTCTTTATCATGGTAACAAGATGACTTCTGTCAATTCAGGGCCTAAAGGCTTCCTCCTTCACAGAAAAAGAGAGGACTTCTTTCCTTTATCAACAATAAATCTCGAGTTTTCCTTTGACTGGATTGAAGTAGAACAAGTATTTATGGCTAAAGTGACCATCCCCACACCCACACTGCAGCTAAGGGGTTTTGGCATACGTCGAATGATTTAGCCTAGTCAGGGGACGCCCTCTGGAAATTCAGAGCCTCATCAAGAAGACATAAAGGGGAAATGAATGTTGGAGAAGCAACCAAAAACAACCTACTTGCTCGGAATATTTTTCCTCCAACGATAGCTTCCAACGTCCTGTTGCTGTCATCTTGTTAAGTCGGTACAATCATGCTTTCTGAGTTTTCTAGTGGTTCTATCACATCATGCTTTTATTTACGGTTACAGTTCTTCAGGAACTGCGTATTCAGAATGCTCTGACATTATGCAGGATAGAAACACTTTGAGGGTAACTGCAAAATATCATACTCCTATCTTGATATCAGTTATTGTGGCCAAGCACTGAGGCAATTAATAGACTCAGAAACATTGTCTTGACCTGGGGCATTTCTGATACATCCCAAGAGCATCTTTGTAGGAAAGTGAGGATTTTCTTTCTCTCCTGGTTCCCAAACTCAGGTGCATAACTCACCCTTATTTATCTAGGAAGGGAGCACATGAGGTTTGCATACAATTCAGAAAAGTGAATGATACTCTGGTGTGAAAATTAAACTAGTATATCTCTGGATTATATTCACATCTGTGTTCACTCATGCTACCTTGCACTAACTAATAAATACTAAACTTATTGTTATTATTCTCATTTTACAGATCAAGATACTGAGGCTCTGAGTTAGTACTCTTGTTATAAGAAAAAAAAAAATCACTTAATTTGTGTTGCAAGAAGTGAAGCAGCGATTAGAACTTCAGTCTTTCGATTTCCAAATCCTCCTGTTGTGTGTTTTAGAGGAATTTCACTCTTGGCAGTCTTCTTTATCATGTTCCAGAAGTGTAATGTTATTTATAGTAATCTATTGTCTTACTTGAGCCCGTAGGTACTGTTTGGAAAGGTATTTCTTTACTTTGGATGTTGAAAACTTCTAGAATGTGCTGGCAGTGGACACACTGTCATTGTCAACTATTTTGTCAGGCTCTTTATTTTTTAAATTTTTATTTATTTATTTATTTAACATCTTTATTAGTATAATTGCTTTACAATGGTGTGTTAGTTTCTGCTTTATAACAAAGTGAATCAGCTATACACATACATATATCCCCATATCTCTTCCCTCTTGCATCTCCCTCCCTCCCAGCCCTCTTAACCCACCCCTCTAGGTGGTCACAAAGCACCGAGCTGATCTCCCTGTGCTATGTGGCTGCTTCCCACCAGTTATCGGTTTTACATTTGGTAGTGTATACATGTCCATGCCACTCTCTCACTTTGTCCCAGCTTCCCCTTCTCCTTCCCTGTGTCCTCAAGTCCATTCTCTATTAGGTCTGCATCTTTATTCCCGTACTGACCCTAGGTTCTTCAGAACTTTGTTTTTTTTTAGGCTGTCTTTAATATGTTAGTAGAATACATCAGAAACTAGTTTTTAAATAAAACTAAATAATTGAAAAAATATTACTGTAGAGAACATGTCTTAACTAGCTACTTGCATCCTTCAGTGGGTTAAATTATATGGTAAGCATCAATCACTAGAAAACAATTAATTGCAGAATTTTACTAATAAGAATTTGACGTTAATTTTCCTAACTAGCATTTGAAGCTGGAAAAAATGAACTCCAGTTTTCCTAGTTGCAGTTTCCAACTCTGACATTTTAATTCAATGCCTTCATTCATGAGGGAACAGAATACAGACATGGTATTCTCTGAATGTGAATTGCTCTCCTTGGGCACAGTTTTAATATCACACTCCATACGAAAGGCTAATTTTCCTGTTGGGAAGTTAGGAGACATTTCGGAAATATTTTCTATGGGATAGAAATAGTTTTTATACAGTTTTGTTTGTGGCAATTTTGTATAAGATGATTTTGTTGGTGCATGAATATGTGTGTGTGAGCCTCTATTTTTGTGTCTATGCCAGGATTTTATTGTTTCATAAATATTGTATTTCTGATAATCTCAAACCTTAGTTTGCTATTTGTTATACCTAGGAAGCCAAGTCTATCAGACATATTCTGCACTTATGTGACAGTCTTTTTCTTATTTGCTGAGTGGTTCTCTAGCACTCTTGTAGATTCAGTGGCTTCATTCCATTAAAGTACTTGTTTCCCAATTTAAGACAGCAACAGGGAATTAGAAAACTATTAAAATTGGAATGTGCCGATCTCTTCCAACCTGGATTTAGCCTTACACGAGTGCACACCAGTAAATACAGGGGAAAAAAAATATGTATGCCCACCGGGCAAGATTTAACTTTAACTAGGGAAAATATTAATAAGATGTTCTGAAACATGCACTTACATCTAAATCCTATACAACAGTTATTCTGTATATGCGTGTATATGCACGATTCTTTGCCTATTTGAACTGTACTATCCATATGGCACTCAAATCACTCAGAATTTTTCTATTTAATAACTTAATTCAAAATGTAGCTGAGAATCAGAAGTGCAATGAAGAAATCTTTCAAATATATATAAAAAAGTCACAAACTCATGAACAGATTTTGCCTTCCCCTTTAAGCCCACTATTTAGATGATCTCATTGTTGCTGTGTAGCTGCCAGTACTTTGAAGGACAGAGTTGTAAGGGAGCAACACCCCAAACGGTGTCTCTTTGGCATGAGAATTAATGAAGGTTGACTTTTTTTTTTTTTTTTTTGCGGTACGCGAGCCTCTCACTGTTGTGGCCTCTCCCGTTGCGGAGCACGGGCTCCAGATGCACAGGTTCAGCGGCCATGGCTCACGGGCCCAGCTGCTCCGCGGCATGTGGGACCTTCCCGGACCGGGGCACGAACCCATGTCCCCCGCATCAGCAGGCGGACTCTCAACCACTGCGCCACCAGGGAAGCCCTAGGTTGACTTTTTTTTAAGCCCCAAAAGACTTAGGAAGAAACTTTGACTTTCCCCATATTTGCCAAAAAGAATGTAGACAGATGACCTGTTCCAGGAAGGGAGCTCTCACCATAAATAACTATAGCATGAACTAGGTGTGTAGACAGGGAGGAAACTTGCAAAGTCTACTTGTTAAAATTCATCTCTTTGGGGCTTATGCCTCTAAAATAGTGTCATGATCTGTAGGATTGAAAGCAATCAGACCTTACTAAAACATTCTAGGTTATTTGTTTAAAAGTTTAAAAAATGCCAAAATTTTGCTTCTTCTCTGGTTCCATTAAAATGTGAACAACAATTCATTTTTTGAAGTAGTCGCTGTATAAGAATTTGAAGAACTTGGAAAACAAGCTATTTTCCGCAGTCTTAAGCTTAACAGGGATATAACACATTTCAATATTTCTAATTAAACTGACATAATAGATGATGATAACATCTGTTTTTTTGTAATAAAACCTATTGATGTGGCTGACCTGAATGTTTCTTATCTGTAAAAGACAACAAATGAAGATAAGTAGAGTTATAAAGGAGGAAAAAAGTCACCACAAAATAGCTAATTCTGTAACTGTAATATTAATTATCTCCTAGAAATAATATTCAAGAAACCTTTATTTAATAAACATTATTAAATATGAATTTTTCAGGGTATTTAGGAGATACTTGAACATAGATATAAAAGGTGTTACAAAAGTTTCTTTTTCTCTCAAAAATATATTCAGGTAAAAATTTATTCTCTTTAAGAGAATTTAACTTTTAATTCACAAGTCAATAAAAATTTTAAGCCATTCATACCTATTAGAAATTTTAAAAATTTTGCTCTTTTGGTGTTTGTACAATAAAAATAAAAAGTCTCTGTGAATGACTAGACAGCACTGTCAATGTTACGTACAGTAAGAACAAAGAAGTTACCTTGTGTCTAACCCTTAAAACGTGACCAATAAAGTTACACCAAAAGAGAGAAGTAGGGCTATAGTAAAAAAAAAAAAAAAACATGGTTTGCAATGTTTGACATTACAGCAGAAATTTTTGCAATACAGAAACAAAAGTTTCTTAGAAAGCAGTCTTATTTCTAAGCAGAGGATGGAATCCCTAATCATCATCAACTTATGCAGTTTGACTCTAAGATAGCGGCCATGTCAACAGATGTGTCGACACAAAAAACGCTCTGAGAGCTGGTCCTTTCAAACAGCCCAGAAGTAAATTACCCATGAACAATATAAAGCTACTTGTAATTGTGACAACCAGAACCAAAAATTACATCCAGGCTGGGCAAGCAGCACGTGCGCTTCCTTCTCTGTAATTATGCTGTTTATATTTTCTCATCTTTATCTGCTTTTCTGGCTAAAAGAATTACTCCATTTAGTATTTGTATTCTTTTTATTTCTAGAAGTTCTGCATTTTGTTTGTTTTCCACAGTGTTTAATTTGGTCATAATATTGTCTTATCTTTTGACTTTTTGGGCGGATTGTTGAAAGCAAAACAGTGGTGTGAGTAATTTACGCAAATAATGCATGTGGGAGGTCTGCCACTAGGGGGAGGGCAAATACGGATTTGTGTGACCTGGGGGAAAAGGAAGGGGACTAACGTGTCTTGAGAATCTACTCTCCCTGGACCTTGAGGCTTGGCATTTATATATATATTACATACAATTATGTAATTCTTACAATAGCTTTGAAGATAGGACTTCTGTATTTAAGGGTAAATAGCCTTTCTGACACTCACAAATGCTGGGATTGGCCCCAGGGAATAGAATTAGAAAGCACCGGAGCCTGAATTTCAACCCAGGCTTACATCCTTGCTCCCCAGTAGAGGGTGGTGATAGTTCCTGATAGTAGAAGGAGGGATTGAGAAAAATTATGACAGCACTGGAAAGAGTTTTCATTATCCCCACCACTTTCTGATACTCCCTTTCCGACACTCCCTTTCCCATTGACACACAGACACAGACACACAAAGGTCACAGATTCTCAGTGTGAGATACATCAGAAATCGCCAGAGGTGGGATCAGGGCACCAAGCTGCATGGCTGACTGACCAGAGGTCTTCTACGGTGGCTCTCTCACCTCCTGCTGGAAATGGAGTAATAATCACTGAAAGTCAGAGTGAAGAAATGTGGTGGTGGAAATGAAGACACACTTTCCTTTCTGCAATTGTGAGAAATGCAGGCATATTTCCTTATAATTGAGGCTCCATTACACTGCACGTTTTTTATTTGATATATTATTGTTTATAATCTTGCTTTAACAATGCCTATACAGTAGTTTTGGGCTGTTCAAATTGGTATCTTTTCCTAGTTCTTTGGGTGGAAGTCAGTGTTAACTGAGGTCATATATCAAATAGTTTTATCACCTACTAACAAGACTTATATATAAAGGTCAATTTTACAGAGCAATGTCCTAAAAATTTCTGTATTAGCATACCAAAGAGTTTTTCTTTTAGTCGTAATGAATGAAAGATATAAGGGTGTATCTGACACCTTATATTTGACATATGATGAATGTCTCAGTTATTAACTTATTTTTCCCTATATTTTAGCATGCTATACAAGAACTTTTCTAGCTACTGATTATAACCAGAATTATTTTTATTATACATAAATTACCAAAAAAAGGAACAAATTCAAGTGCCTTTCTTTAGAGTTCAAAAGCAGCCTGACACTTAGATCAGCTACCTGGACATTCAAAGAATGAACAAAAAATTCTGATCTCTTGTTTTTATATACTAAAAACAAAACATCTGCTTTCAGTAACTGCATATGTGACATTACTTTTATAGAGCATTATTGAGGCAAATGTTTAAAAAATATATTTATAATACAATACTCTTTTTAACTTGTGTAAAGAAAAAATTTAATTAAATACAGAAAAAAATAATGTTCTGCTTTTCTTGTCTTTCTAGATGTCTGGAACATGAATATCAAATTCTATTACAAAAAATGCTAATGAAGCGAAAAATCCCTCTGTAAGTAGAACACACACACAATTTTTCAAAAAGGTAAGTCCTAGCAGATTTCAAGCTCTTATTTCAAACAATATTTAATGCAAAATAATTTCACTAGAGCAAGATATTTTGAGCAATCTCTGTTATTCACTGTATGTGATTCAATAGACATGGCTTTAGTTCTATAATAGCCCTGATGCTTAAATACAGGGTAACTTTTTAAAAAAAAAAATGAATAGCCTTTAAATCAAGTTTATTTTGGAGTTTTATTGCTCTTCTTGTGATAATCACATCCTAATGGTCGTGAAGCCAGGATTGAATGCTGTGGCACATAAAGTAAATTATCTTATCAGCACCTCTTCCACTTCCTTGCGGCCTTTCCTGTGATGTGCAGATGTGAAATGCTAAAGACTGCATTTTCAGGAGTACTTTGTAGCAAGAATTCTGGATGTAATTTGGTTTCTACTGATCATGTGTACTCAAGTAAGACTTGAATTCAGAGCTGCCCTAAGTGGAGAGAAGGGCCTAGCATCAATCTGGCTGGGGGAGCAGAGCCTGCAGCCAGCCATTCTGGTAGAGCCTTTTTATTCCTGGATCACAGCAGGCCGTGTGTTCCCCAGTGTCCTCCTTTTGTTTCCTGATTTTGGCAGTCTAGTGGTCAATTCTGTGACGTGATTTTGGAATTATTTAAGGAGGCCCAAACATTGATTTTTGTTAGCATTGAATTCCTTTTAAGTGCCTTTTCTGCAGAAATACCTACAGCAGTTTCTGGTAGCTGTGAGCTAGACCCTGACTGATGCTGGTATTTTCACAAAATGATTCAGTGATAAAATGAGAACAAAACGAAGAATTTCTGAAGATGTTTGAAAAAATTACCTGTTAGAATAGAGTATCAGAGAGAGAGAGAGAGGGAGAAGGATGAAGAGATTGAGAGAGAATCCCGATACGTCGTATCTGGGGACAAGCGTGGGACAAGCGTAGAACAAGGGAATTTGAAATGATCTAGGAGACAATTCTTAGACAACTCAAAGACGAGACCAGTTCTACCTCAGTGGCCTCATTTCAGTTACCAGAAAAGCAAACTGTTTGCCGACTTATCATTATGTTTTAAAAGATGACAGAAGCCTTTGTGACTTTCCTCTCTACAGGAGAGTATGAGTATTGTTCTAGTCTTTCGTGGTTTCATAAAGAAACATTTGCAAGAGTATAACTCAAAGTTAATGTTCTTCATCTCAGCATCATAGATTTGTGAATTCCCTCATGTGGTCTTTGACACTCTGAAGCTAAATGCAGAATGTTGTGTATGTAGATATGGAAAATTTTCCAGTGAATGATCTTCCAATGTAAATGATCTCCAGATTCTCAAAAGGTCCCATGATTCAAAGGCCAAGAAACAAAAAGGATCCTATAGACCATACAGGAAAATCACTCTTTCTACATTGTAGTTACACTTCCTATGTGCATAAGAGAATTCCTATGTTCATGTGGTATTGTATTTAATTTTTATCATAATTTTGTGTAAAGCACTCAGGATAATTCTTTGGCTTTTGATGATAGCCCAATGATGAAAATATTTAGCCCTATTCTGTGTCCAGTTTAATGTAGGAAACTAAAGGCTTACATTTAGTTATTAATCATCAGCTTCATATTTGAAATAAAGAATGAAAAGTCATTGGTTTACCCAAATAAACATCTGTCTCAAAATGTTGGAAATTCTATATATTACTTTCTATGATTTGCCATAAGTAACTTGGGTATTTTTTAAAATTTCAAATCAGTACAGTTATCACATGATGGCATGACATGGATGAATCTCATAATGTTGAGTGGAAGCAGAGTACATAGTGTATGATTCCATTTATGTAAGATTCAAAAGGAGACAAGAAAATCTCTGATGTTCTTTTTGGAAAGGAGAGAGGTAGTTGTGTTTGGCAGGTATTCAAGGGCACTTCCCTGGCGTATCTCTACCTGGCTGTGTTCTCTTTATGATGATTAATTTTAGTGCACATTAATGATTTATCTACTCTTTCCTTTTTTTGTGTTATCCTTCAATAACACGTATTTTAGAAATTCCTGAAAAGTTCACCAAACACTATATTTGTATTAACTACTTGGTCAAGCTCTATGGATCCCCCTTTCTTTCACCATATTTTCCTTACTACCTTAAACGCCTCTAATATTCTGCCAGGCATCACCATTTATCTTTACTTACTTTGGTGGTCACATCCAGTATTCGAAGGGAAGAGGTCCCTTAAGATATTTGCTCTGGGTATTAACTTAAGGAAGCCTATGGGCTTGCTTGTGGCCAGGTGGGAAGTGGGAGGTAACAGTATTCTCATTTGATCTTTCATTTATTTGATCTCTTACTTATTTGTCATTTGATTTTTCATTTGTTTGGTATAATCCTCTTCATTTCCAAGACTCAAAAAATTCTATGAGATAAATTTCATACTCATCTCTTCAGTATTTTATTTGTTACATATCCTAGATTCAGGAAGAGACCTAGTTAGTGAATTTTAGTCTCACATGTTCTACTATTTTATCCACTGAATATGCAAAATTAGAACGCTAGAGGCTACTTCTTTCTGAGAAAACTGCTACTTATAAATGGTTTCTATTCTTACAATGAGCTCAAGGTCTAAAAAGCTAAATTTGTCATTTAGGTAAAAAATAGAACCTATAGGAATACACATCCTTTTTGCAATTATTAATGATTTTTTACAAATCTTTTAAATTTTATAATACATATAAACAATAATTGATTCTAAGAAGAATTAAAAGAAATACATATATCTAGGTATAAAAAGACCCTTTTAAAATACATTTTTGGAAATAATCTTAAAATCTCAACTACAGTTTAATATACCCTAAATTTTTTCTAAGATGATAGCAATGTAATTTAACCTGTATTTGAATATAGAGAATTTTACCTCTAGGAAGAGTCAACACCTTATATCAAAATCTTATCAAGTCATTTCTCTCCATTTATCTTCTATCCATCATAACCATTCTAGTTACTATTTTTACATGATTAACTGGTGAGTGAGATAAGCTAATTTGCTTTTCCTATCACTACCAATCAGAATAATCAGTAACCTCAAGTAAACTCCAAGGTTCATCATTCTTTTTTATGAAAACGTAATTTTGAGTTCAAGTTAACGTGGGAAGCACTGCAACCTATAACCGCCTCTTGAATACTTACAACTCACGTTGGAATACTAAAACTTCCAAGTTTTTCAAAAATAACACTTGACTAACTTTCTTTAAGCATTTTAAAAATGTATCTGCTAGAATTTTGTTTTGTATAACACTTCTTAATATTCTACTTATGTGCTCTGCAGAATATACTTTGAATAACTCTAATATAGATCACTGAGGAATTATTACTCACTTCTGCGATTTCATAAACATTGTGTACTGGACACAGGGTATAGAGCTTCATGCCATTACGTAGATCCTCATGAAGCGTACAAGTTAATGACATGCTTCCTCTATCTTACACCTTTCCTTTTACCTTAAGGCAAAGAAGAAAGAGCTCATTTTTCATAGTATGTGGAAAAGTCTTGCATAAGCCTCCCCAACTCTTAGCAACTATCACCTAAATTTGTGTTATGATTTTAATGGGGTTCCCTCCTTCCTCCAGGTATAAATCCAAGCTTTCCAATGCATATTTAAGTACAAACATTGTAGAATTAAGATATTCATTTTTTCTTATATTTACACTTTTTCTAACATTTCTTCTAGTGGTGAATAGAAAAATGATAAATAGAGTTTGTGGGCAAATATTTAACTACTCACCAGTCAGAAAGAGAAGGAGAAAGTAGTATGAGGAAGAAGATGACATTGTTCAAAGCATTCCAAATAAAACAATAACCTTCATATTGCCCAACCCAAGGGAATTTATTCACATTATTTTCTGTGGTTATGTAGCAATAATGCAAATGGCACTCCCTAGACTTGGGCAATGTGTTGGAAACATTTACAATCTTTCAAAGGAAATATTATAATTATAATAATTCAAAGGAGACATTCATAATCTTTTGGGATAGTTCAAAGAGGAATTTTATAGAGTGAAGTAGTCAAGGTTATGTACCCAAATCTTGGTACTGAGAGTTGTTGGCTGTTAGAAAAATTCTCTCTGTGGCTCACTTTTCTGATCTGAAACATGATAACAGTAGTGGTGTTTCAATCATTTAATGCTAAGGAAAGAAACTGACATAATGAATATTAGTTTTATTAATTTCAAGTGCTTTCTAGTTACTGATGCTTAGAACATATTTGGAATTGTTAGATGATTTGATATCATCACTGCATTACCCTCCATATCTAGAACAGCATCTGGCACAGAGTAAGTAGTCAGTAAATATTTGTTGTATGAATGAATCAATTTTAAAAAGGGGTTTAGTTTACAAATCACCATTAACTTCATTGTAAGAATTATTTTTTGCATTGTTAGCATATGTTAAAAGAGACAAGGAAGGTAGAATTATTGTCAAGGTGACAAGCAGACTAGGCAGAGAGAAAAGAAAAATAGCCTAATGGACACTCTTGCCTTGATTCTCTTTATATGGCATCAGAGCACATCTCTGAATTGTAGCTCCTCTCTGTCAGCTCTACATAATTATACCTCCTTACCCTGCTTTACAGATTGGTTAAGGGGATAAAACTGATACGGAGTATGAAAGCTCTTTGAAATTATCTAGCTTACACAAATACCAAAATATTATCATAAATAAAGGTAACTAGGCTAAAACAAAAAGTAATTATCTAGATACCAAGTGATCTGTGCCGAACAGGAGAACCACAGTCTTTAACAATTTTCTACTTAACCTAAGTTAGCCTCAGCACAATTTAACTTCATAAGTTGCTTAAGAGAAAAGCCGAGCAGAACTACTTTCTAATTGAAATAGTGATCTTATTTTAAAAGTTGCTTTGCATATTCTGTATTTCAACCCTAATGATTGGATTTTACTCCTTTAATCAAGATAGTATATTAAAAGAACGACTAAGGTTTTTTTATACTAAGCAAATGATACTAGTAACTAGTTTGTAATTTGTGACTGTGCATGATTCTGATAGTGAAGAAATTTCATTATAGGTAGGTTGAAAAAGCAGAATGCGTGTGCATTTGCGGATGCAGGTAAATAAATAGTAAAACTCATTGATAACAAAGGTCATTATAATTTGAATAAGATTATATTCTCTCTAGGAGAGATAAAGGGTAATGAAAGACAATTCAGAGCTAGTTTGTTATTACTTCATCAAATACCTCAGCCTCAAGCTGATAAAACTCGCTTGTGTGGCTCCCTTGAGACATTAACGACAACGATGCTGCCAACCATTTGTAGTGATTTCTAAAATCATTAATATCACTATTTAAATGAGTTTGTGATGGAGAGTAGAGCCAGAGGTGAAACTGCTACATGTACTTTCATAAAACCAGAAGAAGTGAGTTATGGGAGACAATAAAATGAATTGTAGTCAGCCTGGACATATGAAATGAAAAGATAATTTCCCAGTGAAACTAACAAGGGGCCTTAATGACATGTTAATTATATTACTTATAAAAACTCAGAATTAAATAGTAACTTTATTTACTTAAATCCTATTAACCAAATTTTAAAATAAGCACTTTCTTTTGCAAATACTAATTATGTTGACTCTTTACAGATTACATTCATACTTATTGTCTTTATTGCTCCTTAATATATCAGTTCTTTGTGTATAATCTTCCCTAACCATAGAGCCACAGATAGTTATTTCTGGAACAGATGATCTCCAGATCATGGTACAAAAGGTGATTTAGCATTTTGTTTTGGTTTAACGGAGTGTCTGTTCAATAAGAGGGTAGGTTGCATTTTGCAATTCATCTGGATATGATGCAAAATATCTACAAAGCTTTTAAAGTGCATAAATCAATCAATAGTGATGGAACATCCTAGTTTCAAGCAGATATGTAAGATTTGACATATTGTCTTGCATCTGACAGATACCACTTTGAAAATTGTTATTTTAAATTCCAAACCTTAATGTCATGGTAGCTTTTTGCACCCAATTTGCTTCCTGTTGATTATTAATTGTGACTGTAACTCAATAGAACACATCCTTTTAAAGAGAGGAATTTTTGAGGAGGAGCAAAATCCTAGTTTTTTGAAAAATATGAGGGTTGTTGATGGAAAAATGAATAAGGATATCTACAAGGTAAAATACTCTTTCAGAAGAGAAATTTTTACTGATATAACTTGTTTCACTGAAAAAATTCAGTCACATGACAATAGGTAGAGCTGTTTAACTTTTTACATATTGCCTCTATGAAATAAAAGCTAATTATAAGTTAGAATTCTCTAGATATCTTATAAAGCATAGACCTTATCATTTAGTTACCAACACATATTTTATCATCTCATAGTTTTTATTTTTTAATTGCACATAAAAAATTAAATTACCATGGCCCTAGCAAAATCATCTGCCCTTGCATAGACTGCTCTTGGATGGAGTTGCTTGTGGATCCACAGAGGGATCTATTAAGTAGTAGCATTTGACAGTTTGCCTTTTTGGGTAAAATTTAACCTCACTGAGTGAACATTTGGTTATGCTGTCTCCTCTGCCTGCTTCTTGTCTTGTCATTCTTCCAGCTTCTGTGGTTGGCAGCAGCTTTTCAACTACATATATGTGAGTTCTATTCACAGATGGTCATCTCTTCCTGACAATTTTCTCAGCTGTGGTTCCCTGCCCCAGTAGGGAGTCCTTAACCTTGTTCCTATCTGTGCTTTAGTCTGATTACCTGTTGTATCCTCAGCCTGTTTATCTTGTTCTCAACCTTTAGTCTCAATAAAATACATTGTTTACCAGATTCCAGCTCTGATTTGCTGGCTCTGACAGCTGACTCACTGGGCAGCTGATACCTAGACATTACTGCAGAACTTTGCAGCCCGCCTTCCCTCACCCCACACATGTTTGGTCCATACAGGCTCCTGATTACCCTATGCTTCTCTCTAGCTTCCCACTTCAAAGAGCTAACATCAAAGTTGTCTGGTATTTGTGTCCAAGAAACTCTACTAGAGTTACCTTACAATTACTTCCACACACATTTCATGCTTTATCTATTTTTTGCAGTTCCATCATCAGAGAACACATCCGATAGTTTTCCCCATCTCTGTGGCTTCATTTATTTGCATTTATTCTTCTGCATAACATTTAATGTCTAGTTGTTTTCTCCTTGTTTTTCTCCACCCTTCTCAATTGATGGTTATTTTGCTTCCTAAATACTTCCGGAAATTATTTCTCCTCTACAGCCCTATTTACTATTCCCGCCATTCGGGTCCTTACCATTTCTCATGTGGATTGTTTCAGAGGCTCCTTACTAGTGTTCCTGGCCTCAGCTTTACTCCTTTGAATGCCATCTTCCAACCAGGTGCCAGATTAATCTTTCTAAATGGTTTACCTGACCTTATTAATATTTTTAAACATCTTTCAAAGGCTCCTTACTATTTGCAGGAAAAAAAAATAGGAGATAGTCTTAAGTTACAGTGACCTTACAATTTATTGTTCAAATTAGGACATGTGAGTAAAAGGGAATATTATTTCTAGTTGTGTCAGTGCAAACAAAATCTGGTCCAATGGAAGTATATGGCTGCTCAGGTTAAAATGCTTTCTATAGTCTGTTATATGACTTCTGCTCCAGTCTCAACTTTTCTGATCCCGATCTCAAAATTTGCATCCAGGTTCTATATCTGCCTCTCTTATTCCACATCTCAAAGTCTTTTCATGCTGTCTTATCTGTCTGGTCTACCGCCCATCACCCATCCTTTACCTGGTTAATGTCTACTTATTCTTTGCTACTCAGTTTAGGGGCCACCTCCTCTAGGAAGCTTTCCTTGACTCCCTCAGGGTATGGTCTCAAATAATATATATATATATATATATATATATATATATATATATATATATATATATATCTGCCAGAGCACTTATTATATTGCTGTCTAATATTTTTGCCCATTTATTGTGCTAAACTTTAAAGAAACTTAAGGAAAGATAATTTTTTATAAAGATACTTTTATTTTTTATTTTATTTATTTATTTATTTTTGCGGTACGCGGGCAATTTTGCGGTACGTGGCCACAACGTTGTGGCCTTTCCTGTTGCGGAGCACAGGCTCCGGACATGCAGGCTCAACGGCCATGGCTTACGGGCCTAGCCGCTCCGCGGCATGTGGGATCTTCCCGGACCAGGGCACGAACCCGTGTCCCCTGCATCAGCAGGCAGACTGTCAACCACTGCGCCACCAGGGAAGCCCTATTTTTTATTTCTGTAAACTTAGATAAAAATTAGTAGTAATAACAGAGGTAGTAGTAGTAGTATTTATGGATATATATGTAATACTTATTGATATGAAAAAATACCGTACTTGAAGTCAGGAAACTGACAGCCTTTTGGAGAGACAGATAGATAATAAAGCAGTATATATTAATAGAGAGAATATTCTAAAGAAATCAGGGAAGGCTTAAGAAAATAGGTGGAATCTGGACCTTACCTTTAGGTTGAGCAGGAATTTGGTAGGTGGAATAAGTAGAGGAAGACATCAATCCATGCATCCTTTACTCAAAGGATGACGAGGAACTTCACTTGACCAAATCATCAGAATCAATCGTGGTCCTCAATGAGGTTAAACTCTTCAGATCTTATTCTATGTCAATTTTCTGAAAATTAATGAATAATAATGCCCTCTCCTCCCCCAAGAGCAATTTGCTTAAAAACAAACAAACAGACAAAAAAACAATTTGTCAAATATTTCAATGGGAGGAAAGATTGAGTCACAAAAAACTTGTTGGAACTTGGGAATATTATATGTGCTACATTTCCTGTCTTAAGAGTTAGGAAAAAGAGAGGAGTTGCAGGGAATGGATACCATTTTTTCCTATATGTCTTTTTATATCCATCATGTGCACAGAGAAACACATACACACTTAGATTCCTGCATATTAAAATCAAACTTGGCTTGTCAATATACCAGATGGAAGTTTGGTCTGCACATGATTATTCACATGTCTAAGACAACTTAAAATTGCATTGTGCATATAGAATATTGAGCATATTATGTGTTTAGATATCTGATACATGGAACGTGTTTTTGTTTTTCTCTGTTGTGATGTTTTTTTAATCAGTACAAATTATACACCACTGGCACTTTAAAACAACTATCCTAATTGCTATGTCTTTTAAAGTTGTAGGATTTATATACTATAAATAAATAGAGAACACGAAGTTTTATCAATTTGGTAGAAATTTGCAGAATCATGCAGTAGGAAAGACACAGACTAGATTTAAAATGTGTTAAAAGAAAGAAATTCATCACCTTTTATAAAACCTTGACATTTGTGACATGCGCAACTCTTGAAATGGAAAAATAGAAAGAATAGACACAAAAGTATCTATCCAAAAATACTGCACTGGACTTTTAACATGAATTGGCACAAGCATGACATTTTATAAATATTTTTAAAAGTCTGTAAAAATATTTTTGAGGCATAAATTGTTTGGTTATCTGGCTTTTGTGAATTGAGTCTGTATCCATATAATATGTATTTATTTCTACTTTTTATTACAGCAAAAATGATAGTTTGTGCATAGTAGATGATCACAGAAGTTTTTAAAAATTTTGTTTAGTCAATTACCTTATTAATTACATGAAAATAAAATATTTGCCTATTTCAAATATTATGCCAGCTCTTCTGCTAGTTTCTGGAAGAACAAATATGCAGGACTCCTGGTTAATATATTGAGGGAGCAAATAATATTGTAGAAATTTAGGATATTTTTCTAAGACAAACTAAACCAATTAATACAATGGCTTCAATAAAAATGTAGAGAGTCATCTATTTGTTTATACTATTACCAAGTAACTGATTGCTACCATATTTGTAAGGTCATTAGATTGTGTATGTATTGTGTAAGCATATTATGTTGTAGTATCTTTCAGATTTTTGATGGATGTTAATAAAAAAAAATCGGTAAAAGATTTGACCAGATATTTCACCAAATAACATATATGGATGACAATAAGCACATGAAAAGATGCTGAGAATCATTAGTCATTAAGAGAGTGCAAATGAAAGCCACAATGAGATATCATTTCACACCTAATACAATGTCAAAAATTAAAAATAATTACTATATCAAGAGTTTTCAAAAATGTAGAGAAACTGGAACTCTTATACATGGTTGATGGAATGTAAAATTGTACAACCACTTTGGAAAACAATTTGATAGTTTGTTACAACTTTAAACATACATGTACCCTAAGATGTGGCCTTTTCACTACTAGGTATTTACCTTGAAAAATAAAAATGTATGTACAAAGAAATACTTGTACACAAATATTCATAGAAGCTTTATTTCTAACTGAAAACCACTCAAATATTTATCAGCAGTGAATGAATTTTTTAAAATGTGGTAAACCCACATAATGGACAATTATCTAGCAATAAAAAAACCAGCTATTTATATTCAAAATCAGACACATAGATCAATGGAACAAAACAGAGAGCTCAGAAATGAACCCACATTTATATGGGCAATTAATCTACAGCAAAGGAGGCAAAAATAAATTGATACAACGGGGAAAAGACAACCTCTTCAATACATGGTGTTGGGAAAACTGGAAAGCTACAGGAATAAAAACAACAACAACTGGACTACTCACTCATGCCATGAACAAAAATAAATTCAAAATGGATTAAAGACTAAAATGTAAGACCTGAAACCATAAAACCTCCAGAAGAAAACATAGGCAGTATACCCTTTGACATTGGTCTTAGTATATTTTTTTGGATATGTCTCTTCAGGCAAGGGGAACAAAAGCAAAAATAAACAAATGGGACTACATCAAACTAAAAAGCTTTTGCACAGTGAAGGAAACTATCAATAAAATGGAAAAGCAACCTACTTAATGAGAGAAGGTATTTGTAAATGATATATCCAATTCGGGTTTAATACCCAAAATATATAAAGAACTCATACAACTCATCATCAAAAACCCAAACAACCAATTAAAAAATGAGCAAAGGACCTGAATAGATACATTTTTCCAAAGAATATATACAGATGGCCAACAGGCACATGAAAAGATGCTCAACATCACTAATCATCAGGGGAAAACATATCAAAACCACAGTGAGATATCATCTCATGCCTGTCAGAATGGCTATTATCAAAAAGACAACAAATAAGCATTGGTGAGTATGTGAAGAAAAGGGAACACTCATGCACTCTTAGTGGCAATGTAAATTGGTGCAGCCACTATGGAAAACAGTATAGAGATTTCTCAAAAAATTAAAAATAGGACTACCATGTGATCCAGCAATTCTACTCCTGGGTATTTATTCAAAGAAAATGAAAATACCAATTCAAAAAGATATATGCATTCCTGTGTTCACTGCAGCATTATTTACAATAGCCAAGATATGGAAGCAAACTAAGTGTCCACTGATAGATGAATGGATAAAGAAGATGTGGCATATAGACATTGGAATATTCCTCAGCCATAAAAAAGAATGAAATTTTGCCATTTGTGACAACATGGATGAACTTGGAGGGCATTATGCTAAGTGAAATAAGTCAGACAGAGAGAGACAAATATTTTATGATTTCACTTGTATGTGGAATCTGAAAAACAAAAAAAACAGAAACAGATTCATAGATACAGAGAATAGACAGGTGGTTGCCAGAGGGAAGTGGGGTTGGAGGAGGAAAGAAATAGGTGAGAGATATTAAGCAGTACAAGCTTGTAGCTGCAAAATAAATGAGTCATGGATATGAAAAGTAGTGTGGGGAATATAGTCAATAACTATGTAGTATCTTAGTATGATGACAGACCTTAACTAGACTTATTGTGGTGATCATTTTGAAATGTATAACTATATCAAGTCACTATGCTGCGTAACAGGAACTAACATAGTGTTGTAGGTCAATTATACTTCAAAAATGAACAAACAAACTCATAGAAGAAGAGATCAGATTTGTGGTTACTAGAAGTGGTGGAAGCATGGGATGCAGAGGTGGGGAATTGGATGAAGACAGTGGGAAAAACTTCAAAAAACAAACAAAAATTTACTATTTAAATATACTACATAGGTAAGTAGCAAAATAATTATGTTGAGTAAAATAAGACATGAAAAAGAGTATGTGTTGCATAATTCCATTTATGCAAAATTCGAGAAAATGAAAACTAGACTATGGTGACAGAAGGCTTATCTGTGGTTGCTTGGGAACGGAGGGGTGGGGTTAGGAAGCAGTGGGAAGGGAGAATTTTAACGGGGCAACCTGGAGGATGATAGAAGTTTCATTATCTTGGCAGTGGTAATTGTTTCAAGGGGGTATACATATGTCAAAACTTATCAAAATATACACCTTAAATATGTGCCGTTTATTTTATGTTACTTGCAGAGGGATATGGGTCAAAGGGATTGAAGGAAAACAGCAGCCTGCCAGAGACTGGGTAATCCATGAGCTATGGTGCAAATGACCTTTCTCCCTTTTGTTGTCCTTTCACATCTGACTACAAATAGAAGAAGGTGTTGGTGTATTAGTGGGAAGACAACACATTTGGGGATACAGAAGAATTCCTACTGCAAATATTAAGGCATCTGCAGACATCCTTCATTTGCAAAAGTGAAAGCCTGGTTCACAGTGAAGAAACTTCACATGACTTGCCTCATCTTTTGCTAACATTGCTTGCCTTCAAAAGACTCAGAAGTCCACTGTTTAAGTAAAAAGAATGCCCGGAACTTTGTAGTAGTTGCCTGTGATCAATTTTATTTCTTATAAACAATCACTAGATAAACAAATACATATTACAGGTACAGATTTATGATTACTTAGGCAATCTGCACAAAGATAATTATTTTGTCTGATTCACCAGAATAAAAGAATAAATTCTGTTCTGTTTGCACAATAGAATTCTGCTTTGCGTAGAGGTCACTTAATTTTAACCTTTATAATCTGACAGGATGGGTTGTTAAAACAAAGAACATTGAGGGAATTCCCTGGCAGTGCAGTGGTTAGGACTCTGCGCTTTCACTGCTGAGGGTCCCGGTTAGACCCCTGGTCAGGAAACCAAGATCCCCACTAGCCGTGTGGCATAGCCAAAAAAAAAAAAAAAAAAAAAACAATGAAAACATGTTACCCAAAAGTAGCTTTTAGGTCTATAGATTGCCTTAAGCTAGGTTAATGAGTTCAAATGATGTAAACATGTATTACTTGATGTAAAGTTTTAGAATTTTCTCAAAGCACAGTTGTATACACTTATATACAAACTGATTGGCACATAAGGTAACAAAATCTCTTCCAATCTTATGTAATTACAAACTATGGACAACCTCCTTTTCAATAAAATCTGTTTTCCAGATTTATGCTTAAACCTTTTACTTATTTAATCAGTGATGTTGAATATCCAAATACTTAGTTTTTACTATATGGTCTTTGTTCACTGTAGTCTCAAACTTCTTATCTGGATACTTTGGGTAACTAATACACAGAGCCCAAGGATAATTAAAGCATAAGTCTGAGATTTGTAAATCTAACTTCTATCCTTTTCTTGTCACAACTGACGGTAACCTTGAAGAAATCACTTAATCTCTTTTTGTGCCTCCATCATTTCACTATAAAACTTGGATAATGATACTTATCTCACTGGATAAGAAGGAGATGTTAATGTTTGTAAAGCTCTGGAGATCTTTAGATAAGGTAAACTAGCACAGATTTGCTAACATAAATAAATCACTATTGTTATATTCCTTCCTCTAACAATTTCAAGATATATCTATATCTATAGATATATAGATATATAAAATATATAAATGTATATATAAGTGGATCATTACAAGTACTTCATCTATGTTACTTTATTTAAATTAGTCACTGGTAAGTGTACTAGATGTAGAAGGATTTTGGTGTAATACATATCAGTTGCTCCATTAAAATTAATAAACTTCCTTTTTACCTGCCATTCTTTACAGATGAGATTCTCATATACAATAAATACACTTTTATAGAATACACCTTAGCACCTGCCTTACATAGATCTATGGAATCACAACTCTGGATTGTTTTTTAGTTCTTAATTTCTAGTATCTAAAAATTAATGAAATATTAATTATTGAAATAAATAAGCATCTAGAACCTTTGTACTATATGTTTTATATTTTCTCAAAATATCCATTAATTTTACTCAGGTGACTTCATCTATTTCAAAAAGGAGGAGAGCAGACTGTTAGGAAAAGAACTTTAGGAGATGCAGTGATAAACTGGACAAAGTTCCCTACTCAAGGATCCTATACTTTAATAAAATACATAACTACCTCCAATACAGACCCTGAGAAGATGTGATGATCTACTACAAACTAAATGTGAGGAAAGCATAGGACTGACTCATTCTGGCTGGTGTATCTGAGAATGCTTTATGACAAAGAATGAATTTAACATGGGCTTAGAAGTATAGGTGCTTAGGATGGCATTGGGAGAAGAAAAGGGCAGGAGGTCCAAAGAAGCAATTCTTTGAAGATATGACACTTCGAAGTATGGTGTCAATGGGGATGACTGGGTTCAAGAATAGCAGAAGCCAGGTAGCAGCACATAATTATCAGACCTAAGGTGGATGCAATTACTGCAATGAGCAACAAGACTGGAACGGCCAGCAGGGGGCATTGATACATAGAATATACGATAAGGGGGAATAAACCATTAAGTTATTAGACCTAAGAAAGATGAGCAGCCAGTGAGGTCATTATTTGACTAAACATCAAAAACAATAAACAGCTGGCGAGCAGAAGACTGATGTTAGTCACCACAGTGGAAAATCATAATCCAGTTTCCTTACTTGCAATAGGTCTTCCAAGGGCTATTAGATGTAAATCAGGAACTTAAGTAATACCAAGGAAGCTAAAACACCACGATGGCCCTCCATTAGAGAGGAAGAACACACAGGTCAGGTGATAAATGCATTCTTGCCCTAAGTTTGCCTCACAGTGGACCCAATGGATAAGAGCACCAACCAGTGGTCGTTTTTCCAGTCATGGGTACATAATAAGGATAAAAACATTTAGCAGCTGATAAAACTTTCACACTGGCTTCCTGTGGAGTAAGAACCAAGACTTTACTGTAGGGAAGCTGAAGAGGATGCCTTTGAAACTGTATACACATCCTTGACTCAGAAAATCAGAAGCAATACAATTATCTCAAGTTGAATGGCAGGAATTAGTGCTATTTTCAAAGACTTAAAGGATCTAGGTGTGGTAGTCTTACCATATCACAGTTCAATTCATCAAAATACCCTCTGGGGCTTCCCTGGTGGCGCAGTGGTTGAGAGTCCGCCTGCCGATGCAGGGGGCGTGGGTTCGTGCCCCGGTCCGGGAAGATCCCACATGCCGCGGAGCGGCTGCGTCTGTGAGCCATGGCCGCTGAGCCTGCGCGCCCGGAGCCTGTGCTCCGCAATGGGAGAGGCCACGGCAGTGAGAGGCCCGCGTACCGCAAAACAAAAAACAAAAACCCTCTGGATTAGCAAATGGTAGACGACTCTGTTAAGGTAACCAAATAATAGTCCCCATCACAGCTGATATGCTGAAGATGGATTTGGTACAAGAACAAATCAACAAAGCCTCTGGCACTCATATGCAGGTATTGATCTGGTGAATGCGTTCTTTTTGTCCTTATGGAGAAAGGGGAACAGAACAATTTGTGTTCCTTTGGAATGGACAGCAATACATCTTCATTGTTTTATGCTATAGTGTGAATTATTTTCTTGCTCTTCGTCACAATATAGTCCAAAGAAAACTTGATCATCTGGATATTCTATGAAATCTCAAATTGTTCTCTTGTATTGATGACACATTTTAATTATATTTGGGAAGCAGGGGATGGAAAGAACTATGACAAAGTAGGAGACATGAGCATAAGAGGATACAAAATTCATCCTATAGAGATACAGTGGACTACTTTATTAGGGAATATTGTAGATGTACAATGATCTAATATATCCCATCCAAGATAAAGAACAAGTCATTGCTCTTTGTAACTCCTACCTCTCAGAAAGATGCACAGTGCTTGGTGAGCCTTTTAGGATATTGTAGACATTAGTAACATACTTAGTGACTCAAAAGACCACTGGTATAGAGTAGGCTACAGAGCAAGAGAAAGCTCTGCACAGATTCAAGCTTTAGAACAAATGATATGTGATAAAATGAGAATACTAGATGTCATTTCTGGCAAGTCCCAAGGAAAAGGCTAAGAATGTAGCAGCAGAGAACCGTAGGTTGCTGGTCCAAGACCTTGTCCTCTGCAGCACAGGACTGTTTATCTTTCACAATGCACCTTTGACATGCAACTGGGCGCTTACAGAGAGACATATACGTGCATCTGTCAAAAGAGACAGACATGTGGAGCCTCAAGAGTCTTTGAAAGAGCTAAGTAGTGCTTTTTAGTAAACAGTGGCTCAGGACAGCTGGAGTTCAGAGAGGTCTGGCTCAAAATTTTAAATCTGGGAATCATGAATGAATGTATGTTTAGTATATGAAGTTCTGTGTGAAGTTAGGTGGATGAGATTGACTATAGAGGAAGTATAGAGTAGAAGAGAAGGTGACCTTGGAGATGATCTATTAATGTTTTCTCCAATCACACACTTTCCAATCACCCTCAGTAACCTAATACATAGTAACCTGTACCAGGTTACTGAGTCTCAATGTGTTTTTCAAGTTTATTTGATGTAATTTTTGCTGCTGTGGATGATGATGACAAAGGCAAGTATTATGATAATCATAAAACAAACAGCAGCTAACATATATGGCATGTTTACTGTTTATAAAAGATGAGCAAGATATTTATATGTATGAGCTAAGTATTTTCATTCTATTCCCATTTCACAAATAGAGAAACGAAATCACAATGAGGTTAAGTGTTTTTCCATGATCACATATTAGAAAGTGCTCAAGTACAGATGCAAATCCAAGCACTCACCCCCAGAAACTTTGTCATTAATCACTCTACTGTTCTAAGAGAATATACACTCTTTTTAGATATACATTAATCATTTACTAGGTAAGACAATATTCTAGGTCATAAGAAAAGTCTTCCATCTAAGTATTAACCAGGCCTGACCTTGCTTATTTTCCGACATCAGATGAGATCGGGCACGTTCAGGGTGGTATGGCCATAGACAACTTCTTATACTTTAGTTTCCTCTTCATTGGAATGAGTATAGGAAAAGTAATAATATTAGCTAATGTTCATTGAAATCTTGCTGTGTGTCATGTCCTGTTTGAAAAAATATATATATATGCAATTCTTACAACAACTGTAGGAAGAAACTACAATTATTTTCATCTGAAAATCCTATTTGGCAAATGAGGAAACTGAGACAGAGCACGGTTATGTAAATTTCTCATGAACATTCATTTAGTAAGTGTCGTTGGGATTCATAATCTGATAGTCTAACTCCAGAGTCTGTATTTTAATAATGAAGAAAAAAACTAAACTTTGTTTTGATAAAAGTTACTAAAATTGGGGAATTATTTTTTTTTATTTTTTTGGGAATTATTTTAATGCATCGTAGCCTACCAAAATCTGCTTAATATTTTGGTTCTTCTCTAACATTTCCTATCTTAGTAAATAATATTACCATACTTCTAACTGTGTAATCCCCAAATCTGGAAATCATTTTTGTCACCTTCTGCTCCCTCTTTCTCCATAACTATCCCACCACCATATCCTATTAATTTTAATTAATTTAGAACCATGTTCTCTGCTTCTACATGGACATTCATTTAGACAAAATTACCATCACCTCCTACCTATACTACTGCAATCTATTCTTAACAGTTCATCTTATGTGTACTATTTTTCCCTCTTCTAATCCCTGCCTTAGTTCCCAAAGTCAGAGTGATCTTTTAAAAATGCAAATATCATCATGGCAGATGTTATCTGACAGTAGTGTTCTGGTCCTTTACCATTAATTAGGAGAGAGAATATACACGTATATTATAGAACAACGTAAATGCAAATGTTGATGTTGCTAGAAGAAAGGAGAAATTATGAAGGTAAGCTTGGTTGTGAGGAAGAATATTGAAATATATTTAAACTGAGTTTTACTTCCTAATTTGCCACCAACTAGCTATGTGATCCTGGACAAATCACTAAATCCCTCCAGTTTGCTCATCTCTAAAGGGTGGGCTTAAATGAGATAATTTATTAAATACAATATTACTCTGAAATCATCTGATTATATTTTAAAATAGAGAACAATGAAACTTTGCTTCTATAACAAAGCACAGGATTATAACTGTATTTTACACAAATGAACTAATCATTTGATTTATGGAGATAAGCAAACCTCACAGGCTTATGGGGATAGACATACTGGCTGAATGGCAGTTTTGTTAGATGTTGAAAAGCCAAATGAATAGGCTCAAAACCAGAATAAGAAGATCTTTTCAGGACTTCCCTGGCTGTCCAGTGGTTAAGACTCTGCACTTCCACTGCAGGGGACATAAGTTCAGTCCCTCGTCAGGGAACTAAGATCCTGCATGCCGTGAGGCAAGGCCAAAAAAATTTAAAAATACAAAAAAAACCCCAGCTTTTCAACTTAAATAAGACCAGAATTCAAAAAGTAGCTTAATTAAAAAAAAAAATTCCTTGAGAGATCATCACTCTCCTTTTATCCAAATTTTGTTCCTTGCCGACATTTACAAGGGTAAAGATTCTTTTTTTTTCTTTCTTTATCTCCTTCAAATAAATGGTGGTGACAACAACAAATATGGGTATTTTTATATGTGATTTAGAGGATGGTAGTCAATTGGATATTTGCTCCTGACCCTGTCTCCAATAAAATTAAATTGATGTCATTGACAAGTAGTAGTATTTGATGGATGTGTTTATCCAAATGGTGAGGAATTACTGTGGATGGCTCCTGGGAATGTAAGTAGAAGAGATGGGACAAAACTGAGCCACTGAAATTGCAGCCTGGACATCAGGACAATTGCCCTAACAGTGCTTTGACCTCTTTGGGGAAATTGCAAAAGATCTATTTTTTTTTCAGTACATTCAAAACTTATATCTGGCAACTGAAGTCTGAAGTTCAGACTTCTGAATTTCCCCTCACATTTTCTGCTTCTCTATTGGAAGAGAGTTATAATTCTGAAACTAATTTTCTACAAAAAACCTTGTTTTTGGCTTTGATGCTTTTAGAGCTATATTTACTGTCAATTTTTTTTTGCTTGCTTACTTCTTTATGTAATTTTCCTTGACTCCATTTACTCAATTACTTATTTACTTATTCCATTCTTCAAAGAGTATGGAGAAAATATCTTCACTAGATACATTTCTATAATGTCTTAATTTGACTGTTACAACTTAGTCTATTACTGGTCTTTTTTATTTTTACATATTACTAACAGTCACTACAACCCATGTCCAAGCTATTATTATGCTCTTAATCATAATATACACAATAATGCTCCCAACCCCAAAACAAAGATGTCCACATCCTAATCCCAGGAACCTGTGAATATTTTACCTTATATGGAAAACGAATTTTGTAGATATGATTAAGGCTAAAGACCTCGAGTCTTGATATGGGGAGATTGTTCTGGATTATCTCATTTGCCCAATCTAATCACAGAAATCTTTAAAAGCAGAGAAACTTTCTTGGCTAGGGACAGAGAGAGACAGGTCAGAGAGATGAGATATTGCTGGCTTTGAAGATGGATGAAGGGGACCATAAGCGACAGAATGCATGCAGCCTCTAGAGGCTGGAACAGACAAGGTAACAGATTCTCCCCTAAAGTTTACAGAAAGGAATGCAGCCTTGCCTTGATTTTAGCCCAGTGACACTCAGGTCAGAATTCTACCCTACAGAGCTGCAAGATGATAAATTTTTAATGTCTTAAGCTACTAAGTTTGTGGTAATTTGTTATGGCAGCAATTAGAATCAAATAGAATATTAGTTCCTCATTGAACCATTTTATCCTTTTGATATGCTATCTATGAAGACATCCCCAAATTTTTCCATTCATTTTTCATTCACTTTTTTCCTATATATATATATTATATTCCTATACATAGGAGTATATATATGATATATAAATAATATATGTACATATTTTTTAGTGGCTACATATATCTAGCATTGTTTAGGTATAGGAACTGTGAAAACAAATAAGATATGTTAAAAAGCTTACAGTCAAGTATGCTATTAATAATAAAGCTCACAGTCAAGGATGTGATTAATAATAAAGCAATTTAGTGAGTATATATATACACACACACACACACACACACACACACATATAAAGCAGTTGCTACTATCAGAATTCAGAAGAAGTAATTGATTTTACACAAGGGTGAAGTGATAGAAGTGATATAAAAGGAAGCTTCAAAGAAGTGAAATTTAAAGGCTGAGTAGTTTCCACCAGATAGAAAAGTGAGAAGATATGATTTAAATCTAAGTAGAACTAGATGATATATGCAAGAGATGTATACAGCTGGGTATAATTGCTAAAATAAAGTTTGTTGCTTAGCTTTTTTATTTCTATTAGAATGCAACTTGCTTATTAGAATGCATACTAATATGAGAAAAGTTTTGTTTACTACTGCATCCCCAGCACCTAGAACAGTGCTAGCACATTGTTGGCATACAAACAAGGTTGAAAACCCTATGTTGTATGAGCGAATGTCTTTCTTCTTTAAAGTGATTTAAAGAAATTTATTAAAATACAGAAATATTTTATATGTAGCTTAACAGATTTGAAAAATACACTTAGATTTGCATTCCACAGTAACTTGAGGATACTATAGAGTCCAATGTGACAAACTTTGCTAATACCTGGTACATAGGAAATAAAACTTGAAAAATTTGAAAACTTATATACCAGTAGATATGAGAGTAAGACATTTCATGGTCCCTACTGTCATGTCTTAATATATGCCAACTTTATTTCAATTTTTTACATATTGATTTCATCTTTAAATAATGTCTGTTTTCAACGGTACAAACAATACAGAATGAAATTTTTTTCCAAGACTGTGGTATCTATCACCAAGTTTAATACACTTAAAATTTTTCAAAGCATCTGATTTTAGATGATCTAAAATGTGAAGATACACTCTGCAACCACTCCAACTTTATTATAAGTAGGAACAGATGTTCAGCAATATAAATTAATGAATTCTACTTTTTATTACATTGATTAAGTATTTTAAATCTTTTAATAATTAATTTTAAAATATTCTTTAATTTTAGTTTATTGTAAAAATGTGTATTTGTCTAAATTTATCCTTTGCATTGAATATTTTAAAATATTTTTCTAAGCTTATTTCTTTATTTAAATAAAAGAAAAAATTCAAGCATCATTTCATGTTCAAAGAGTTTATTTCTTATAGCTCGTATGATATTTCAGCTTTTGTTCACAACTGAACACTCATATCAGGGACAGAAACCAAACCATCCAAAGGCAATTTTTCTAAAATTTCCATTTCAGTTGGAGAACAAAAATGTCAAAGGATATGATTTGAGGAAATCAGCAATACTCTGCTTTTAAACACTAGAATCTGTGTAAGGGGATGCGGATCTTCTCACTTAAGGTGGTTTTCGTTGAAGTTACTAGCTCAAGGTGTAGCTGGAGTTATTAAGGTGTTTTGGATACACTGAGTTGATGGGGCATTTTATTTTGGTATGTAGAATAATAAATTTTATGAAGAGGAGAAAAAGCTCAGTCTTCTAATCAGGGGGCAGATTATTACTTGCTTATGAATGAGTTATAAAAAGAAAGAAAGAAATATAAAGATATTTGTATTCTCAAAAAAATAAAACAGCCCTCTTTTCTTTTCTATAGAAACAGAAGGCCTGCGTGCAAGATGGTTATAAGATATATTTAGTCTTTTTTTTTTTTTTTTTTGGTAGCACCAATAACGACTAAAGCTGAGACTGAGGTGTATGGTTGGTCTAAATGATAAATAATTGAGTCCTTGATGCCAGAAGCTTGACATTTGAAGACCAACTGCCCAACTGATAAAAAAAAAGTTATTAACTACATACTAATATAAAGGAACAAACTTATAAAGGACATTTTTAATCCTGCCTAATTTTATTGTAATGAATCAGTTCTTTTAAAAGTTATTTAAGCCAGAGAAAGACAAATATCATATGATATCGCTTATATGTGGAATCTGAAAAAATGATACAAATGAATTTATTTACAAAACAGAAAGAGACTCACAGACATAGAAAACAAACTTATGGTTACCAAAGAGGAAAGGGTGGTGGGGGGAGGGATAAATTAGGAGGTTGGGATTAACATATACACACTACTGTGTATAAAATAGGTAACAAACAAGGGCCTACTGTGTAGCAGAAAGAACTATACTCAGTATTTTGTAATAATCTATAAGGTAAAAGAATCTGAAAAGGAATATATATAAACATGTATATGTGTATATATATATATATATATATATATATATATATATATATAGCTGAATCACTGTGCTGTACACCTGAAACTAACACAATATTGTAAATCAACTGTACTTCAATAAAAATAATTAAATTAAATTAAAAAAAATTATCTAAACATGTAGATTTGCATTTAAGTCCATGTGATTGGAACCTGACCAGAGTGACTTAACAAGTAACCAATTTGATGGTAATAAGTTCCTGAAATCAGCTGATATTGTGCTTCTAGTGTTGAAAGATCTATGCATATTTCTTACTGGTCTGCTATTTCTTTTTTACAGTTTTTTAAAACTATTTTTCCCAGTGTTACTGAGAAATAATTGACATATATCTCTATTTAATTTTAAGGTGTACAGCATGATGTCTTGGTTGATTGACATGTATTGTGAAATAATTACCGCAATAGGTTCAGCTCACATCCATCATCTCCTATAGGTACAGTAAAAAGAAAAGAGAGAAGAAAAGGAAAAAGAAAAATCTTGTGATGAGAACTCTTTAAGATTCACTGTTAACTCTTGTATACCATACAGTAATGTTAACTACGGTCATCATGTTGTATGTTAGAGCCCTAGTACTTCTTTATCTTATAACTGGAAGTCTGTACCTTTTGACCACTTTCCTCCAATTCTCCCTCCCCGTGATCCGCTAACTTTAATACATGGCTATCATCTTAATGCTTATAGCAAGAGGTTTACCGAAGCTCTGGGCACTATGCCCATGTTTTATATTTAAAAAAATGGGGGTTTGAGCAAACGGGTAAAACACATGTCTCTTGAATCTCTGAACTTTTTATCAGGATAGAAAGCAGTGGATTTTTATAGTTCTAAGGATGTCTGGGGAGACAGTGTCTATAATCATGTGTGTTGCTATCCTCTCAAAATTGGGATTCTGCTGGCAAGAAAAAGTAGGTATCAGACAAGCAATTAGCAGCATCTCCTATTTTGTCTTTAAAGTTTTTGATGGTCTAATGTTGCTTATCAAATTATTGTAATTAATAATGTATTTAGCAAAACTAATCAGCATAACCTGAATAAACAGCACGATTAAATCTCTGGAGAAAAAGACTATACATCATAGTTTGGACTACAGTACTATCAGGATGATCTGGTGTCTATAAATAATTATTACAGTTTTATTTTTTAAGGCAATTAAGAATGATCTTAAAAAGAACTCTTCTAGCTCCATCCACCTCACTACAAATAACTCAATTTCATTTCTTTGTATGGCTGAGTAATATTCCATTGTATACATATGCCACATCTTCTTTATCCATTCATCTGTCGATGGACACTTAGGTTGCTTCCATGTCCTAACTATTGTAAATAGAGCTGCAATGCACATTGTGGTACATGACACTTTTTGAATTTTGGTTTTCTCAGGGTATATGCCCAGTAGTGGGATTGCTGGGTGGATGGACCTCGAGTCTGTCATACAGAGTGAAGTAAGTCAGAAAAGGAAAAACAAATACCATATGCTAACACATATATATGGAATCTTAAAACAAAATGGTAATGAAGAACCTAGGGGCAGGACAGGAATAAAGACAGAGACGTGGAGAATGGACTTGAGGACATGGGGAGGGGAATGGGTAAGCTGGGACGAAGTGAGAGGGTGGCATGGACTTATATATACTACCAAATGTAAAATAGCTAGTGGGAAGCAGCTGCATAGCACAGGGAGATCAGTTTGGTGCTTTGTGACCACCTAGAGGGGTGGGATAGGGAGGGTGGGAGGGATACGCAAGAGGGAGGAGATGTGGGATACATGTATATGTATAGCTGATGCACTTTGTTATAACTCAGAAACTAACACACCATTGTAAAGCAATTATACTCCAGTAAAGACATTGAAAAAAACAAACAAACAAAAAGAACTCTTCTAATAATTAAAATGTTTACTGTACCATTCTTTTGGCCAATCAGATACATGAAAGACAATAGCTATGGGTTTTGGGAGGAGAGAGGCAACATTTTCATTAGCATGAATATGATTGCTTGTCTAGAACACTTAAGAGAATCAACTGACACATGCTAATGGAGTAATATAGTGAGATCAAAATTTTTAAATTCAGTAGTTTTTCTATATATCAAAATAATTGGAAAAAAAGTATAAAGGGGAAAGCTGTGTGCAATAAAAATGTAAACTACGTAGGAAAATAATAAATCACCTTAACAAGAATTAATGAGAAGTTAATGAAGGCATACGCTTCAGTTTATTCAGAGGTATATGAGAAGTCCTGGAAAATGGAGCAAGATACTTTGTTGTTCTTAAAATGGAGGACTGGATGTTTATAAACATGTTGATGCTTCCAAAATTATATCATATATTTCATATAATTTCAAAATACACCATGTATATTGAAAATTTATCTGTTAAGTATGATGTTAAAAGAGCTAGGGTCATTTTGAAAACAGAGAAATGGGTATAGCCATCCAGGATATAATAGTCTTTTATAATGCACTGTATAAAAACATAGCTATAAATAAATTGCCATTTACATGGACCTAATACATAACTTATTATGTGATAAGTAAAGCATCAAGAATCAAAGGGTAAATATCTCTTGACTTATGAAAAATTGTATTAAAAACCTAGGATGCCATTATTATGAAAGTGTTAAATTGACTTTAAAATTTTAAACTTTATATCCAGAAATTCATAACCAAAGTTTAGATTTAGCATCATAAAATTATGAAGTTAAAGCAGTCACAGGGAAAAATTTTCCAATGTGTTTAAGTTTTTTGAGGCTATAAGGAGAAATCATTGACAAAGCTTTATTAAATGTACCCTTATTATAAAATTATTTCTGAAAAAATATATTTTGTTTATTCTTAAAATATCATACTATTTAATAAATACAACTGTGAATTATTAATTTTTATATTTTTATTCATTTGTTACAGATATCTTTTTGACTGTTTATGTCATACAATTAGTTTAATTGAAATGATAAGGATGAAGGAGATGGGGAATTCGATATTTCACTAAGGCAGTTTGAATTTGAGTGAGGAAGGCATATATGCAAATAACTGTAGCGATTAATAGAGAATTATGTAAGTAATTAAAATATTTGTGGTGGAGAATGAGTAATCAATAACTAACTTTATTTTCATATTTTTCTCTCTTACCCAGAAGTAGCCATCATTATTTTCAGAGCAGATGCTAATTTCATTTATTTACTAAAACCCCCTCTGTGTATAATAGATTTGTATTATATACTATAAAATCAGTGAATCCAAATAAAAATAAATTCACTCAATTCTGTAATTCCTGAATTAAGAAATTAAAAAATCAAAATAAAATTAGAGAAACATGTGCAGGGCAGAATTGGAACTCCAAATGAAGAATAAAGTTGTGACCTTCACAGCTCAAATATGCATGTAGTTTTAATTAATTTAATCAGGATCAATAGTAAAATGGGATGAAGCAAACAAAAATCGCCTCATTACCCAGTTTTTTTTCTTATTTAAAATATGTGGTTGCTGCTGAATTTCTTTTGGTTTTGTTTGGTTTAGAGTCACTTAAATTTCCTGGGCAATTCCTTCCATTTTCAATTTTATAGCCTCAGATTAAAATTAATTACTTGGGTAACTTAATTCTGTCATTTAAAGTGTATCTTTTATAACTCTTTATTAATACTATTATTTAATTAAAATGTTTAATAGAAATTGATTTTCCAAAGTTTTGTATGTTTGTTTTGGTTTTGGTGGTTTTGACAGTAAGGGCAAAGAAATGCTATTAAGATAGGACATTTCATAATTCAGTAAAATAAAAGCCAATTATATTTATTTAAATCATATATTGTTCAATTTACCATTTATATAATTATGTTTTGTTACACACACACACACAGAGGGGAAATTAGTTGACTGGGGACTTTAACGATTTTTACTTCATTAATTTAGGGCGTGCTAGTAAGGGTAGTAGAGCAGCAACTTGTATGGCATAAAACTAGCCAAATCAAGGAATATTAATGCTCAGAGTTTAGTAAAATTTTCAAGAAAAAAAAAAGGAAATTTTGGCAACAGTACATAATCCACAAAGATTTTTTTTCGTAATAGAAATGTTCCCATTTAAAATGATTGATATCTATATATGATAATTCCTTTTGAGAGCAAGGACTCTCTTATTCACTATTATATTCCTAGGATGTAGTGGTGTAAGTGCCTAGAAAATGACTAGTGCTCAAGAACATATGAATGGGGACTTCCCTGGTGGCACAGTGGTTAAGAATCTGCCTGCCAATTCAGGGAACAGTGGTTCGAGCCCTAGTCTGGGAAGATCCTATATGCCTCGGAGCAACTAAGCCCGTGAGCCACAACTACTGCCGTGAGCCAGAACTACTGAGCCTGCGCTCTAGAGCCCAGGAGCCACAATTACTGAGCCTACATGCCTAGAGCCCGTGCTCCGCAACAAGAGAAGCCACGCAATAAGAAGTCCGCGCACCGCAAGGAAGAGTAGCCCCTGCCTGCCGCAACTAGAAAAAGCCCGCGCAGCAATGAAGATCAAATGCAGCCAAAAATAAATTAATTAATTAAAAAAAATAGTTAACTAAAAAAAAGAAACAGAGCTAAAACCAATCCTTTAAAAAAAACATATGAATGATTGAGTAAATAAATGAAAGATACAAATGTATAACTCAATTTAGTCAATGGATTAGAGAAATGGAAGAAATTGATACCTTAATACATTAAATAAATTGATAACTTTTTAATGTGTCTGAACGTTCTAAGCAGTATCAACCCGCTTTAAAATGCCAGCCAATATTATTTCTTTAAAGAACAGAGCCTTAACAAATGCTGCAAGAGATAATCACTGAGATATAACTTCCTTTAGTTAATAAAGGAGCATATAGTTAACACAGAGCATAAAACTGGGTAGTGGGCCAAAGAAAAATCTGTTAATGTGTCTGTGATTTGAGTTCCCATTTGTTATGTAGGTGATTGTGTGCCCTTCTACTGGAGCTCTTTTCTTCCCCTCCACAAAACATAAACTATTTAATTCTGATTTTTAAAGAGCAAAATAATTTACTATATTGAAACAGCCCATTCATCATATAAAGCATTTGATTCTGTCACCTCAAGTGCTTGTTAAATCACTTCCAGCTGCTACAATCAAGGGCCAGGTACTTCTAAGGTCTGGCACTTTCTGAGCTCTATTACACCTTTAAGTATGATTCTTCAATCCAATTCTAGCCTTCATAATAATCAAGTGCCCACTCCAGTTAACTTCAAAGCAACTGGGAACTTGGAATTCTCCATATGTGTCTGTATCTGATTTTCAATCAGACCTCTTCACCCAAAACCTGAAAGGTTCTGAATATCTATGAAGTAGTATAGTAACATTTTCACTTAAAGCAGTGTCAAGAGCAGCATCATTGCAATAAAACTTTGTCAAGGAAATTACGCTATAAAAGGGATACCTCTCGAAACCAACAAAGAAGTAGGTTAGCGATAGAACTGAGAAGTAATGTATTTCATGATTGTACCTACATGAATCCGTTGATTGAATAATTTAGCATCAAGGTGGAATTCAGTGACATTTAAATTACAAAAAAAAGAGGAATTCCATGTTTAAGAATCTATAATGAAGAAAGTTTACACATTATCTTTATCCAGACATAATGTTTGATTTTTTTCAACAAATATTTATTAAGCTTCTAGTGGGAGTATTGGTGATGTATACAAGTATAAATTCAATGTAATTCAAACATATCATAAAGGTAACAAAATAGAACTCAATGGTCTCTTAATGTGTAGTTCATGCATTCACTTCATTTTTATTAAAAAAATTATAATATCTTTATTGAGATATAATTCACATGCCCTAAAATTCATCCTATTCAATTGTAAAATTCAGTGGTTTTTAGCATAGTCACCGAGTTATGCAACCATCACTACTATTTAATTTCAGAACATTTTCATCATTCCAAAAGAAAACCCTTAGTCCTTAGCAGTTAAATTTGTAGTACAGAGAGTTCTTGTGTACCCACACTCAGTATACCCACATTATTACTAACTAATGTTTATATGTTAGTTAATTTCCTTAATTTTTACCTAATTTCTTTGTTCAATTCCAGGATCCCATCCAGGATACATTATTTTTAGTTATATTTCCTTAGTCTCCTCTTAGCTGTGACAGTTTCTCAGACTTTTATGTTTTTGATGACCTTGGTCAATAATTTCCCTATCTTGTAATGTTTTTATCTGGTTTTAATATTAGGGTAATACTGACCTTATTATTTTTGTATATTTCTTTGTATTATTTCTTTGGTTTCATCAGTGAAACCAACTGGGCTTAATATTATCCTTTTGGGGGAGATTTTTTTTCTTTGGCCGTGCCTTGCAGTATACGATATCTTAATTCCCTGACCAGGGGTTGAACCTGTGCCCCCTGCATTGGGAGCACAGATTCTTAACCACTGGACCACCAGGGAAGTCCCTGGGGAAGATTATTAATTGTTAGCTCAATTTACTTAATAGTTAATAGGGCTATTCAGGTTATGTCTATTTCTGTGCTTGACCTTATTATTTTTGTATATTTCTTTGTATTATTTCTTTGATTTCATCAGTGAAACCAACTGGGCTTAATATTATCCTTTTGGGGGAGATTTTTTTTTCTTTGGCCGTGCCTTGCGGTATACGAGATCTTAATTCCCTGACCAGGGGTTGAACCTGTGCCCCCTGCATTGGGAGCACAGATTCTTAACCACTGGACCACCAGGGAAGTCCCTGGGGAAGATTATTAATTGTTAGCTCAATTTACTTAATAGTTAATAGGGCTATTCAGGTTATGTCTATTTCTGTGCATTTTGGTACTTTGTGTATGTTAAGAAATTTATTGTCAAATTTGTGGGCATAGAGTTCCTGGTATTTTGCTTTATTATTCATATTCATGAGATCATGTGTGATGATCCATCCTTGCTTTCTGACACTGGTAATTTGTCTTCTCTCTATTTTCTTGATTAGCCTGACTAGGGTTTATTAATTTTATCAATATTTTCAATAATCAGGTTTTAATTTGATCAATATTCTCTATTTTTGGCCTGTGTTTCAGTTTTGTTTATTTTTGCCCTAATTTTATTATTGCTTTTCTTCCTGTTTACTCTTAAATTCTCTTCTCTCTCCAGCTTGCTCAAGTAGAAACTAAGTTATTCATTGCAGATTTTTCTTTTTCTAATACATTTTCCTCTAAGCACTGCTTCCACTGCATACCACAACTTTTGATAAATTACATTTCTAATTTTCATTTCATTCAAAATATGTTTTAGTTTTCTTGAGAGACTTTTTGAAACCATGGATTATCAGAAGTGTGCAAATTAATTTCCAAATATTTGGGTGATTTTCTAGGTATCTTTCAGATATTGTTTTCTAGTTTAATTCCATTGTCATCTGATAACATACTTTGTTATAATTTCAACCAGTGGGCTTCATAGCCAATGTGTCATCTCTTTCGGTGAATGTTCTATGTGGTTTGGGAAGAATGTGTACTCTGCTCTTGTTGGTTGGAGAACTCTTTAAATAACAATTATATGATGTTGATTGATAATATAGTTCAGATCATCTATGTTCATACTGATTTTATATCTCTTTGATTTGTCAAATACTGAGAGAGGGGTATTGAGGTCTCCAACTAAAATAGTAAATTTTTCTATTTCTTCTTTTACTTTTAAGGCATTTTGATGCTCTCCTATTCGGAGCATACATGTTTAGGATTGTTATGTGTTGTTAGAAAATTGACCCCTTTACTATTATACCCTTCTTAATCTCTATTAATTTTCCCTGCTGTGGATTCTACTCTCTCTGAAATTATTATAGCTACGTTGGCTTTCTTTTAATTAGTGTTGTTATAGGATGGTTCTCTCCATCCCTTTAATTTTTTAAAAAAATATTTTATTTATTTATTTATTTTTGGCTGCATCAGTTCTTCATTGCTGCGTGCGGGCTTTCTCTAGTTGCTGTGAGCGAGGGCTACTCTTGGTTGCGGTGCACAGGCTTCTCATTGTGGTGGCTTCTCTTGTTGCGGAGCAGCATGGGCTCTAGGTGTGCGGGCTTCAGTAGTTGTGGCACGTGGGCTCAGTAGTTGTGGTGCATGGGCTTAGTTGCCCCACGGCATGTGAGATCCTCCTAGACCAGGGCTCAAACCCGTGTCCCCTGCACTGGCAGGTGGATTCTTAACCACTGTGCCACCTGATTTTAACCCATAAAAGTCTTTATATTTAAAATGGGCTTCTTATATATATCATAGTTCTTTTTAATTTAGTTTAAGTTAATTAATTTCAAATTTAAAGAGATTTTTGATATACTTTTCTTAATGTCTATCATGTTTATAACTGGTTTCTACTTTTTGCATTTGTTCTTTATCCCCCTCACCCTTTTTTATATTCTCTTGTTATGATTGGGCATTTTATACGATTCCATTTTATCTCTTCTTTTAGAACATCAATTATACTTCTTCTTATAATTTCTGTAGTACTTGCTCTAGAGTTTAGGATACACATTTTTAAATAATTAAGTTTACCTTAAATTATATTTCAAATAACACTATATGGTTTCACATGGAGTGTGGTTATCCTATAACCAATTCCTTCTTCCCATCTCTTATAACATTGCTGTCCGTTTTTTACACACAAGTGATTATAATCACCCATTATATTATTACTATTCTTAATTTAAACAGAAACTTTAAATCAATTAATTGTGATAAACATAAAGAATTTAATTTTATGTTCATTTATTCCTTCTCTACAGCTTTCTCTTTCTTTTTGTAGATCCAAGTTTCTGCCTATGTCATTTTTCTTCTTTCTAAATAACTCTTTTTAACATTTTATGCAGAGCAGGTCGGCTGCTGATGAATTCCTTAGTTTATGTTTATCTGAGAAAATCTTCATTTCTCCTTTGCTTTTGAAGGGTACTTTTGCTGAATATAGAATCCTAGGTTGGATTTTTTTCTTTAAATATTTTATTTTACTCTCGGTTTATGGTTTCTGACAAAAATTCCACTGTAATTATATTCTTTTCCTCTATAAATAAGGTGGTTTTTTTCTGGCATTTTTAAAAGTATTTTTTTCTTTGTCTTTAGATTTCTGCTGTTTGAATGTAATTGGCCTAGGTGTTTTTTTTTTCTCACATTTATTCTACTTGGTATTCTCTGAGCTAGGCCTGTGGTTTTGTGTCAGTCATGAATTTTGTAAAGTTCTCAAATATTATTACTGCAAATATTTTTTCTGCTTCATTCTTTCTTTTCCTTTTGGTATTCCAGTTACATACTTGTTATGCATCGAAATTGTCCCACAGATATTGGATGTTCTGTTATGCTTCTGTTTTTTTAATTCTTTTTTCGTCTTTGTATTTCCACTTTGCATGTTTTTTTATTTAACTATTAAAATTCACTGATACTTTCTTCAGCTGTGTTGGATTTACTGATGTGTGTCACAGGCTTTCTTCATTTCTGTTAGTGATTTTAATTTCCAAAATTTACATTTCATTCTTTCTTAAAGTTTTCATCTCCTTGTTTACATTACTCATTTCCTTGCATGTTGTCTGTTAGAGCCCTTAACATATTAATCATGGTTACCTTAAATTACCAGTCTTATAGTTTCCATATCTGCATCATATCTGAGTCTGTTTCTGATGTGACTTCATCTTTCTAACTGCTTTTTTCTTTTCTCGTTTTGACACATTTTAATTTTGTTTTTTAAAAAAACCTAGACATGTTGTATTGGGCAATGGGTACTGAGGTATATAAGCCCTTAGCCTGAGGGTTTATTCTAATCTAGTTAAGAGTTAGACTGTGTTTAATGTTTGCTATAGCTGTAGATGCCAGAAGCTTTAAATTACTTTAGTGGCTTTGTTTTCGAAACCCAGGCTCTTTCGTGTGGATTTCCCTTTGTATTCCTCTTGAGAGGGAGAGATTGTGTTTTGCAGCTCATTCAGCTATAATCCACTGCTAATATACTAGACCCTCATTGGTGAGGTGTAATGTGTGAGGAAGGGTTATTATTCTACAATTCTTCTATTGAATCTCTGTTGTAGTGGGTCTGTGTCTCAGGGCTGTGACTTTCACCACTGTTTCCACAGTGATATACCTTTTTTCAACCCTTGTCCATTGCACCCTTATCTGGCTGCAGTGTTCCCAATTTATTTCCATGAAGTCCTAATCCATTTTGACTATGTTTGGTGTTTTTGTTTTTTCCTTTCTCAGGTGAGACAGGAAAGCTAAAGGTGCCTGGGGTGAAGGGATGAAATTCTCTAAATATGGGATTACTCGTTCTCTCTCCCTGCAAAATCCATGAGGGAATATTCTCATAGCTTTACCCTGAGGGACTGATGGGTTTCCTTGGTGTAAAGTTCATGAAAGTCTGGGGGCCTCCTAAGATTGAAATCCCCAAGAATTTCTCACTCTTATGTTGTTCATCCTTAGTCTCAGGCAATTCATTAAAATGACAATTTAAGGGTTCCATTAAGTGTTAAGTCATTGATTTTCAGTTTGCCCACCAATTTTTCTTGCTGTAATGACAGGGATGACAACTTCCAAGGGCAAGGAGGGCTAAAATCAAATGTCTAAAGAGCTATTTCTTAAATGTTATATAGCATGGTTATATGATTATGGCAACCTATTAGAGAAGGAAAAGTTGGATGTGAAGAACAGGAAATTTGCATAAGAAAATGAGGTCCTTGAGTAAGTGAGAAGAGTTAGGATGAAGTTCATAAGGAGAGAGTTTAACCTTGGCTAATAGTATAGATGATGTATGCATAGAGCTATTGAGTCTTTGAAGATGATCAAGTTAAGATGAAGTCATTAGGGTGAACCTTAATTCAATATAACTGTGTGTTTATAAAAATGGGAAATTTAGACAAAGACAAATACACAGGGAGAATGCCATCCTAAGATGAAGGCAGAGATTGGACTGATACACCTATAAGCTAAAAAATACCAAAGATGGGCAGCAAACCACAAGAAGTCAGAAAAGAATCATGGAAGAGATTTTCCCTCACAATCATTTGAAGGAACCAGCCCAAGGACAAAACATCGTGACTCACATTTTAGCCTCCAGAGCTATGAGAGAATAAATTTCTGTTGTTCAAGACACACAGTTTGTGGTATCTTGCTATAGCAGCCCTAGGAAACTAATTTACACAACAACAGAAGAGAAAGTAGAATGCACTGGCCAGAGTTTATAGGACGAATGATGAAATGGAGGAAGGAAGTAGAAGTTGTCTTCTAATTATTTTTATTTTTTCAAGGAGAAAGGGAGCAATGTCATAAGTTAAGAGTGAAGATGGAGATGGAGATATTGTTGGCGGGGTATGAAATAGATGTCTGTGAGAGTGAGAGTAGGAATAGAACTGGGAAATTTAATTGACAGCCAACTTGGTGTTAGTGGTTTGAACTTACAGTTTTCAATAATCAAGTAGGAAAATGTGGCTCAATTCAGGGAAATTACAATGACCATGGAGGTGAAAAGGTAGATTTTAGAAGTATATAAAGGGCATAATTAATATTATCTGGTGATTGAAAATGGTGAATGAATGAGAATGAGGAATTAAGAAAACTAACTGGATTTCTAACGTGATGACACTATTAACTGAGAATAACAAACACAGAAAGAAGAAAATAAAGTTCAGTTTTAATCATTTTTTTCATTTTTAGCTTTACTGACATTATATCATATCAGTTGTCCTAAATATTTAACTCAGTTATTTGACCAGAATTCATTCATTGGCCAAATTACCAATTAAGTGTCAATAGTACATTACTAACAGGATAATAGAATTTCTATCTACTACTTTGTAAATTATGTAAACATAGTAATAAACACTTATTACTTATTTACTTTGTTTTCATTTTTAAGCACGATCTAACTGTAAGTACAAAAGGCAGGTCCATCAACACTTTTGGGGAAAGGTTTAATCATGAAAATGGTGATTTAACTCAGGAAAGTTTTCAACTTCTGGTTCATAGGAACTGAATATTTTATCAGCTAAAAATTTGATTATTTGTGAAAATTCAAAAAGTCATAGGCACAACTTGTATGTGTGTGGGAGTAGGTGTAACTGAAGGCCCAGTTGCCATTTATAATGATGAGATTATTCTGGTTTCCAGTGATATGTTCTCTATAATAATAAGGTAAAGTTTTAGGTCTCATGGAATTAAGGCAGACTATTTTCTCTCCAGTCACTGAATACAAAGGAGAAAATTTTTTTTATTACTTGATAATGCTACATATTATTTTGTTTTAGACTTATCTATGCACATCAGAGAAATAGCTTGTCTTTTCTTTTTCAGTTTCATCTTTCTGAATGTCTTATATTTTAAAGATAACAAAATCAGCTTATATTAAGATAATTATTTAATTATTAATCCAACTGTATTTTATCAAGCCTCTACTATGTGTTAGGCTATTTTAATTAATTTGATTTTCTCCTAAAAATAATGGAAAGGTATTGAAGGAGTTTAAGTAGAAAAATGAATTAACTAATCCTACCCAAGAAATCACCCAAAAACTTAGTGGCTTAAAAAAATGACTCTTAAGATTCTACAGGTCAACAAGTTAATTAAGATGAAATGATGCCTTTTTTGTTGTTGTTCTTGATCTTGACTGAGATTCTTCACATACCTTCTATCATCTGAGAGTCAGCTTTGTTGATCTTGTCTAGGCTCCCTTACCTGTCTGGGGTCTCAGCTGGGGTAACTGAGCTGATTCAGCTATGCTTCATACTCTTTTATCTCTAGCCCATGGCAGAGACAGAGGCCCTAAGAGGAGTAGCAGAAGCACACAAGGACTATGGAGACATGAATTCAGAACTGGTGCATTATCATTTCTTATACAATCTGTTGGCTGGAGCAAGTCACAAGGCCAGCTAAGATGCAAGGGGTGAAGAAATAGACTCCCTCTTTGATAGGAGGAGCTATAATGACACATTCTAAAAGATGTAGATACAGGAGCTGTGAAGAAATTAGACCATTTTTATAAGTGATATACCACAGAGAATGATATGATAAGGCTTACTCTTTAGATAAAATGTTCTGGCTGCAGGGAGGAAAGCAGAATGAAAGAGAGTAAAATATTATCTATTATCTCAAATATCAATATTTAATGACCTCATATTTTCCTTAAAAGACATTTGCTATATGGAAAGAGTTACATATTTTATGTGGTTTTTGTGGTTGTTGTTGAATTAAAAATAAATGTATTCTCAAAAAAGTTAGAAAACTGAATTCAACAGCATATTTAAAAATATATATACCATGACCAAGTGGAATTTATTATTGGAATGCAAAGATTTTGCAACACGTGAAAATCAATTAATATAATACACCACATTACAGAATGAAGGACAAAAACCCATTTCAATTGATGCAGAAAAGCTTTTGACAAAATTCAATATTCATTCATGATAAAACATTCAACATATTAGTAATAGAAGGAAACTATTTCAACATAATAAAGGCCACATATGATAAACCTGCAGTTAACATCATACTCATTGAAGAAAACCTGAAAACTTTTCCTCTAAGATCAGAAACAAGACAGGAATTCTTGACTTTTATTTTTCTCTTCAACATAGTACTGAAAGTCCTAGCCAGGAAATTAGGCAAGACAAAGAAATAAAAGACATTTAAACTGGAAAGGAAGAAATAAAATTGTCTGTTTGCAGAAGATATAATCCTATATGTAGAAAACCTTAGAGTTACACACATACCTATACAAACATCAGAAACAAACAAAAACACGGTCGAAACTAATAAAAGAATTCAACAAAGTTGCAGGATACAAAATCAAAACACACAAATCACTTGCATTTCTGAACACTAACAATGAGCAATCCAAAAGGAAATTAATAATACAATTTCATTTACAATAGAATCAAAAAGAATAAAATACTTAAATAACCCTAACCAAGGAGGGGAAAGAATTGTACACTCAAAATTACAAAGCTTTGCTGAAATAAATTGAAGAGAACACAAATAAATAGAACTACATTCCATGTTCATGGATTGAAAGACTTAAATATTCTTAAGATACCAATATTGTACAAAGCAATCTACAGATCCAATGCAATTATCATCAAAATCCCAGTGTCTATGCAGAAATAGAAAAGTCCATCTTACAATTCATATGGGATCTCCAGGGACTCCAAATAGCCAACAATCTTGAAAAAGAAGAACAAAGTTAGAGATCTCACACTTTCTGATTTAAATCTTACTACAAAGCCAGACTAATTGAAACAGCATAATATTAGTTAAAAGACAGACATATAGACTGATGGAATATTAATAGAGTGCCAGAACTGAACTTTTGCACATATGGTCAAGTTATTTTCACCAAGGTTGCCAAGACCATTTAATGGGGAAAGGACAATGTCTTTGGCAAATGGTGTTGGGAAAACTGAATATTCATAAGCAAAAGATAAAATCGGGCCCTTCCCTTACACCATATACAAAATTAACTCAAAATGGATCAAAGACCTAAATGTCAGAGCTAAAACTCTTGGAGAAAACATGGGGGAAGATCTTCACGACATTGAATTTGGCAATAATTGTTTTACATGACACCATAAGAACAGGCACCAAAAGAAAAATATATAAATTAGACTACATCAAAATTTAAAATTTTGTGCATCAAAAGATGCTATCAACAGAATGCAAAGGTAGCTCATGAAATGGAAGAACACATTTGCCAATCATATATGAGGTAAGGGATTAATATTCAGAATAACTAAAGAACTCCTACAACTCAATATCAACAAAAAAACCCCCATCTGATTGAATAATGCACAAAGGACTAGAATAGATTTTGCTCCAAAAATGATATACAAATAATTAATAAGAACAGGAAAATGTGCTCAACATTCATTAAACATTAGGAAAATGCAAGTCAAAATTATAGTGAGATACCACTTCATACCCATTAGTATGGTTATTAAAAAAAAAAAAAACCCAGAAAGTAGCAAGTGTTGGCAAGAATGTGAAGAAACTGGAACTGTTGTGCACTTCTGGTGGGAAAGAGTGCAGCTTCTGTGGAAAATGGTGTTAAGATAGAATTCAAAAAATTAAAATAAAATCACTATATAATTCAGCAACTCCACTTGTATGTATATTCCCCAAAGAATTAAAAGCAGGGACTCCAAAAGCTATTGCATGCACATGTTCATAGCAACATTATTCTCAATAGTCCAAAAGTGGACGGAACCCAAGTGTCCATTGACGGATGAATGGATAAACAAAATTAGGTATATACATTACAATAGAATATTATTCAGCCACAAAAGGGAAGGTAATTCTGACTCATACTACAACATGTAAACCTTGAAGATATTATGCTAAGTGAAACAAGCCAGGTACAAATAACAAATATGTGTGATTCCACTTATATGTGGTACCTAGAATAATCAATTCATAGAGACAGAAAGTAGAATGGTGGATACCAGGGGAAGGGGGTGGTAATGGAGAGTTAGTAACTAACAGGTATATGGTTTCAGTTGGGGAAAATGACTTCTGGAGATGAGCAGTGGAAGGTATTGTACAACAATGTGAATGTACCTAATGCCACTGAACAGAACACTTAAAACAGGTTAAATAATAAATTTTATGCTATAGAAATATAACTGCAAGAAAAAAAAGAAAAAAATCCATATTTTTTAGAAATTGAAATCTTTTCTGATATCTTTATTACAGAAGTCTTCAAGGATCCAAGGTAAGTATGTATTAAGTCTCTAGGAAGAGCCTTGAAATAGATTCTAAATATACTTTAGATCCAAGGATCCAAGGTAAGCATGTATTAAGTCTCTAGGAAGAGCCTTGAAATAGATTCTAAATATACTTTCACTCCTGCCTACAGGTCTTTATCTGGAAGGTGAATTGTTTTCTTTTTTTTTTTTCCCTCCATTGTCATCAGTCTTGGCAATATGACAGGGTTTATCCCCTCAAATATGAGTGGAAGTTGTATGTGCCTTTTCTGTGTAGAAGAAATAAGGGGAATCATGCATTCTGATAATACTTTTCCTGCTACAATGAGGTTGTCTTGTTCCAGCTAGCTACTTAAGTTGAGGTCCCAAAAGTGAAGCAGAGCTGTGGCTGACCTGAAATGGATACAGTCTTGAGCATGAAATATTGCTAAAAGCCACTAAGATTGTAGGGCCGTTTGCTACTGTAGCAGAGCTGAGATTACACTGACTAACGCAGTTTAAGATAATGAATTATTTTAAGAACCTAGTATATTGTCTTCTTGATCCCTATTTGACTATGTTATTATTTGTATCAGAAATTGAATTATTTTAGGTCTGAACCAAAATTCTTGTTCCAGAGCCCTAGCCAGACACAGGAAACAGTAACTATCTCTGAGTTTGTTTTCAAATCTAAGAGAGATTATTTGGTGGACCTAATTTATGTTCAGTGTACATAGCTGGCATAACCCTAGTACAATTGACTGTGATGGTGCCATAAAACAAGAACATGGCTGCCAAGTATACATCTCCGTGCATAGGAAGGGATGATATTTATAGACTGGATGGGCACCCAAATATTACCCACTGCACCTCACATATACCATGTGTACAAAGAAGAAGCATAACATAGGAAAACACAGAATCTAAACACACATGTAGAAATTGATCATATAAATCAAGGGAAGGGAAAGCAAGGGAAACCGAAGACCTCAAATATATTCATACACCGGTAATTTAGAATTTGCGTGTGGTTTAGGAATAACCAACCCTCAACCTCTCATTAACTTTATGTAACAAATAAAAGCACACTGAATCAAAAAGATGCTTAGAGTTCCTTCCCAATTAACACAATCAACGGTATTCTGTTCAATTTTTTACCCCTCTGCTTATGGTTTGAGATGTTTTGTGAAGATAAAGAGTTTTTTTTATACAATGAATTTTTTTTTCAGGCAGTCCTTAGCAAGTTGCTTTGAAAGACTACCTATTTGACTTGAAATTCTTATAACTAACTTTTGCCACAAAGTTTTAAACCAAGCAATTGTCATTCAATAAAGGAAAATATGCTTTATTTATCTGAAATATCCATGTTCTTTGATTTTTTTGAAACAAGCTTTGGAAATTATAATACAGAAAAATAGCATAAGATTTAAGCTTAATTTCTTCAATTGCTAAAACCCTAATGCCCAATTGTTTATTGAATCCTTACCATTATTTTAAAAATAGCTATTTAAAAGTTTCTAGGTCTTAAATACTTCAACTTATTGTTGAAAATCTGATATACCATTAGATTTCTAATAACATTTTAGATAATAATATTTCATATATGAATAGTCATCAGTGCTGTCCAAGAGTACTTCTGTGGTGGTAGAAATGTTCTTTATCTTCAATGTCCAAGCCACTAGCCACTTGTAGCTACTGAGCACTTGAAATGCGGCTAGTGTGACTGAAAAACTGAATTTTAACATATATTTAATTTTAACTTAAACAGTCACTTAAGGCTAGTGGCTATTACACTAACCAGCACAGATCTAGATCTAAATCTAGATAACTTGAAAATACACTTAATTGTTTTGAAAATTCCCTTGTGGTCCATTGGTTAGGACTCTGCACTTGCACTGCCTAGGGAGCAGGTTCAATCCCTGGTCAGGGAACTAAGATCCTTCAAGACATGCAGCATGATCAAAAAAACCCCAAAAAACAAAAACAAAAACACTTAACTGTTTTTTTATTTCTGCATATTATCCAACTCAGTGTTCTAAATGACACACTGGACTTGAAGGAAGAGAGGAAAAGTTATTAATAAATATGTTAAGCTTATACTATAAGATTAATTTTAATAAAAAAGACTTTTGTAGAAAAAGTATTTTTCCTTAGGACTGTGGAAATAAGCATTTCTTAAGGCTTTACACACATAGGTACAATAAAATTGTAGAAAAACTAAAAGGTTATAGTGGGAAAATGTAATTATAGAAAGTTTTTAAATGTTACAATGTTTTATTTGGTGAAAGTAAAGAAACCATGATACAAATTTTAACAGTATAAAAAATACTCCAGAAACATTTATGTGAGTTAGAAAGGCAATTTTTAGATCAAAATTAAAAACTATTAATCTATGTATAACAAAGATGGCAACACCTCTCTCCTGTATCTAGCTAGTCATTTTTAAGATCAGAGTAAAACATTTTCTGGTGCTCCATTCTGTTTATTTCATATATTTAGTTGCTGTAACTAAATTAGTAACGGCAAAATAAAGTGATATTCACAGACATAACATGTGTTTTATTCTCTACACAGACTTAAAATCTAGTTTTCATAGGATTTGCACTTCCTGCAAATTTTCTTCAGGAGACACTTGATAATAGGATGTGGAAAGATAGAAATATTTGATAAATATATATTAAAATCATGAATATTTGGGAAAAAATGTATTGCTACTACTCTAAACATAAGTGGAAGAAAGAGTATCTTGGGACCTGTATTTCAACAAATAAGCAAATTGTGGAAAGCCTTTTTATAAGTCAAAAGTATAAATAACTTTAAATGTTCAATATTAAAGAATCATACAAAATTAATGCTTACTCATTTCATAAGTAGAAACAAAGAAATGAAATATCCCAAGGGTATACAGTTTCTAAAGTAATACTTATTAAAATATTACTCTGTAAAATGAATAAAATATAGATTTTTTTTTCCTTTCAAAAGATCTGTGTTTGTGGGTATCCTATCTCATGTAAAATGTTGATTTCATTCCCTTTGAAGCCACTTTCTTACTTTAATTACACTGCAAATGTGATTCACATAGTGAACATACCAGAAATACAGACTTCAAAATGGACAAGTTTGGATCATTTTCCTTCGAAGGCCGAAAGATGGTGCTGCTGTGTAGCTGAGTTATCATTCCTCAATAATCAATTGCCTTCCACAGTTCAATTCAACTGCTAAAATGGCGGAAATAAACCTGTCATAAGAGCAAGTAAAACAGGTCTGAAAATACAGTGAAACAAATCAGGTAACAAATTAACTTAGAGTGGGACCCAATGATAATTGGACTTAGTGAAAACTGACAGTTGCCTAGCGGCAAAGAGATTGGTAGTCTCTTTTTGTGTAACATGTAGACATTTCTGAGAATGTAGGTTAAACACTCCTTATCAGGATGTCACAGGTTAAGGGAGAAGGGGGAGATGGAGAAGGAGAGAGAAAGAGAGAGAGAAGCCGACTTTGGAGAAATTGCCTATCTTGTGAGAACGACCTAATGAGACAACTACTATCATTTCCACGCCAATGATTTAGTAACTTTATAATTTCAGAGTAAACCTCAAAATTATTTTTACTATGACACTATTAAACTTTTATTACCATTAACATTGAACTGTAGTGCTATTCACTGTGATCAGTATATTATGCAGAGCTAGCCTTTTCCCATTTTAATTTTATTTTTTATCACATCTATATATGTGCATTCTTTTAAGTCAAATAGTTCTACAGGGTTTATAATAGGAAAAAATTTTTTTAAATACTTTCACACACCAACAACACTCAATCTCTGCTCCTCAGAACAAACCCTTTACACAAGTTTTATTCCTGTATTTTGTTAATATCATATTACATATATAACATAATGAATAACATAATTATTCTCTTATTTCAGAGGCCAAAAAGAGAAAGGGGTCATCACCATCCACAGGACTGAAGAAAAAAAGGGGAAAATTGTGAAAGAAAAGGAAATACCTTGAACTCTGTATTTCCCTATCTTTCAGTCTCCCACTAGTGCCTGTCTTTTGCCAAACTTAACTAAAAGCAAACTGGCAGGGAGTCCATGGTATCAACCACCTGGAGCGCTGAACAGGGAAGAGAATGCATGAGTTAGGGTGAGGGAGTATGGAGTATAACCTGTATAGACTACTTCTTTTGCCCTTTACTCAAATGAAGAAATTCTTAGTTACAATGCAGAGGAAACATAAACTACCATCAGACTCAGCATCATGGGATGTCAGATCACTTTATTCTTATCTAGAACCTAAATGATAATAATATGTATAATCATTATTTTTCATACTATTGGCATGGAAAAGGAGGAAAACAAATAATCAAAAAAGACCGGTAAAATTTCTATAATCTCTGACTCTTTCTGGTCATGAGGCCAATATTTAAAAATCATAACTTTCTTTCACCATTATCTACTTCGTATTCTCTTTGTCCTCTACCAGCTGGTAGGATTGCCCTTGGGTTAGCTAATTGACTATTCCAGTGGAATCTGGGTCTTAAGTCATTCCATCTTTATTGGTTGTCCTGCTTTTCCATTTAATATTATTCATGAACTTGAGAGCTCTAAGTGTCATCCGACTGAATCCCCTAGGTTCCCGATATATCTTGCTTCCAACTGTGTAACCAGAACCCCACTCTCCCCTGGTAATAGGGAAAGCATTACTCCAACCGCTACAATAACCATCTTTTTTTTTTTTTTTTTTGCGGTACGCAGGCCTCTCACTGTTGTGGTCTCTCCCATTGCGGAGCACAGGCTCCGGACGCGCAGGCTCAGCGGCCATGGCTCACGGGCCTAGCCGCTCCGCGGCACGTGGGATCTTCCCGGACCGGGGCACGAACCCGTGTCCCCTGCATCGGCAGGCGGACTGTCAACCACTGCGCCACCAGGGAAGCCTTACAATAACCATCTTGATGCCTGTTGATTCCAAGTAAAACCCAAAATGCCTATGATCAGTCTCATTTTCCATGAATATGCTCCCCAGTAAAGCTTTTCTCCTTTCTAACCATGGCCTCGGAACCTGTTGTATTATTCTGCTGTTGCTCTGATAACCATGCATGACAGAGAACCCTAAAATCTCTGTAGATTAAGACAAACATTCTTTTTTCTCACTGATGATTCTTCATCCTGCATATTATATGCAGGTCGGCTTCATGTCTCTCCTGTAAACAGCAGCTAACCACAGCATGCTCTTCTCACAGTGGTTGACATAAGACCCATAACTGCATGAGCCACATTTTGCATTGGACCCAGTTAAAGCTAACAGACTTATTGATTACTAAGTAAGTGGATCAGAATAGCAGACATCAAACCTAAATAGGCTTACCATCTGTTGGGCCTCTTTCTTCATGGTGAATAGTGTAAAATGCTGCAAATTGTCACTCGTTTTAGAGAATCACCTTGGCATTCCAAGACCACTGGACCCCTAAAGCTTCAGTAATGTACAGACCTCAGATTTGTGTGGATATTTTTTTTTTCCTCACCTTCTAACTAAGATGTTAGTTACTATGGCATCTACCATCTGTGGTACTTACTATTTCTGTCTCATAAAGTAGAATAATGTTACCAATGTATTGTTCAAGAATTATGCTTTATAGGTCATATCATGACAGAATGCAGTAGGTTTGACCTAACCATGATTTAAGACAGTAAAGACCTACAGAGGTCCCTGCTAGGTAAAGACAAACTATTTCTGATCGTTGTAACTACTTGGAATTAAAAAAAAAAACAGTCTGCTGAGGCAATACCTGTATATTGAATGTCAGGGGCTATGTCAATTTGATGTGTTTTTAGATTATTATTGTAGTGGTGGAAGGGAGTCAACTTTCAGGGGATTTTTCTTCATTTGTCTTGAATCTTTTTACAAATATAGGTCAGGGAACAAATGTAAGGATTCTGCTAGTTTCCAAATATTTTAACTTTAGCTATACTTTTAGACACTAGAGAAATAGTTGTTGGATCCACTGTGACTTGGACTTGGGATATGAGTTAACCTGTCACGTAACTTCTGTAAGCAAACATTACTGATGATTGAATCACAGTGATATTTTGGTTCCACAGGAATTAATGTTACTTCCGAGTATTTAATAACTCCTACACAGTTCTGGTATTTTCATTTCAGCAGTGTATAAACACCACCTTATATAGCCAAGTTTCTCTGGTAATGATTTAAAGGAAGATTCAGAGTACACATTTGAACCTCCATTGCAGGTGGTTTATTCACAGTGAGCTAGCCTTTCCCTACAAATAAAAGACTCTGGTTGTACAAAGTGGCTTAGGTCTGGAACTCATTGAGACTGCAATTTCCAGACACATAATTTTTTTCTGAATATATAGATCAATCAACATCGTAATGACCACTAATCTCTTTCATGCATAGCGATTTCACAATCAATTAACTATTGCTACAGATTCTGTGGTTAAAATTCTTTGAATTTGGCCCTTCAGCCTCTTGCCTCTAATCATTAGTATCACTACCACCCAGCTTCTAAAACTTTGGGATCCCATTATTCACACTGAAATTGGGGAACCCAATTAAATAGCTCAATCTATCATGGTCATCTTCAGCTTACAGTGGGAAGCCACCAAAGAGCTTTATACAAAATGCTGGTACTCCACCATAAATGTTTTTTTCTTAAAGCTTTTGTAAAGGGAATATATTTGGGCCCTACACATGTGTACATTTTAAAAATGGCAGAAAAAATTGCATACAATAGATCCACTCCAATATTTGCATATCCTTCATAGTATGAAAGACAAGTTCCAGAATCTTAACTTCAGTGATAGGAAGCCAGTATTGAATCTAGGCTTCAAATAATCAGCCACGCAAACTCTTAGAGCATTCCAAGTGTTTAAGCTCAGAGAGAGAGAGAGAGAGAGAAAGAGAGAGAAAAAGAGAGAGGACTAAATAAAGGAAGATGTGTGTCTTCTAACTGTAGGCATTTAATGAGACTCTATCCTTGGAACACTCTGGTCCTTCCTACAATATTTTCCTTGTTAAAACTATTTATAATTACAAATGCCTCAATTATGTCAGTGTAGCTGATTCTCAGCCTATACTTCCAATTAAAATCTTATATATATATATATATTTTGAAATCCAGTCTCACACTAGCAATTGCAGGATATTTCTACCTAGATATAACACCAATTTCTGAAACTCAACACATTTTAAGTGAACTCATCTGTCTTTCATTCTACTTCTATCCTTTTTAAAAACAATTTTCTGTATTATTTGAATAGTACCATCATTCTCTAAATTTCTCATCCTTAAAATCTTGAATCATCTTTCATTTATTCCTCTTTATTGATTCATCATTACATGCAATCAGACAAATCTTGTTAAATTTAACTTTTTGTAACTCTTATCCCTTCTTTCTTGTACATACTTTGACTTATCTCTACTATAATTTAGACCATCATTTTCTCAAATGGACAATTACAATGTCCTTCTAACTGATCTGATTAGATTTCCATTCCAGTACATTAGGTAAAGTTAGTGTCTCCAACACACAGTATTTGTTATGTCATTTCCCTGATGCAAAATTTTCAAAATTACTCTTCACAAGCTAGTTTTAATCCATATTTGCTATCTTTTTATTATTCAATTTGTGTTTTTTTCCTTTTCACTCACATTGGTTAAAAATTCCTTTAAAAATCATGCAATTTGTCCATTAGCTGAAGTAAAAAAGAAACCAAAAATCATTTGTCATAATTCAGTTGCTAATCATGTCAAGTCTTTATGTTAAACCCATCTAATCAACTGTTAGTATGAAAATAATTATCTATAGTCAGAAATACAGATTTTCTAAATAATGTTTGACAATAACATATACCTGTAATAAGAGCTATGGATATTAAGCCATATAGACCATATAGTCAGTTAAATTGGTAAAACTACTTGAAAAGATTGATTCTGTACTGCTTCATCAGACAAAATTTTTCTCAGTGCTTATTAACAATAATAGCTTCTTTAAGATAGTATGATTATAAACATGAAAGAGTTAATCATAATTTCTTAGAGAGAAAACATTTGACTTCCTGGAAATGAGATTTTTACATCTGTAAATGGGATAATGGCACTTGCCCTACATACTTGACATAGTTGTTTTGAGGGCCAAAAGAGATTTAAGATTGTAGAAGATTTTGAGATACAAATATATTATACAGAGATCTCATATCAGTAACTTCAGAATCTAAAACACATATAAGCACTAAGAAATGGCTTGTTTTAATGCAAAGGAAGACTAATATTAAATATGAATATGAATATGAATCTTTTCTGAAATTACTAACTGGGATAATAGACATATTTAAATAATACTTAAACTCACTGAGTCAGTTTTCATATTTGAAAAATTAGATTAATATCTAACACTCATCTATAGGATCTCTGCACTGTTTGTTGAGTAAGATTCTCATTGTCTTAGTTTGTTCAAATCTCCTTGTAATAGACAAAATAGACTAAAACATGTGAAATAAATTCCATGTTATAAAGTCACATCAGTAAACTCATATTTGATATCCATTAATTACATTTCTGTTACTTAAACAAAATCAAACAAGTTTTCTAGCTACAGTTGAACAAGTTTTCTAGCCATATTAGGTTAACATACTAAACAAAGATCAGCTGCTTGAAACAGATATTATTTGAACCAAAAGGAAATAATCAACAGCAAGTGGTAGAAACAATTTCTACCACAGCAAGTGGTAGAAACACGGAGGAGGGGGTTAGCATCCTTCAAACTGAATTCTTCAGATGCACCTAAAGGCCATGCAGGGGTAGAGACGAGCCATACAACAGAACTCTGGAACCTCCACTTGGCTTCTATCTAAGTAGTTTGTTTTCATTTGTTTGATATACAGAGGCTTTTCCCAAAATCTACTTTTGAGAAAAGGTTTCTTTTGTCATGTTTTCTCCTCCCTGACCCTTGCCATAGTGACTTCTCCCAAAAAACAGCTTGAAAAACTCTGTTGTAGAGTAAGGTATTTCTTTTCTGCAGTGGGTATTTTACTCTGTTATAGCACATTGGAGTAGTTGATTCAAATTAATGGAGATGTTATGTCATCAAAAAAGATTAAATTATGTTTATACAATTCCCTATCAGATTGCAACTGAGTATTAGTGATAGGCTGAATAATGGCACCCAGATATGTCCATGTTCTGCTCCCCAGAACCTATAAATGTTACCTCAAATGGGAAAAAGAACCTTGCGGATGTGATTAAGTTAAGGATGTTGAGAAGGGAAATTATCCTGGATCATCAAGGTAGATTCTATGAAGTCATACGCATTCTTGTAAGAGGGACCCAGAAGGATCAGAGTCAGAGGGGAAAGAGATGTGATTATAGAAGCAGATAGCTGAGTGATGTACTTTGAACGCGAAGAAAAGTGCCAAAGGCCAAGGAATACAGGTCGCCACTAGGAGCTGAAAAGGGAAATGAAATGGATTCTCCCTTCATTCTCTAGAAGGAACCAGCCTTGCTGGTACCTTGACTTTAGTCCAGCGAAATTGTCTTATGACTTTCAGAACTATAAGAGAACGAATGTGTCTTGCTTAACCCACTAAGTGTTTGGTAATTTGTTATAGTGGCTTTGGGAAACTAATACAGTATGTAAGACATTTGCATATCTGTGGTTGTGGTAGCACTGTGTATGTCATTATAGCTTCATTCGACCACATTCTCTATGCAAGTTCATATGAAGCTTCCTTCTCTAAGTCATTCACACATTCGTTTGTAAACTACCTGTGTACCATGTACTAGTGGCTGTGTTAGGTATTGCAGATAAGTAAATAATTGTTCCATAGGCCCAGATCTTGAGAGTCTAGAAGTCTGATTGAAAAGTAGTTAAGAAGTAATTACAGTAATGAGTTGAATCTTTGTGATATTGTGATTTATAATAAGAAATATATATTTGGTCTTTATTTCCAGTCCTTGACACAGGACTCTTAAAACCCTTGTAAATTCCTAAATGATGAGAGCATCTTTTGTTCTAATGAGGAAACTCTCTGTGGACTCCTGAATGGTTCCTGGATGAGGGTTGGTCACCAGAAAGACCAAGCTGTGATTAGAAGCTTGGAATTTTCAGCCCCTGCCCCCTTTAATTCTCTTGAGAAGGGACAAGAGCTAAAAACAGAGTTAATGCTATATCATGCCTATGTGATAAAGTCTCTGTAAAATTCCCAATAGCATGGGTTTCAGAGAGCTTCCAGGTCAGTGAACTCATCATGTACTTGATAGGTGACACACTTCAGCTCCACAGGAACAGAAGCTCCTGCACTTGAGATCCTCTCAGACCTTGCCCTACATACCTCTTTATCTGGCTGTTCATCTGTATCCTTTATCATATTCTTTAATAAACTGGTAAACTAAGTGTTTCTTTGAGTTTTGTGAGCTGCTCTAGTGAATTAATTAAACCTGAGGAGAGATTCATGGGAACCTCAGATGTACAGTGGATTGGTCAGAAACACAGGTGACAACCTGGATTATTGAATGGCATCTGAAGTGGAGTGGAAGCAGCCTCGTGGAACTGAGTCCTTAACCTAGGGTCTGATGTTCTCTCCAGGTAGATAGTGTCAGAATTGAGTTAAAGTGTGGGACATCCAGCTAATGTTACAGAGAATTGCTTGGTGTAAGAAACCCCACTCCCCTTGTCCATACATCTTGTGTCCTAAGTATTGTGAGTGTGGTAATAGTGTGAAAATAAAGGAGACACAGAGAAAGAGAAAGACTTAGGGTTTTCTAACCCAATCCTATAAATGAGGCATGCATAAAGGAGCCTTGTGACAGCCTGACGGAGAACCTAATGCTCTTTGGGAAAGGCTAGAAAGACTTCACGGAAGAGATGATGCTTGGGTTAAGTTACAAAGAATCAGAAGAAACTTTCTAGGGATATTAAGTTTAAATAGGAAATTCTAGGCAGGAAAAGGGCAAATGCAAAATATAGCAACATGAAGAATTTTAGTCTATTCAAGCAACTACAAAAAAAATTGGAATTTGGGAATAGATTTCAAAGAGGATGGCTAAATACATTAATATTAGGCTGATGAATGCATGCAGTGGAATACTACCCACCTACTATCATAAATAATTTAAAGATAAGAAAATTATATCTATCAAGTTATAAATGAAGGTGGGTGGAATGGTTAATTTGTTGTATGAGAGAATAAAAACAGAATTTAAAAAAAATATGTGTTGTGTTTTCAAGATGAGCATTGATATTCCTCCCAGCTATATGTTTCCATAATTCTGTTAAATCTAAGTGAAATATTTTTTCTAAGTTCCTAAGCTGATAGAATTAAAGCTTTTGAGTACATCATAGAAAAAAATACATGTTTGTTAGAAAGGTTGTGTTTTCTTTCATTTTTAAAGAACCTGTTATTAGTGTTTCTTTCTTTCTTTTTTTTTTTTGCATGGCGTGGAAAAAGAGAATTTTTTCCAGTACTTTTACGTTACAATGTCCACAAATTTCTGAGTGTTGGAAAGGATTATTTGTTGTTGTTGTTCGTTTATTTGTTTTATTTTGTTTGTTTTGCATTGCTTTTCATTAGTATGTTCCAGGATTATGCAGGTGTAGTCAAGGTCTTTATTTATTTTGTTCTATTCAAGATAGCCTCTTACTTTAGCAGTGGTAATTTCACAGTCCTCACTCTTTTTCCAACACTCTTTTAGTGAAGTATGGATGTCTATTGTCTGCCACTGCTGTTACTCCTCTGATGTGAAGGCCGCCTGTCATTGAAAAGAGTTACCATGCTCCGGTGAGGCAGATACGATGTTTTAAAATATATTGTAAGGTTTATTTAATAGGTTTGACCTTTCCAGAAATTGTCCTTATCCATCATTATATTACATGATCAATCATTTTATATTTCATCATCTATAAAACAAGCATTAACAATAGGGGAAAGAGTTTACATTCCATTTTTCTCTAGAGATTTACATCAAAACAGTGTGGACAGCTCTGCTAATTAAGGATGGAAAGCTAAAAGATTTGTACTGATATGACGACCCTTACAAGGGTCAAGGTTTTTAACTGCATTTTCTCTGAATCTATATATTACCTTAGATTTCAGAGACATAAAAGCTGGGTCCAGTAATTTTCTTTGGTTTATTTCTATGTGACTTGTCTATTTGAATAAATATCCCTTGAATTCTGAATTCCTCATTTATTTTCCTAATATCTTGGATAGTTTAAAATTAGGGTGGTATTTATTATTTTTGAAATATAAGAAAATAAACAGTTACTGGACTGGTTAATGAATCACCTTCATTCTCTGACCAGATATTGACAAAAATTTAACAGTTTCAATGTTGGCTTTATTATTTTGACTGTCACTGCAGTCTTACTTGAAACACTGGACAGATTTTGAAGGTTTACTTAGTGAGTCTGCATTTAAGATAAATAGTTTGAGTAAGTAACTTTTAACTTGGGTACTTTATCCAAATTAACCTTTTGTAAACTAAATTTAAATATCTTAGGAAAAAAAAGTTTCCCATATCCTCACAGCAGGGGCACTTCTTGAACAAGATCTGGTCTCACCTTTCCAGTATAATTTATAACAATGTCTACTGGAATAAAAGTAATTTTTTTCTATCAGCCAGTGTATGGGCTTACTAAACACTAGTTAGATTAAAATCATCAGAAGAAAGCTTAAGGTATTTTATTAGTCTCTTTTAGTCCAATTTTAAACTAATAAAAGAGTAGTAGATTGAGAAACAGAAGTGACAGCTTGTTTTTAAAATAAAAAAAATACAATAGCAAAAATCAAATCCACATCTTGACTATTCTCTAATCATAAAATCAAATTTATTTATTATTATTATTTTTTAACATCTTTATTGGAGTATAATTGCTTTACAATGGTGTGTTAGTTTCTGCTTTACAGCAAAGTGAATCAGCTATATGTATACATATATAAACAACAAAGATTTACTGTATAGCACAGGGAACAATATTCAATATCTTATAATAACCTATAATGGAAAAGAATCTGAAAAAATAATGTAAACATATATATATATGTATAACTGAATCACTTTGCTGTACACTGAAACTAACACAGTAGTGTAAATCAACTATACTGCAATTTAAAAAAGTAAAGATAAAAAATCAAATTTAGTAACAAAAAAATTAGAGGAAGGACAGCTGTAGAGGTAGAAACAGCTTATATCTATTCTATCTGGGCTATCGAAGATGAAATATGCAAAGGTGTTATTTCTAATATTATTTTAAAAATATGTATAATTAGCAATGTAGGTCATCAAAATTCAAATTTAAGGATAGAAGCAATTTTCCACTTAATGATAGGCATAACCTAGATATGATCACAAGCATACAGCACAAGAGCAGATCAGATCCCATTCTGCTGAGACTTTGGTAACAAACTTTTAGAGTTTTCTTTTTTTTTTTTACCGTGTTTTATATAATAAAATTTCATACGGTAATAACAATATTTATGATGCTTTTATCAATCTGTTGAAATGAAATATTTATTCATCTTCATTTGACTAAAACAACAGGCTAAAGATTTTTAATATCCAGTAAAGATAACAATGACTTTCTGTATTGTGCCTATTTTGATTGATATCTGGACTGTCTCTATAACATGCTGAACTATTTGAAGGAAAAGTAAAAGCAACAACAGCAACACCCAGAAGAAAACTTTTCTTATCCAGATGTTTTCCTTACATGATAATAAATATTTAAAAACATCTGGATGACTATATCTTTCATTTTTCATATAAATATGAAATCAAATTTATAATTAGATGCATTAATCAGTCTGTAATTGAGTAAGTTCTGGATACATTTATTAGATAGTGGAACATCCTAAGTGTTCTTGAAAGTCATTATTTATTTTTACAGAAAGTCATTGTCTTTAGTTCAAATGCTTTGTCTGGTAAACTTCTGAAATAATTAATTAGAAATAATCAATTCTAAAATAATCAGTTAGAAAAGAATCTCCCTATATCTTCATATTTATTTTCATGCAAACAAAATGTGAGAATTCAGCTTTACTCAAAACACTTACATCGAACTCAGGGAAATAATAAAGAACAATGACAAAGAATGTGATTCATGCTAACCTGATGAAACAGCTGTGAATGCAAGCTATCCCAGAGAGATCCACCTGAATTCATATCAGTTGTAGCTTTCCTTCTATATTTTGGTTATTTGAAAACAAAATTCCTCACTTGAGTAGTTTTCCCATTAGCATCCCATTAAACCTGTATACTGTTAATTAAGAATGTTATTTCTTGATATGCTGCATGTTATAGTTTGAGAAGATTTTGTGTATTTAAAATTTAGGCAGTGAATACTATTCTATTTTTAGACAAGTAAAGTAGAGCACAAAGAATGTCAAATAACTAACTCGATACCTAGTACCTAGTAGGTAACTTTCCTAAATTTGAACCCAGTTTTTTTTTTTTTTTTACCTAGGCCTTTGCTCTTTGTACAACATTAAGTCGTCATAAAAAATAGCTGAATATTAGACCATTTAAAAGAGAATGTTAATATTACAAAAATTCAGACTTAAAATAATAATACAATTGAGAATTGGAAACATGCGTCCAATGAACAAAGATAATATTTTGATTACTATTGGATGTGAATAAAAAAGACCAATACAAAAAAACAAAAAAAGGTGCCACGCAGCTGCCTCACTGCATGTAGAGAGTTGTTCCCTTGTAAAACCATTTACTAAAGTGGAAGCACCAAGTAGGTACGCTGAAAACTGGACATTAATTATATTTAGGAAAGTTTTATAACATAAAGGAAAAGTAGAAGTAATCTCAGTTTTCTGAACTTAAAACCTCTTTGAATGTATTTTTAATCAGTTTTAAAAGCCCCAAAGATTTCAAGGAAGAGCCAAATTTATATATTTTTGAAACCGTTAATGCTGATCTTAAATAAATACAAAAATTTCACTTATTTTATGGATTCAGATTAGTGTTCTCTAGTCCCAATGATATTGTTTCAGATGTGAATGATGGCCTGTGTGCCTGGCAACCAGAAAGATGTTTCAGCTTAATGCAACTAGTTGCTAAAGGACTAAAACCTACAGAAGCCCCCAGAAGGTAAGCATGCAGAGGAAAATTTGAGAAGCCTAATAACTCCCCCAAACTAAGGTAAACCAGTTGTCCCAGAGGAACAAAAGTCTGGAGGACAAGAATTTTATGTGGCTAGGAAACAGTAAACAAATTTTAGATTAAATTAGGGGTCAGAGAGTCAGGTAGTAAAAGATAAGGCATCAACAATCCAAACTATCCAATTGAATCAGAGACAAGAGCAAGATCTACTGAAGATCAATTTTAATAAATAGGAAATTTTAATTGGCTCATAATAGGTGATAGAATAATAAAAAGTATTGCTACCTCTTTTATGTTTACCCTAAAAACTGGATTTTCCTTTCTAACATTTTTTTTTTGTTTTTAATTTTATTTATTTATTTATTTATGGCTGTGTTGGGTCTTTGTTTCTGTGCGAGGGCTTTCTTTAGTTGTGGCAAGCGGGGGCCACTCTTCATCGCGGTGCGCAGGCCTCTCACTATCGCGGCCTCTTGTTGCGGAGCATAGGCTCCAGACGCGCAGGCTCAGTAATTGTGGCTCACAGGCCCAGTTGCTCTGCGGCATGTGGGATCTTCCCAGACCAGGGCTCGAACCCGTGTCCCCTGCATTGGCAGGCAGACTCTCAACCACTGCGCCACCAGGGAAGCCCTCCTTTCTAACTTTAATATTGGTTTGTAGATGATAGTTAAAGGTCAAACAGTCATATGCATCAGTGACTCCAGTAGGGTGTGATGATGACTTTTGTTGTTTCTGAGGCTATGGGAAAGACTATTTTGAACCCTGATCACAAGGGCTGATGTTATCCTGAGTGGTTGAATCTTATCCTTCTGTTGCTGAGTAAGAACAGTCTTTGTCAAGAAGAGTCCTTATCTCCCCACACGACTAACAAAACTTCTGTAATTTAAACTCACTTTTTATTTTTTAATGACTAGCTTGATTTCTGTCATCAATATTTCTAATTCATTTTAATCTTTTACATTAAAAATCGTTAAAGAATCAGACAAGATGGATTACTTGAGATTCAGTGAACATATCCAGCCCACGTAGGTTGCTTCTAAGATGACACAACAGCAATTTGGGATTGTTCAAATCAGCAAATAAAAGACAAATCCTAACTCTAAAAGAATCATTGACATATTCTGGAAACATCATTGGAACGTTCTCTCAAATGTGAAATAGAAGGAAGCTGATCAAACTTTCCATGTGAGGTCCCTGGTGGGGCAGTAGGAACAGTAGAAGCTTGAGAGTCCTGCAGACCTTGGATCAATTCCAGTCCCATTAACTAGGATGAGTTATCTAATCTCTCTGATTCTCAGGTACCTCATTTTGAAAATTTCTCCCTTGCAGGACTATTAGAAAGATCAAATTAGATCATTTACATAAAACTTTTAGCAAGTTCCTAGCATAAAACTTTTAGCACAAAGTAGCTATTTTGCCAAGTAATAGAAAATATAACTGTGTTTGTGGCTGAATTTAAAGAAATACTCTTCCTGAAACAGCATACAGACTCAAATCTCTAAAATTTGCATTTTCATTTCAGATATCCATACCAACTCAATTTATAATACATAAAGGCATTTCTTAAGATAGAAAGATTTTATTTTTGTATATGGTACAAAATTTAAAATAAACAACTTAGAGAAAATGTTCCAGTGTCAAATATAGTAATTTCTTTATTGTTCCAAAAATTCAAATATTTCATTAAAATACATTTGAAAATGGCATATAAGCGCTCATACTGTACTTAGACTTTTTATATCTTAAATCAGAATTTTCAAAACTGTCTTTGCACAAATAGCTCAGTTACACCCACAAATCACTGAATCTATTTAGCATCTTTTGAAGAGGTGTAATTTTTTGAAAAATGTGACATTTGTTTCTGTGCCAGTGCATTTGTCAACATTAGTGTAATTAGCTCAAGTTTCATCAACTAGCTGGTGCAATCTGTTCAGAAAGCAACTTTGAATTTTGAATAGTCTTATAGACTCCAGTTAGAGTTTAAGCCTAGGGGATTTGAGTTTAGTTTTTATATATGAAAAAAAGGAGAGAATACCTTTTAATAAAGTCAGCATGATTTTTAAAAATTTGGATTATATAGTATATAAATGAGCATCAGGATTTTTATAGTATCAGTAAAAATTTTAGGAAAGTATTAAAAATATTATCTCTTTGAAATTCCCATTACCCAGAACAAGCAGTTATTTTGTTACATAGCAAATAACCACATGATGTGCATTTATTTCAATTGCAAAAATAGTTCACCTTGGCTTAGGTCAGGAAAAAGGGACAAAAATACTAACGATTATATTGCTTATTGATAGGAATTTGTCTCCACCATGAGGCAGCAGAAGAAAAGGCTTAGGAAAACTTTAAATAATTTTATCAAGATATATTTTTGGGGGGGTGGGGAGATAGATAAAAGTATGCTTTTACTTATTCACATGCTTGACACAGATGCTTTTATATTAGTAAGGGGAATTTTAGAAAGTGTGAGAGAAAGGCTCATTTTGTTTTTTTATGCCAGTAAAAATATGCTTAGTGCAAAAACCATATTTGAGGAACAAAGAATAGAAGGCAGTATCTCTGAAAAGGAATAATTTATGCTGTGATCATATTCAATCTAACAAATAGGTGGTCTCAGGTTCAATGGCTAAATCTAAATAGAACAACAAGACGCAGAAGGTTGGAAATACTCATTTTTATTCTAAATAACCCAGATGAAAGAATTGCAATTAAAAAAAAAAACATACAAATATCCAACATATGTTTACTGCCAACTTCCCTGTAAAGATACACACACACACACACACACACACTCACACACACACCCCATACACCATAGTCCCTGTTTTCAAGGAGCTTATGTTCAAGTTAGGAAAGATATATGGAGTAAAGAAAAACTTATTTTACTGCCAAGTGATGTCTAAATAATACGCAAAATGCAACATCATCATGGAAAAGATGGTTCTTGAAGAATAGGACAATTATTTTAACTGCTTGAAAGACATCTTTGGATAAGTATTGCAGATGAAAGGCATTATAAAAAATATAGAGGTGAGAAATACAAGAGGCCATATTCTGTAAACTGAATGTATTTGTGGAAGTGAGTTAGAGAAAGGTTTTAGCTGTATTCATTTACTGATTATTAAATAAATTTGATGGCCTGTCAATTTTAGTCCCTATGTTTATTTTAGGTAGTAGAGATGATTAGTGTAGGCTTAGCCCTTGAAATACTTAAAATATTAAGACATTGAGGGAATGTAAATATCTGTAAATGTCCACAACCATATTTATTAGAAAAATTGATTGTAAAGAAGAAGAAAAACACAAAACAATTGCAGTACCGTTCTTAGGATGGTGAAATTGCTTCAACATAGGAGATCATGATGGTGGTGGCATTGAGAGAGCCTTAAGGATGGTAGAACTTAGATATAGAGAGATCAGGTGGTGACACATTAGTTCCCCAATCTGTCACTGCCCTCCTGATGGGGTTCCAGTCACCTTTGTTAATTCCTTAGCCCTCCATACAAGTGTGAGGAAAGAGGGACTTATTTAATATTGGAGAAATGGAATTATAAAGAAATCATTGTACACTGTTTAATAAGAGTGGTGAATATTGAGTGCTGAGTAAAAGCAGTAAGACTGGATATCCTTGCCTTGTACCAGATCTTAGAGGGAAAGCAGTCTTTCACTATTTAATATGCTGTTAACTGTAAGTTTGTGTACATGCCTTTCATCAGCTGGAGAGAATGCCCTTCTATTCCTGATTTGCTGAGAATTTTTGTCAATTACAGAAGTTGTATTTTGTCAAATGCTTTTCTGCATTTATTGAGATAACCATGTGTTTCTTCTAGACTGAACATAGTGCATAATACTGATTGATTTTTGAATAGTGAATCAGCCTTGCATTCCTGAGTGAATTCTATGTTTTCATGCTATAATATTCTTTTTATATATTGCTGGATTTAATAATATTCTATTGAGGATTTTTGTTTCTATGTTTATGAGAGAAATTGACCTGTAGCTTTTTTGTTTCTTTGTTTTTTTGTCATTGTACTGTCTTTGTATGGCTTAGGTATCAGAGTGATCATAGCTTTGTTAAATGAGTTGTGAAGGACTTCCTCTCTTTATCTCTTTCTGGAAGAGATGCCAAAGAATTGGTGTTATTTATTCTTTAAATATTTTGTAGAATTTATCAGTAAAACAGAGTGTACATAGAGAGATTTCTTTTCAGATTTTACCTACAGAATCAATTTCTTCAATAGTTATAAGGCTATTCAGATAATCTGTTTTATCTTCAGTGAGTTTTAGTAGTTTGTGATTTTTGAGGAATTAGTTTATTTTGTCTAATTTTTCAAATTTATGAGCATAGAGCTGTTTGTAGTATTCTCATTATCTTTTCAACAACATTTTTTGTGTGGTCTGTAGTAATATTCTTGTTATCTTTTTAATAACATCATGTCAGGATCTATAATGATATTCTTTTATTCTTGATATTTATAATTTGTTACTTCTCTTTTTTTAGTATTGCTAGAGTTTATCAGTTTCATTGCTCTTTATTTTAAGTTTTATGATTTTCTTTTTTTTCTGTTTTTGATTTTATTGATTTCTGCTCTTATTATTTTTTTCTTCTCAGTTGATTTTAAATTGTCCTTTGTTTTCTAGTTTTAAAGGTTAGATTCTTGTTTTGAAATTGTTTTTATAGCATAAAACATTATAGCATCCTGTAACTTTTCTCTAAGTACTACTATAGTAGTATCACACAAATTTTGATGTGTTTTATCTTCATTTTCATTCAGTAAAGAGATTTTTAAATTTTCTCTAATACTTTCTAAATTTTATCTATGGATTTTTTAGGATTGTGTTATTAATTTCCAAATAATAGGTGATTTTTTTCCCTGTTTTTTTCTCTTACTGATTTTTAGTTTAATTCCAGTATGCTCAAGGAACATATTTTGTATGGTTTTAAGTCTTTTAATTATGTTAAGGTTTGTTTTATGACTGAAGCTATTGTCTATTAGGTTGAATTTTCCATGTGCACTTGAAAAGAATGTGTAATCTAGTGTTGTTGAGTGTTCAGTCAATGTCAATCAGATCCAGTCAGTTGATAGTATCACTCAGCTCTTCTATCAATACATACTTGATTTTTTTCCTACTAGTTCTATCTATTATTGAGAATAAAGTTTTGAAGTATCCAAATATAATTGTATATTTGTCTATTTCTTCTCTCAGTTTTGTCAGTTTTTGCTTCAAATATTTTGAAACTCTCTTGTTAATTCAATATCTATTTAATGTTATGTCTTTTTAGTGAATTGACACTTTCTTCAATAGGCAATCTCCCTATTTCTGTCTCTATCTCTGGTAAGTTTGCTTTGAGGTCTACTTTGTTTGATAATGCCATAGCCATTCCAGCTTTCCTTTGATTAGTGTTCGATAGTATATCTTTTTCCATTATTTTAATCTATTCATACATTATTTTTGAAGTAAGTTTCTTCTGAGCAGTATATATTTGGGTCATTTTATTTTTAATCCATTCTAACAATCTCTGTCTTTTAATAGGTGTGTTTAAACCATGTATACTTACTATTTTTGGTATGTTTGGAATTAGTTATACCACTATTTCTTTTGTTTGTTCCCTCTTTTTTTATTCTCCACTTTCCTGTTTTCTGCTTCTTTTGTGTGATTTGAACATTCTAATATTTCATTTTCACTTTATCACTTTGATTTTAACAAAATCTCTTTTGATAATGGTTGCTTTAGGGATTACAAAATACATAGTTCCCTTTTGAAAGACTATTTAGAAATAATATTTTACCACTTTATTTGAATGTAGAAATCTTACTACCATATAGTTTACTTTGTTCTCCTACTAATGCTATAGTTGTCTTTTATATTACATCTCCATACATTGAAAAGCTAGTGTGACAATATATTTTTTGTTTTCAATCATCACATAAAATTTGAATAACTCAACATGAGAAGAAAAACCTTACTTACCCAGACATTTACAATTTCTATTACTCTTTCTTTATTCCTGGTGTTTCATATTTCTCTGATATCATTTCCCTTCTTTCTGAAGAACTTCATTTAATATTTTTTTTTCTTTTAGAGCAAGTCTGCTGGTTATGAATTCTCTTAGTTTCCTTTCCTCTGAGAATGTCTTGATTTGCCCTTCATTCCTGAAAGATATGTTCACCAGATACAGAATTCTGAATTTATAAGTATTTTGTTTCAACACTTTGAAAGGGTTATGCTAGCTTTACTGGGTTCCATTGTTCTGATAAATTTACAGGCATTTAAATTTTTGTTCTCCTGTAGATATTGTGCTCTTTTTTTCTTGTTGCCTTTAAGATTTTATTATTTTATTAATTTATTAATTTATTTTGCTTTGTCTTTGTTTTTTTAGCAAAGTTTGACTTCAAAATTTGACTTCAAAGTATCTAGGCATGGGTTTCCTTAGGTTTTATTCTGCTTGGGATTTGCTTACCTTCTTGAATCTGTACGTTTCTGTCTTTTGCCAAATTCGGCAAATTTTATGTCATTATTTCTTCAAATATTTTTTGTTGAACTTCAGTCAGCATCCTTTGGATTATATTGGACATTTTGAATATTATGTTAAATATTATGCTATGAGAAACTGAACCTTATTTAGATCCTCTGGAGTATGTTGATATTTTTGTTCTGGCAGGCAGTTGACCTTGTTAGATTTAGGCTAAAATTCCATTCTACATTCTTTGAACTGATACTATAAAGTCAGTTCAGTTTTCAAAACTTTGTAGTGCTATTCAGATCTGCCTATTTGTGAGTCACTCAGTGGTCAGTCTGGGATCTGGGTGTATATCCACCATTATTTTATTCTCAAAGTCTTCGATATGATAGTCTGGGTCAGATTCATAGGTGCACAGTACGGTGGTGAACTTAGGAGTTCCTATTTAACTTCCTGGAGTAGGTTTCCCAAGCTTCTCCCTCCCTGCTCTCTACCAAGTACTTTTTCTTTCTAAAGGGCTCACATTTTGGTGTACTAGCAGACACTGCTCACTTCTGTGATTGCACTGAACCCGCAGCCAAGAAACAGAGAAAGAGAGCAAGAGTAAGAGTAAGAGAGATAGAAATAGAAATGGAGAGAGAGAGAAAGTTACTCATGGGACACCAGTTTTACTGAATGGAGAGGAGAGTTTTTATCCCTTAGAATTGTTTCCTATAGGCTCCAGTTGCTAGTGTGAAATTCCTTGGGAGTTAGAGCACAAAAGAACGGAGAAAAACGATAAAAGAAAAATGGGACCTTTCCTCACTCTGAGATGTAAGGAGTTCCTTTTTCTACTCCTTAAGATAGAATACTCTCTTATCTCTCTCTTTGTCTGCCCTGCATTACTTACTTTTGGGTTCTTAACTGAGATGACTTCAGGTTGGGGCATACCAGAGAAAATAAAAGAAAAAAAAAAAAAGGAAAAGGTAAACTCAACACAGATTTGGTAGTACATTGGATTCTGGTGTTCTTCCCCAAACTGCTTGTTGCAATTTTGTTTTCAGAGTCCTCAAATAGCTAGGCTATACATTCTGTACAGGTTTTATAGTAGTTTTTAGTGAGAGAAAGGAAAGCACGTGTTTACTCCACCTAACGTGGAATTGGAACCACCCAATGAGAATGTGAAAATTTTGGTATAAAAAAAGTTTCTGAGACTCAAATTCCAGACTTGATATTAAATATTTATATAACTGATAAAATCCTTTCTTATGACATCTAATGTTGATTTTGCTATTAATTCATTCCCTGTTGTTCATATCCTGGCTGTGAGTAACTTTATATTTGTTTTGTTTTAGTTTATTTTATAGTAGCTTTCTTCATTACCACCTAATTATTTCACCCAAGATGAGATGTTTCCAAGGTGTCACTGGAACAGGGCTTGGGTGATAACTTTTTAAACATAAGCTTTCACCAACTTCATGCACTAATTGGAGCCGTTTTAGCTAAGCCTATTTATAGACACCAAGAAGTCTGGAATAAGAAGTTTATCTCCCATGTGTATATGGTATATTAGTGAAGAAATATTGGACATAACTGAGATCAGGACTTAATTACATATGATGTGGAGTTAGCATTTTCATGAGAATTTCCAGCCTATCAATATGAGAGGAAGGATTGCGTAGGTGGGGGTGGGGCAGGAATCATATATATTGCTATGTGAATTGAGAGCAGCAAGAAGTTCGGTTTGCCTTATTAAGAAACTGAATGGGGCTTCCCTGGTGGTGCAGTGCTTGAGAGTCTGCCTGCCGATGCAGGGGACGTGGGATCGTGCCCCGGACTGGGAAGATCCCACATGCCGCGGAGCGGCTGAGCCCGTGAGCCATGGCCACTGAACCTGGGCCTCCGTAGCCTGTGCTCCGCAACGGGAGAGGCCACAACAGTGAGAGGCCCGCGTACCGCGAAAAAAAAAAAAAAAAAAACTGAATGGAAAGATAAGTTGGAGTCAAAATCATGGAATATCTTGAAGGTCGATCTTGACTTTGTTAGAGACTAATTGTGGAAAGTCTTTGAAGTTGTCATAAGTATCAGTTAAATATTTAAATAAGATATCTAAGAAACTAAAAAAGATTTGTGATAAACAGCAGGTTGCAGTAACAATTCATATAACTGGAGGCTATAATAAAGTTCTAAGAAACTTTATGATATCTTGGTAGAGTATCAAGGCATTGATCTAAATTTTATTTACATATTCAAAAGAACAAAAAGAAAGACTTTGTAGGTATAACCAACTTCAGAAATCAATTAGTTTAAACATTTTAGTTGGATAGCACTTTTTTTTCATGTGTTTCTGATAGATAGCAAGACATTAGTTACCTAAGGAAAACGATTAGCTAATATTTAACTTAATTATCATAGGTCAGGAACACTCGACATCTATGAATGCACTGATTCTTACAGCAAACTTAAAAAGTAGATACAATTACCCCACTGAAAACTGATGCATAGGGATATGAAAGAGGTGCCTAGCAACTGAACACTCCAAAAGGAACATGTCTTCAATATGTTTGGCATAATATGTTACTTACATACTTTGAAGCAAAAGTGTAGTCTGAGAAATCCATGAGAAAGTAAAATATAAACAGCTTACCAACCAATTATACTAAACACTCAGAAGGTGGTACATACATTTACATATTTACATGGAAAAGTCCCTTTATACTTGGGAGAAACAAACACACACAGACATTTATGTTAGTCTTTAATTTAAGCAAATGAAACTCTTGATTGAAATGAGAAAATTGCCAGCAATTCCAAGAGAAAACGTATAGTCATCTGAATAGAATTTAAACACAAATACAAAATTAAAATATAGGACACTCTATATACCTACTTAGATTCCCAGAGGAAATAAGAAACCTAGCTAGCTCTTGTGCAAGTAATCTGATTTGATAACCAGTGAGAAATTACTAAATAATGACTACAAATACTAACCAAATTACCTTATTGATAAAAATATTCTTGTATTTGTTGCCAAATGTGCACCTATGTGGCACTACATCTGGAGATACACTTTTATAATTTTAGATGAATAAAATTAGACTATGTAGGCATGGAGGCCATTGTAATCTTCAATTTTAAAAGACTATAAGAAAAAGGGCTTCTGATCAAATGTCAATAACCCATTCAAGTGTTCTTTGATGGCTTTAATTTCTACCATTGTAATAACATTTTCTAAGTTTTTCATTACAGAATGTCATTTATAGACATCTCCATTAGGCATGCATGTTCTTACACAAACAAAGAAACATTCAAGTTCTTCATCAGTCTTAAATGTGCTCTGCATGAATTTAATCATTTATCCTTTGTTGCTGACAATAGCTACAACTTTTGCTTTTGTAATATGCTTCAATATTTTTCAAATTGAAAATGATCTGGATTTTTTTTTTTAATTTTTATTTATTTATTTGGCTGTGTTGGGTCTTCATTTCTGTGCGTGGGCTTTCTCTAGTTGCGGTGAGTGGGGGCCACTCTTCATCGCAGTGCACGGGCCTCTCACTATTGCGGCCTCTCTTGTTGTGGAGCACAAGCTCCAGACGCGCAGGCTCAGTAGTTGTGGCTCAGGGGCCTAGTTGCTCTGCGGCATGTGGGATCCTCCCAGACCAGGGCCCGAACCCGTGTCCCCTGCATTGGCAGGCAGACTCTCAGCCGCTGCGCCACCAGGGAAGCCCCGATCTGGATTTTTAAAAATCAAAACATAGTTGATTTAGACTGTTGTGTTAGTTTCAGGCGTACAGCAATTGTACAGAAATTGCTTTCTTATATATCATCAATAAAAAACTGGAATTTGAAATAGAAATACACAGCACCATTTATATTTGCACAACAAATATGAAACACTTAAGTTTAATTCTAACAAAATGTGCATTAAAATTATATGAAGAAAACTGTAAAACTGATTACAAAAAATCAAAGAAAATATAAGTAAATGTGGAAATATTCTATGTCCATGGATAGGAAGACTGAATATTGTGAAGATGTCAATTCTTCCCAATTTGATGTGTAGATTCAAAACAATCCAAATCAAAATCCCAGCAAATTTTTTTCTTTTTTAGATATCAACTACTCTTCTAAAGTTTATATGGAAAGGCAAAAGACATAGAATAACAAACACAATACTGAAGAAAAAAACACCTCAGAGGACTGGCTACCTGAATTGAAAACTTATTATAAATCTACAGTAATTATACTATGGTATTGGAAAGAGAACAGACAGACTGATCAATGAAACAGAATAGAGAGCCCAGAAATAGACCCATACCATCATAGTCAACTCATCTTTGACAAGAAAGCAAAGATAATTCAAAGGATTGTCTTTTCAACAAAAGGTGTTGGAACAGCTGGGCACCAACATGTAAAGAAATGACATTAGACACAGACTTTCCACCTTTCACAAAAAATGACTCAAAATTGATCATAGGTATGAATGTATAGCACAAATTATGAAATTTCTAGAAGATAATACATGAGAAAATTTAGCTGACCTTGGACTTAGTGATGAGTTTTTAGGATGCACATTAAATGGATGATTCATGAAAGAAAAAATTCATAAGCTGGACTTATTAAAATTAAAAACTTCTGCTCTGCAGCATCACAGCTAAAAGACTGGAAAGACAAACCATAAACTAGAAGACAATATAGGCAAAATACATATGTGATAATGGTTTTTATTCAAAATATCCAAAAAACTCTTAAAACTCAAAAATAAGAAAGCACACAACCCAAAAACATGAACTGATATCTCTGCAAAGAAGATAAACAGATGGCCAATAAGCATATGAAAAGATGTATAATAATTTCATTAGAGGATTGCAAACTAAAACCAGGAGATACCTCTACGCACCTATTAGAATACCTAAAATCTAAAATACTAAAGACATCAAACGCTGAAAAAAATCTGGAGTAAGAACTATTATTCCTTGCAGGAGGGAATGTGAAAATGGTACAGCCTTTTTGAAACAGAGTTTGACAGTTGCTTATAAATTTAAACAGTGGCTTACGATAGAGCAATTACACTCCTTGCTATTTACCCAAATGATTGAAAACGTATGTTGATACAATAACCTGCACACGAGTGTATGTAACAGCCATATGCATAATATCCCCAAACTGGAAGCAGTCCAGATGTCCTTCAATAGATGAATGGATAAATAAGTTGTGGTATATTCATACAGTGGAATATTATTCAAAAATAAAAAGAGAACTTCCCTGGCAGCACAGTGGTTGAGAGTCCGCATGACAATGCAGGCGACACGGTTGGATCCCTGGTCCAAGAAGATCCCACATGCTGTGAAACAACTAAGCCCGTGTGCCACAACTACTGAGCTTACACTCTAGAGGCCGCGAGCCACAACTACTGAGCCCGCATGCTGCAACTAATGAATCCCACATGCCTATAGCCCATGCTCCGCAACAAGAGAAGCCACCACAATGAGAAACCCACTCACCGCAAGGAAGAGTAGCCCCTGCTTGCCACAACTAGAGAAAGTCCGAGTGCAGCAATGAAGACCCAACGCAGCCAAAAATTTAAAAAATGAATAAATAAATAAATAAAAGGAAATTAACACAGGCCACTAAAAGACATGGAGAACTCAAATACATATTGCTAAATCAAAGAAGGCAGTCTGAAAAAGCATCATACTATAGATTTCAATTGTATGACATTCTGGAACAGGCAAAACTAAAGGTACAATAAAAAGATCAGTGGTTTCCAGTGGTTTGTGGAGAGGGAGAAATAGGTGGAGTACAGGAGACATTTAGGGTGGTGAAACTATTCTATATGGTACTGTAATGGTATGTACTTGACACGCATATTTCAAAACCCATAGAACAAAGAGTGAATCCTACCTACAGACTTTAGTTAATAATGTGTAAATATTGGTTCATAACTTGTAACAAATACACCACATTAATGCCAAATTTAATTATGGGGGAAAAATGCCTGAGGGGGGGTGCAGAAGAGTAAGTGGAAACTCTCTGTACTTTCTGCTCAATTTCTCTGTAAACCTAAAAGTGCACCAAAAATAAAGTCTATTAAAATACAAAGAGTTATGGAACATCTAATACATAAGAATTTTATATAAATATGTAGACAAAACTATACATGTGCACTTATGTGGATATGTGTGTACATATGTGTTTATGTGTATGTGTGTGATTATAAAATAAACAACAAATACATGTTTGCCTAACACGTTTGCTGTTTCCTGTTCTTCACATATTTAGGTTTTGTCTATTTTTGAGTCTATAGCAATTATGCACAAACACAGGAACACATTTTATATGTGTATATATATATATATATATATATATATATATATTCCACAACATTATGGTATATATGAAGTAAATTACTATAGCTATACTTAATATAATATATACATACAGATATATAATGTTCAGAATATATATATGTACATATGTGTATATGTATATATATATATATATGTGTGTGTGTGTGTGTATATATTCATGTATGTTACAATTAAAATTTTTTCCCCTGAGTAAAGTAAGGCCTGGACCAATTATTTGATTCTAATTGTCTAATTGTCTAATTTCTCTTCAATAGTGCACTTAAGTTTACAGTGGAGTCATCATTTCTGTTAATGATTAGTAAGACATAAGTCCCCACTTCCACTATTCTTCATTTTCTATTGTTACTCTTGTCCTTGTTTTGGATCTTCTTTGTTATCTGCCCTTTGGTGCAAACTGAAGAATTTTAAAAAATCTGATTATCAAGCCATCTTTGGAATTCTAGTTGGAATAACTCTACATGCATATATTAATTTTAGTAAAATTGGCATTTTATAATAGTAAGTATTCCTGTCCAACGACTTGGTATACTTTTCCATTTTCCAACTCTTGCTTATATCCTTCAATAAGACATTTTACTTTTAAAATAGGTTTTTATACATTTATTGTTCTGTTTATTTCTGAGTAATGCAGTTTTGCTTAAAACCTTTGTGGATAGAAATTTGTACTTTGATTTTTTGTTAGTTAATATCGAAAACCTTACTGACTGAACATTTTCTTGTATTTAGCAAGATTAACAAATTCCACTGTTAATTAAATTCTAATCTTATATAAAACTAGACCTTTGCTCTTTTTGATAAACTATCACTTAATTGAGGAAGATTTTTCTATTCTAATATTTGCATTTTTAAAAAATTGTTTTTTGTTTATTTGCTGGAGTCTCCAAAACAATGTTACATAGTAATAGTGATAGTGAATAATCTTATCTTGTACTAGATGTAAAGATGTGGCTTTAAAATGTTTACCATTTAAACAAAATTTGTTTTGTTTTCATCTCTATGGCTTTTGGTCATATTTAAATAATCTTATTCTCTGCCTTTTGGAGTTTTTGTTAGGAATGGATGCTGAATTTTATCTTAGCATACTTGGGATTCCCTAAGATGCCTGGTGAGTGGACGATCAGTGCTTCTAACTGGTCTTAGCAGTGACAGTAGGAACAGATAGAATGTTTCTGCCTAGTTTCATTGCTTTTAACAGGGAGTCTGTTTTTATTTTATGATGCTAATTGGATGTCATTGTTATTTTAACTATTCATCACTGGGTATGTCCCAACCAATCCAACGCTCTGAAAACTCAAACCTATGCTTTACAAATTCAGTCTTATAAACATGTATTAATTTAGACATAGCACTGGAGACCATTTTAAAATAATATTGCTACTAAGTACTGGAGGGAGATGCCCATTTCAATTCTCGAGTTTTCTAAAGTTTTCTCAGTTGTGGTTTGGGTGGTGGTGAGAAGTTGTAAGTTTGGTCAAGGAAAGGAATCTCAAAGCATTATACAAATAACAGTATAGGAAAAGATAGAACAGTGGATGATCTTTTATACTGGATGATGAAGAATAATAATGTTGATGTAAGGCATGATAGATTTAACTGGCCATAGGATTAGAAAAATAACTCCAGCAGTTTCATATGTGGAAGAGGCCCTTAATCTATAAATGCTGAGGATAGTGTGAGTAAAAGTCTGATATATATTTTCTTTTTCTTTTTTTTTTGCCCAACCCTGAGATGTGGTATGAGTCTAACCAAGAAATAAAGCTGAGTTAGGATAGTGGAAAGAGAAAGCAAGGGACAAAGGCATGAAGCACTGAGAAAGTAGACTAAACAGAATGACCATGAGACTCAAGTATACAATACCCTATTATGCTCTCGAAATATCCCAGTGTTTATAATTAATTATTGATCCCCCTAATTAAATGCTTACATAATATTTAGTAAGTTTTTTCCCCACATAAATAAAGAATATTTGAAGCATTTTAGAGCATTTTCTTATTAGTAATTCTAACTGTATTAAATTCTCTGAAGACCCTGACCTTTATTATTCTCTTCTAATAGAATCAATACTACATTTTCTGCTCTAAAACATTAACCTACAAAGTTTCATGTATGTGAACTGGTCTGGTGAAATACTTTGAGATTTGGGTTTTTTCCCCCTGACTTGTCCATTCCAAACAGTGAAGGTAGATCTCAAAAGTGTGGTATCATGTTAAATCTGTACACTTGAAGTCGGAAAGAGTTAAATTTTAAATGACAATTATACAGCTTACTAGTTTTATGACATCTACCAAGTTACCCCTCTGAATCTTGCTGTCACTTTTTCCCCTTTATTAAACTTGACTTCAAATTACCCACTTTGAGTACGACATCTATTTCCCTCTGGGGACCTGACTTTTTCCCTATGTGACTATAATAAATTTTTAAAATTTGCAAAATATCACTCATATTCCTAGAAAAATACTAAATACTGTTTTTTTGTCCATTACACCTGTGAGTTAGGAAAAGCATATTGTAGAAGCCATGAATTTACATATTTTCACAAATTAACATTGCATGTAATGATTCCTGAGTCCAGTGATGAAATGTTGTGTGGAACATATATCCTTGGTGGCTTTCATCAGAGTCATAAGTGTGTTTGCTTCTTCCTGATTATGCTATGCATGTTGTATAGATTATTTACCCTAAGGGCGAGCTGAAAGCATTAAAAAAAACCATCTCGGATTTTCACTGAATTATTAAATTATAGTTGAATTATTGTGATAACTGAACATGACTAAATTATTAACTAATAGCTAGGAGATGAATGACTACTTTATTGGCTTAGCTATCGACTGTGAGATCAAGTGGTGTTTGTAATGTAAAGGCTATAATTTAAAAGAAAAGGGCTATTTCGTGATAACTCTAAAGCTCTAATGTTACTGCAGCTTTTTTCCCCCTCCACTCTTTTGGTTATTTCACTATTCTAATGCTTTAAATTCTATTTCTAAGCTTACCACTCTCCTGGACTCCAGATCAATGCAGCCAACTGCCTACTCAATATTTCCACTTGAATGACAGGTAAGCACCTCAGACCTTGAATATCAGAGTAACACTCTTTATATTACCTCCAAATCATGTTATTTCTGATATCATTAAATGAGAACTACATCTTTCTACAAAAAATTCATTTCCCTCTATTTTCAAAATAGCTAAGGAATAAAACCTCTTCTCCTTAACTTTGATGTAACATACCCTTGGATGAGTCTCTTTTTCTAGATTTTTCACTACAGCTTCTTGACTGGTCTTCCTACTCTCATCCGAGCCTTCTTCTATCTATTCTAAACACAGAAAATGCAGTAAGTGTGCTGCATTTAAGTTAGATCATGCCACTTTTTTTGCTCAGAGCCCTCCAGTGGCTTCCCACCTCACTCTGAATGGATGATGAACTTGAAGGTCTCACATGATCTGTTCTCTTGTGAGTTTTTTTGATCTTAGCTCTTATGATTCATCCCCTTGTTCATTCACCTCCACCACACTGCCTTCCTTGATATTCCCGAGCTTGTCAGGCATGTTTCTGTGGTAAAACCTTCACACATCCTCTTCCTGCATCCAGGATGGCTCTTCCTCTGAATATCCACATGGCTTTATGGTTTGTTGTTTCACCCCCTCAGACTTTTATTCATGTTACCTCAATGTGCCTTCTGCTGACCATCCTTTCAAAAAACTGCAACATTCTTTGTCTTCTTCATGTACTGTACTTTTTCCTATTTTACTTAGTTTTTATTTTTCATAGTTTTTATCACACCATCTTGTATAATATATATATATATATATATGCATGTATATAATTTACCAACACTATACTTTAAAAAAAACTGTTTCTCCCTGTAAGACTCTCTCAGACTGTAAGATCCATGGCATCAGGGGTTAGTGTTTTATTATTATCCTATTCCCAATGTCTAGAAGCATACTTGGCATATATCAGAAACTCAGTAAATATTTGTTGAATGAATAAATTGATATAGAACATCAGCTATAAAAATTCTAATAATAAACAACAACCTCAGCTTTTCCTGTTTAGTTCTAAACCATTTGCTTTTTGATTCCCAGTACGTTTTCTATATCTTAACTTTTAATTCCATCATATGAAATAATGCTGTCTTTTGAAGGTGCTGGTAACACTCTTGTAATTCTTAGGCTGATAAGGTTATCATAGCTCCAAGGTCATAGGTCTTGTAATTCTTACCACTAATTAATAGTAAAAGGCTGGACTCACCTATTGGGAAGAGATAGATCTGTCACTAATTCTGATAATGTAGTATCAATTTTGGGTTCCAGTATTCATAAGTAAGGGTGTTTCATCTGCCTACAGTATAAGAATATGCCTACCCTTGATGGTATTTGTATCTTCAGAAATACAATTGGATATCTTGGAATAGCAGGGTAAAACTTATTTAGAAAAAAAAAGGTTTTCCAGCTGCCCAGTCAAGACTGAAATTATAAAATTACACAAAGTTGTTTTTAGTTTTCATAGTGGTTTAGAAAATTATCTGATTCAACATTTATACAGTGGCATGAATTCTATAACTTGTTCTTTTCATCAGTCAACTTTTTAGTGAAATATAGAGAATAATATCCAAATATGGCAATTACCAGTTCTTGGTATTTTGTTATTTACAAAATTAATTTACTCACGATGTTGGATTTTATTAGCTTTACCAATTTCTTTACGAGAGATCTAATGCTCCTATAATTTTAAAGTTTTGTTTTTAAAGTGCCTACTACAACATTTCAAGTAGATATAAATTAAGGATATACTTTGTGATGAGAAAATAACATCTGGGTACATACCATTAGTACACAGTTACCATCACAATGTCAAGTTCAATGAGTATGTCTTTTCTCCATAGTACAAATACCAAAATGATGCAGAAATAGCTTTCTGCCTATCTGGATAAGGTACAGAATAAATGAGAACTGGAAAAGTTCTTGTAAATCACCCAACTCAATCTTCTGTCATATGGGAGGAAAATGAGGCCCAGATATAAAAAGATATTTTATTTATTGAAAGCAAGATTCTATCATGTTAATATTACTAAACCAAGAAAATTTACACATAAAATAATTTAGAAAATATTTGTGTAGTTGACTATACAAAGTCACAAGTTGACAATCTGATAGAACTCTGAAACAATCTTTTAAAGGCACAGTTAAGGCATCAGCTTGAGGATGACATTCTGCTGTCCTTCAAGATACACTATATATTTAAAAAAAAAAAAAAAAAGACCACCACCTGGTTCTGTGTTCCTGATAGCTAGACTACATAGGTCCAGAAACCAGGTTTTGGAGGCAGGAGTGACCACTCTCACAACCCTTCCCTGTGTCCCACTTACAGAATATGTGCTTCCCATCCCATGCATCTTCAAGATCCATGTGATTAAATGTTTTGGTTCTCAGGGGTTAGGGGACATTTCTTTAACAGTACAAGGCAAATTAAACCTATGGCTGCTGTTTGGGGTTCTCCTGCCAGAAGACTAAAGGGAAAAGAAGAGACGTAGGTATGCTGGAAGCCATAATTGATATTTATTATCATAAGAATATAAGATTGCTGCTACCTAATAGTGCAGGAAACAGTTTGTGTTGAACTCACTGAATTCACTGTGATGCCTCTTGGTATTCTTGCCCTAGCAATAGCCTTGAAAGGGCAATTGAAGCAGTCAAAGCCAGACAAGGGCATGGTAATAAGAGCTCAATCCCTTCAGAAATGAAGGTCTGACTTAACCCACTTGGGCAAGCAATCAAATTACTGCCCGGTGAGCCAACTGCAGTAGTAGGGATCCATAACTTTTCCCAGTAACACTCCTGTTTTAACATTTTATTTACTTATTTATGAATTATGGCTAACCATCACCTTAAAGAATCAATGATAGATAAAATGAGTGAACTTAATATGGGCAATGAGTAGATCTGAATTGTGCAAAAGGTATACTGTAGCAGACAATGTCTGTAGCAGGCGCTTTTCCCATGTGTTCAGATCTAATGGCTTCTTACTGCACTTTCAACAAATTGCCTGAGGGCATTCCATGGCTGCCTGAACATATTCTGCATATGCTTGCAGAAAGGAGGAACTGCCATAAGTGAACTGACAGTTAAATACTCCAGTTTTCTCACAGATTGTGTAAGACAATGCAGGTATTTTCTCTACAGTGGCCCATATGTTCCCATGACAATTGAGCCCTAGTTAACCACAGCTGTAACCTGCTCTTTAATTCATTCTGTATTGGTAGACTTCCATTTCCTGTTTCACTTCTCTATTACTCTACTGGTACTTTCTGGGATTACTTTCCTAATAAACTACTACTTGCAATAAAATTCTTGTCTCAATGCCTGCAATGAGAGAAATTTAACCTGATACCTATAGTACGTCACAACAGCATTGAGAAAAAGACATCAGGATTGAGTAAGAAGAAGTGCTGGAGATATTTTGGAGCATTGTAATTTTAAATAATTTTCTTAGGGAAAGCCTAATTGAGATGCTGATATTTAAGCAAAGATCTGAAGGAGGTGAGGGAATGAGACAATGTCTGAAGGAAGAACATGCTAGGCAGGGGATACAGCAAAAATTATGAGACTGGAACATTTCTGGCATTTTTTAAAATAATGGGGTAACCATGGACTCAGGAGTAGAGTAAGAGAAAGGGAGAGTAGTAGGACATGAAATCAAAGAGAGGTGAGAATGACAGGGTTGGGGGCAGCAATACTGGGTCTCATAGGTCACTGTAATATCTTTGCTTTTTACTTTGAAAGGGAAGAGACACCATATGATGGTTATGAATATCTGTCTTCGGTTTTTAAGGATTCTTTGGATTTTGTGGTAAAAAACAGACTCTACTGAGCAAAGGCAAAATGGAAAGACCAGTGAGGAGGTTATCATACAAATTCAGGAGAGAAATTATGATAGTTGCACCAAGACGGTGACAGTGATAGTGGTGATAGTGTTTAGGTTCTGCACACATTTTGAAGGTGGAATCAACTGAATTTACTTGAGGATTACAAATGATGTAAGGGAGAGAGAAATCAAAGATAACCTCAGTGCTTTGGACCTGAAGGACTAAATGAAGATAGAGATAGAGAAGATAACAGATTTTTCAAAGAGGAGGTTTGGACTCTCTGGTTTTTTTAAATTCAAGACGCCCATGAGACATCTAAGAGGAGATATCAAGTAGACAGTTGTATAGGAGTCTAAAGTTCCAGAGAAATGTCTGGTTTGGGAATATTAATTTGAAGTTTTCAGCAAATAGTCGTCAGAACACATTTTATGTGTATTTTTCTAAGTATCAAATGTTAACTAATACAATGTCTACAAAGGCTATGATTAGAATTGAAACACTCCCTGATCCATTTTTTGCTCTTCTCTCACTCAACACTGATTAGTGATTGGCACCCCCAAGGAGTTAAATAGAGGATAAAATCAATCATCTTTTAGTTGACACAAATTAGTCACATCATCAGAATAATAAAAGTTAAATTGTTAAAGTTTTGTAGGGATAACAATTTTTATTAGCTAAAAAAGGAATAAACAAAGAAGTAAGGGACAACTGAACATGGAATGATGTGTACTGCCAAAGTAAATGTTATCTGAATTAATGACAAGATTACCAAAGGAAAAGCCAAAACAATACCAGCAGCACTGTCTAAATAACCACAAAATTCCAATGGGAGTTTACTATGTTACTCTGTCAAATGAACAGTCTTTTTGCATTTGGAGAGGTCTTTAACCCTGTGATTTCAAGTGCCTCTAAAGGGATGCTCTCACAGTGAGGTATATGTATGAGAAGATTTAGTATATCCATGGAGTGGAGAGTGTGTTATATAAGAACCTATTGTGGATTTATGTAATTTGATTAAATAATTCTGTCCAACCTGCTCACTGGACATATTTTATCCAGAGTTAAGCAGAGCAGATCTAAACTCTTTAAACTGATCCAAGCTGTATATCATCCCAGTATGTGAGGAGCATCTTTGCCATGGCGTGGCCTCATTGGCTGCTGTCCTCTGCGGCACAGGACTCTGTTGTCTGACCCAGATGACTGAGGCTGCTCCTGACCAACTGGCTCCTCTGAAGTCCAGGGATTGAGTCATAAGAGACTTCTAATTTTGGAATAACCCTGTGTTCAGTTTATATCAACGTCACAGATACTACACAATGGGAAACTAACAGCAGTATCAAGGCTTAATCAGAAGAGTTGCTTAAATAGATACCTTGAGTTTGCCTGCTGTGTGATTCGAAGATACTGATTTCTGGCTCCTTAGTCTCTTAAAGCGGGAGATAAATCCTGCAAGGGGAGGGGAGTTATCTGGGCATGATTATTCATATGTTGTTTTACTCTTCCTCTTCTTATACCTTATTCATGAATAAAATTATGGAATAAGGCACAGAAGTTTTCTGTGAACCCTCCTGGGCTTTTAGGCACATTCTTAAAGTTAGCTTCTAGTTTCATTTCTTCTCTATTTGACCATCACAATGATTCCATGGGGCTATGTTCTCTGCCTGATACTAACAACAGGGTAGAGACACAGATAGATTTTCTACCAAATATTTCTGTATTTTACCATCTAGTGAAGACAAGATTGTTCTAGTATATATATTGGGGGGATAATTTTTCATGCAAGAAAGAAAATACATTTGTCTCCATCTCATGGATCCCCAAATTCCCCATTGAGCAGTGATTCTCCTATTTTCAGTAGAAAGAATACCATTAGAACTGCCACCAGCCCTGGGGTATGCAAAGGAAATAAATTAATGACTATGTCACCACAAGCTGTCTCCATGTTCAAGCAAACAGCATAGGTCTTAATAGAGAAGTGTTAAGAAAAACATGTTTGCATTTCATGGGGATTTATTTTGTAATGCCAGAGCTAAATGAATTAATAAAAAATTACTCCTGTATTATTTAGGACGCTTAACTGAAGCTTCAAACTAAAGTTTTAAAAGTCACTGAGAGGGCTTCCCTGGTGGCACAGTGGCTAAGAGTCCGCCTGCTGATGCAGGGGTCATGGTTTCATACCCCAGTCCAGGGCTGGAGCCTGTTTGTCCGGAGCCTGTGCTCCGCAACGGGAGAGGCCACAACAGTGAGAGGCAAGCGTGCCAAAAAAACTCCCTGAGAAAAGTGTGTCAACTCATCATTTTCATTGATTCTTCCTGACATTTAGGTAAAAGGTCTTAATATTTTAATATAAGGAGGTAAGTGATCTATAATATAGATTTATAGCTATAAACTTTAAGAAACTATCAGAAAAGCCAACTTATCAAAATCTTAACCTTTAATACACTGGATGACCCTGTTTCAAGAGAATGGGCACACTCTGCTAAGCTCCCAGATCTAAAAAACAAGTTATCATAAACTTTATATACAGGATAGACTTTGGATCCCTTGCTCTTCAGAGTGTAATATCCTGGATTTGACCAATCAAGTCCAAAGGTGAGTCTTTATAATCATTTTTGCAGACACAGGATAATTTTCAGGGCTGCTGTTTCACATAAATTGGAATAGTAACTCTGATTTATGTCACCTGTTTGATTATTTTCCAAAAAAAAAAAATTTACACAAACATTACTCAGCAAACAATACATATTTTCTACATTTGTAAAATTTTTGTTTCTTTTAAATTTATGTTGTATATTTCTGCCTACCTTCACTTCCAGCTGCATAATTAATTCAATTGATCAAAAACCTTTATTGCTTTTTAGTTGCTTAGGTATGCCAAGAAATGCCCATATGCTACCAAGAAGCTCATATTTTAGCACTCAACCTTCTTTTGTCATTTCTGTGATGCATTAACATATTAATATTATTATATATTTATTTTAAGCCCCTTCCCTCCATACTCTGTGAAATGTTTATGGAACAATTTAAAAATAAAAATAGGTTCATAATAGAAAATATGCAAAACAGCTCATTAAGAGTTTGTCTTTTTTTTAATTTGTTTGATTTGTGTTTAATTTTTAAAAGCCACAATACTACCACCATAAAAATTTTGGCATATTTCTGTTGGACTGCACCCTGTGGGCCTACAAGGCCTGCATTTGCCCAGCTTCAAAACTGAAGAAAGAGCTCAGAGTCAGTGACACAGACATCAACGGTGTAATGGATGGGGGAGCTTACACTTCTGAAGCAAGGTCTTGGAGCAACACCCCACCCAGTGAGGCAGATGGAGGGCAGGACATGGTGACAGTCTTTGCTCCTGGGAGGGAAGCGGAGGTTACCAGTTATAGGAAGAATTGACTTCAGGTGGGCTCATTAGTTACCATGGAAACCAGCAGAGGTATAAGCCCCTTACTGGGCGCTGGGGCCTAGGGCAAGTATGCAGGAAGGTCAGTCACGTGAAAGGGTGTAGGCAAAGCAGGCAGTAGTCTAGCAGGGGAAGGACAGAGAGCAAGGGAACAGCCACCGTGAGTGACCGGACCTTACAGTTTCTCCCCCGCCCACTTTTTTTTTTCTTATTTTTATTCTTTACATCATGTTGGTTGTATTCCAGGAGACACATACTGAGATGGCGTCTGTGATACTGATTTCCTCAATGGACATGTGTCTACTCCCTTTTATATACTTTGAGGAGGAAAGGAGTTAGCATTGCTACACTCAGATCCACTCCTTAGTCTCTTAAAGCGGGAGATAAATCCTGCAAGGGGAAGGGAGTTATCTGGGCATGATTATTCACATGTTGTTTTACTGTTCCTCTTCTTATACCTTATTCATGAATAAAATTATGGAGAGACTTTCCCTAGGGAAGTCTTTCCTTCGTGAATATAGGCATATTCATATACTAACAAAAGGGGCCATGGTTCCTTCTGTGTATAGAATTGTGCCTGGGGAAGGAGAGTGTGAAGCCAACATTCAAAGAGAAGGCAAGGTAAGAGATGCAAAAATTGGAAGCTCTGGCATCCTTGGTTATAATCTTTGTGTTCCCTAATGCTGTCTTGGATTCTGTCCTTCTTAAGCATTTTGTTGTTATTGTTGGTGGTGGTGGTGGTATTGTTTTTAGCATTTTGTTTAACTCTGAGAACAACACTAAACTTTATCAATCGTACCATAAGCCAGCTGATTTGAATCTCTCACTGGCACCCGATTAAGTTCTGACCAATAAAAATATCACATATGTAAACAGTATTCTATTTCAAGTTGATACTTGGTATTCCAAGTACCAATGATGCCCAATGATTCTTAGCTTCTAAGTTCAATTGATATCAATCATGTTCAGGATTGGACTGTGGTCTTAGCATAACACAAAATAACAAGTATTTCCCTTCTTATTAAAATAAATTAATGGCTGTGTAATATTACATCATATGGTTGTATCATAGTTTAATTCATCTCCATATTGTGGGATGATTTTTATCAATTAGAAATAATGCTGGACTAGACATTTATTCATGCTTTTATTTCTGTATTGCAGGTTAGTATCATAAGATAGATTCCCAAAAGTGGGATTAAAGTGTCAGTGAGGATAAACATTTTAGTGGTTTTAAATTCCTATGGACAAATTGCTTTCCAAAACAATGAAGTGATTTCTTCTCTGACCAGAAATATTTTCATCATTAAGTAGTATTACTTTTTCAATATTTCTAATTTAGAAAATAAAAAAGTAATAATTCATTGATGTTTCAATTTGTGTTTATTTAATTAACAGTCAGGTTCAACATCTTTATATATGCTATGCTGTTTAATACTTTTGGCCTATTTGTCTAAAATCAAATACATCGTTAATGAGAAAACTGCTTGTATACTCACTTTGTGTGAATAATACTGAACAGTAGTCACCTAAAGCTTTAAGGCTTGAATGTTACAAATACCAAACTGATTTCTTTTGTTAATTACACTAACATTTTTGATCTATATTTAGACATTGGTGACAGAATCATCATGCAATTTTTCTTAATGTACTACCTATGCAGGAGTTTCCTGAGTGAAAATATGTTGCTAAAAGCTTCTCTGACATCTGTCGATGAACTATCGTGGTTATTTATTCAACTGAGAACAGAACAGATATATTTCAGAGCTGTCTCCATTATCATGGGCATCTTAGTACTAAGAAAAGCATCACTCCCAGTAGCAGGTATAAAAAAAAAATAACTCTCTCTCCAAACAGCAGCATGACTTTTGACACTTTCAGGCAGATTAAGAACAAGTCACAGTGGGCAGCCATCGGAGTCTAAACACACCGAGCAATGGGTCTCTCCATTGGTGAGAGGAAATTAGTGGCTAAAGCCCTTAAAACCACGGATCAATGGTGGAGATATGCTACAGGGAATCTATGAACAAGCTTCTTTCTTTTCTATCTCACAAGGGACATCAGTAGAGAGTGTGCTTCGTTGAGGTCAATAGAGACCATTGTGAGAATAGTGTGTATGTTTGGATTTAAATGGACCTGAGAAATCGCTAAAAGGAAAATAAAATATGTGGCTAAATCTGTCATAATTACTTCCTACATCGTTGGTCCAAAAAAAACCCCTCAAATATCTAATAAGATGAAAGTAACAAAAATCCATAAATGTACAAAATTATATTTTTCATTTCTTAAATGATCTGGTTGTAAAATAATTTCATTTCAGGAAGAGTAATAGAGAAGACATATGCTCTGTCTTCTGACTTGATGGAAAATGACAGTCTCCAGAGCATCATAATTGACATCATATGGACGATGATATACTAGAATGCCAAAAGCATGGAAGCAAATAGGCAGCTGAATTCAAGTCCAGGTGGCTACATTAACATTTATTACATGTTGGAAGCTTCCATTCTGTTGATAAACAGGTTAACCTTGGAATTTTCCTGTCCGCCTTTCTCTTAACTTGAGTTCTCTCCCTTGTATCCACTGTTTTTTTCTGGACAAGAATAAGGCAACACAGAACTGGCATTGAGTTGAAGACAGTGTAGGAGGTAATGCTAAAAATAAATCAACATGAAAGAGGAATGTTTCACTGAATTGTTTCCAGTTCCCTTAACAGAAACATTCAGAAGTCACCATCACTTGTTAAAAACATATGCTTTTACTGCTAAATCTTGATCTGTCAGGGTTTTTTTTTTAACTTTTAATTTTATGTTGGAGTATGGTTGATTAACAATGTTGTGAGAGTTTCAGGTGTACAGAAAAGTGATTCAGTTATACATATACATATATCTATTCCTTTTCAAATTCTTTGCCCATTTAGGTTTTTACATAATATTGAGTGGAGTTCCCTGTGTTATAAAGTAGGTCCTTGTTGGTTATACATTTTAAATATAGCAGTGTGTACATGTCAATCCCACATTCCCTAATTATTCCTTGCCTTGATCTGTCAGGTTTGAACATTGTTTTTTGGCTTCCAGTAATGAGACAATTGTATTCCTCTATACCATCTCTTCTCTCCCTCCTCATTCTTCATAAACATCAATATACCTACTTTCAGTTAAATCACTAACCAGTGATGACCTAATTGTGATCACGTAAATGTTGTCTCAGGGTAAGTTAGAGGGTATAATATGATGACATTTGTTTATGGTGCAGGTTTATGTTTCTCCTTGAAATTGTGTTTACCTTTCTGTCCCTCCTGAATTAATTGCCTGATTCTTCAGCCTTACCCCTTTTCAAATATCTTGCTACACTATCTATTGTTATTTCTGTACTCCAAGATCTTCCCTCTAAAAATTCAATGTTCTCTTGCTCCAAATGGGACTAAATTTTTCTGTAAGTTAACCTCAACGCTGTCATCCCAGGCTTTATATTTGTTGCTCGATTAGGTTTGATCAACTATCTATATCTAATGGTTAGTTTACCCTCTTATTTTACAGTAGTGCATTGTTAAATGACTCGCTAAGAAAAGATGGGTGGGAGTTAACTTTTCTGAGTTCTTATATGACTGATAATATCTATAACCTACCTCATATAATTGATTGATAGTTTGACAGGGCACGGAGTTCTAGGTTGACAATCTATGTTGAGAAGTTCAAAGTTAGTATGATTGTTATTGCTCTTTAGATGACATATAGAGAAACATTTAAGGTTTTCCATCAATTTGTATTCTAAAATTTCACGATGATGTTCTTTGTATTTTTTTGTTTTTTCCCATTTATTCTCCTGAGTGCTTAAAATTCTCACGCTTAAAACTCTTCATTGATTTTGATTTATGGGCTTTTTATTTCTTTACTTTCATTAGAGTAGTTTATCTGGAGGGATACAAAAGCTACATCTGTAGTCAATCTACCATCTTTTATTAGAAGTCCTTTAATGCATTTTTAAAAAGAAGTTTCCTTTATAATCAAAAAATGAAGTGGGGATGTGTTCAACATTTTTAAACAAAGGTTAAACATGAGAAAGAACAATTTAATCTAGAACTTTGGAGAGTTTATCGACTAAGCATTGTCTTTTATTTGAGTTAGCTTGACTTCCTAGTACACTTTATGAACCCTTTCTCTTTTCCAAAGAATCATACTATTTTCCATCTTTGTGCTTTCTGATTCAATTTTCCAAAGAATCATGCTATTTTGCATCTTTGTGCTTTCTGATTCAATTTCCTCCTCCTTATTTTTCAAGAGGTAGCTTGTATAGCACCTCCCAGGAAACCTTTGATTCTCAGTATGTATTGAGTAATCTTCCTGTGCGATCCAATTACATACTGTTTGCATTTTATTGAACTTTATATGAATTCAACAGTTTCACCAACTATATTGAAATCCTTATCTTATTTGTATCTTCCCAGCACCTCACACAGCTTTTAACCAGAAGTAGTAGTGTGTATTTTAAAATATTTATCACATTGGATAAATGAATAAAATAAACCATGTCTTTTATAAGTATGTGTTCAACATGAGCCAGCAGTATAATATAGCTGGCAAAAATGTTATTGAAATCTGAAGTTGAGTTAAAGAAAATGTGATATTTGTAAAAAAAAAAAAAAAACAGGTAAAATTTGGTATAGGTCCAATCACATCTTGAAAATTGTACATATTTCTGAAAATTACATTTTAGTAGATATATTAAGAAACACAATTATAGTGTGATAGAAATGGTAGTGCATGGTTTATAGGGGTCTGCAAACCATGTTGATGGGAGAACAGTTGAAGGAAATAGGACTTTTTCATCTGCTATGTTGAAGCTCTAGGACATGATGGATATCCCCAAATATGTCAAGAGTTTTAGTATGATTATAGGATTAAATTTCTTTCTGAGTTTGACTCCAAAAGAAAAATCTAGATGAATGTGTAGTAGAATTTTGGTTCAATATGAGTAAGAACTCCCCAACCAGAACACATTGCTTATGATGAAATGACTTTCTCTTCCATGAGAGGTTCCAAATTGATTGACCACATCTCTAGGATGTTTTAGAGAGTTTTTCTGCATAAAGTTGGAAGCTGGACTATAGGACATTTTAGGAGCCCTCCAATATCAAGTGTTTGGACTTTTATAGTGGAATAAAGACTTATCTAAATTGAGAAGTTATCCAAATAGCAGGATTGGTGAATCATAAATTAGAGGCTATCTACATGCAGACTGTGTATGGTAAAAATAAAATGATAATAATCAGAAAAACTTGGTGGTTAAAACAATAACAAGGGGACTTCCTTGGTGGTCCAGTGGTTAAGACCCCGAACTTCCACTGCAGGGAGTGCAGGTTTGATCCCTCGTCAGGGAACTAGGATCCTGCATGCCGCATGGTGTGGCCAAAAAAACAAAACAAAATAAAAAAACCCCAAAATAACGAGAATGAACTATCATCAAAATTAAAATTATAAGAAATCTTTCTGAGCTATTACTTCATTTCGTGTAATTCATAATGTATTTTTCCTCACAATTGTCACCATTTAATTGATATCTTCCTTCCAAATATAGGTATCTCAATTTTGTCAGGTGATTTTAAAGAGCTTTAAAGGCTGAAAAAACTAAATAATTGAATGGCCAAATTCAATTACTTTCATAAACCTGACTAGATAATAAATTACTTATAATACTTAGACTTTATATGCTTCCTTTAAAACCTAGCAGTCATATGACTGATATAATGTGTAATAGTTAAGATTACTACATTTTAATATGGAGGCTAAACTGCATGATAAAAAGGTAGTGATTCGGAGTGATTTCCCACTTACAACCTTTTAAGTCTATAGAAGAAAATTATCAACCATGTATTTCTTTTTACAATCACAATAGGAAAACATACTATCTCCTTTGCATTAATTATTGGATCCTAATGTGATTAAGAATATCCTTCTGCCTATTTGTACTAGAAGAGTGACCTGAGTTTACACCTCTTCCAAGTTACTAGCAAAACTAAACCACTCTCTTTTTAACTGTCCCCAAAAATATTTATGAAAAATATACTGTGATCTATTAAATTGTTTCTGTTACTTCAAAATATAAAGATAGAAGTTTCTAAATTCAATTTATTCTTTATACTTAGGACATACTTGGTGTTTGAGTTTTTCTTATAATTACATATAATATGAGTAATCTATGTGTAGTTGACACTTGAATTTTCTTTTGTTGACACACATATTGAGTTCTGCATCTAACAACATTTGGCAGAAAAAGCTTCTCTCAGAATTTTGATTTTTGTAGACAAGAGTCTGCACAAATCCCACAAGGTTACTATGCAGAGGCAGATGTTTGCTAAAACTGCAGTTCAATTCAATGTCCTGCCACTGTCTACTTTCCCTTCCACATATCATCACCAAAAAATAACAAGATAGTAGAAAACAAGTTTTGATTCCAGAATGATTTTGGTTGATGATGATGAATGAAGCAGAATAGACAGCTTGATTTTCATAAGTTAAATTGAACTTGCAGTAGTAAATGCAGCAACAACAGCAAAAAGATTAGCAGACATAACAAGGGAAAAGAGAATTTATGTGCAAACCCATAATGCCATTTGAAAAAAGAAGGTGTTATGAAAATGTACAAATGCATAGATACTAAAATGCTGGCGGGGGAAAAAGCCTACAAATACGTTATCTAATGTTGGAAGCAATTGTAAAGGAGAATCAAGGACAAGTAAATAGAGCAATGTAGTTTCAGGAAATTATTTTATTTGGGCTATATAAGAAAGCATACGCAGGTTCTTTTGGCGTACAATACAAGTAATTATAAGTGACTACAATCTGTGTAGTATCCAAGAGAGAAAATAGCCTAGGTGGACTCTGTGAATACTTAACATATACGACAAACAGTCCCCATTATTCACCAACCACCCTTTGTAAAGCAAAAAGAGTTCCAACTGGCACAGTCTTGAGCTTACACTAGGAAAAGTAAAATAAGATGTTTCTCCATTAGTAGATCCAAGAAATTATGATATTAATTCCCTCAGTTTGTGGCTTCTTAAGGGGCAAACTGAGAAATTAATCAAAATGATTTTAAAATGCATATTTTAATCTAAAGATCCTTTACATTTTGCTTTATTAATAGAGTCATTTATGTTTTTAATCAATTACTTTAAAAGTAAATTAATGGAATTGCTTTTATCCTTATATCAGACTGAAACCGCTATTATCCTAATCCATTCAGGCTAAATCGAAAACTTGTTTATGTTTTCCCACACTATGTTTCCCGAGGTTAATGAAATATTCCAAAAGTTTTAAATTATTGTTATTAAAGTGACTTTAAGAGTTTGTTCCCTGTGATACTAATTTCCCCTGGTAAGGTATCAAGTTTGATTTGTAACTGCAGAAATTATAAATTCATCTCAAGAAAATAGCCTAATACCTTAAAATCACCATCCTAGGGAAATTCATTATTCATAATATCAAGAGTAAAAGACAAAACAAAAACAATGATCAAAGATATGTAAGTCAGTGTCATATTATTTTATGTAATGCATTTCTGAAATTGTTGTCAAAAAAAGTTTAAGAAAAGAATCAATGGATTTAAATACTATAAGTAGGGGGAGGAACTTTCTAGAGAGATTTTTTAAAAAGCCTAAAAAATGTTTCGGGAAGTTATTTTTTTCCAAAATATGTTTTTCAAAAATAATAAAAAAGCGTTGACTTCTGTTCTTAATCATAGAGAGTAATTGGTACTATAATCTTCCTCCAATTGTAAATAATAAAGCTGGACAGAATGTATGCAACTGTTGTCAGAGGTTGACTAACAGGCAGCATAGGACTGTGATTACTGAAACAGAAACAGATGAGATTAGCCTCACAGCTGAACAGAGTCTCTGCCTAAGCACTGAGCTGACATCTCTGCCAACTCATGCTTTAGGAGATTCATCTATCAGAAATTAAAAATAGTCTTCAAAAGAAACACAATAACCCACCAGTAAATTAACTGCTCATCAGAACAAAAAACATCACTCTAAACAAACAAACAAAAAACAAATAAATATTAAAGACCATTGAAAATATTAGATATATAATATTTATCATAAAACAAAATTACTAGGTATGCAGAGGAGCAGAAATGTGACCTACACAGGGAGAAAAAAAGTCAATTGGAACAGAGACTATGATGATCCAGATGTTGAAATGAGTAGAAAATGAAAAATAGAAATCTAAAAACATTTATATGGGCTTAAAGGAAAACATACTACAAGTTAAAGCTGGAGTGGCTATTTTAATATCAAACAAAACAAAATGTAAGCAAAAAAATGTTTCTAGAGCTGGAGAAGGATATTTTATAATGATAAATCATTTGATATGTTAGGAAGATTTAACAATGATAAACTTAAATGCACTGTCTTCTTGCTTCCATTAATGTGCTGAGAAATCACATGACCATCCTATTATTATTCATTTGAAGATAATGTTTCTTTTTCCCTCTTGTTACACTCAAACTTTTCTTTTCGTTTTAAGTCTCAGCAGCCTTACTCTAATATTACTTTTTTGGTTATTTATTCTGTATGTATTTTCAATAGACACCTGTTTGTCATGATTTTTGGAAAATTCGTACTTGTTATATCTTCAATTTTTTTCTTGATTCTCTGATTTCTTTTTGAACCCCAATTTCATGTATATTATAGTTTTGTATGGAAACACTAATATTTGCATTTCTTTTATTTTTAATGTTTTCCCCCTTTAATTTAGATGATGTATATTCTATCAATATTTCCTAGTTTTTCCACTCACAAATTCTGACTTCTGTTGTCTCTATAATTAATATAATTTAATTTGTTTATTAATTTCAGATATGTGTCTTGTAGTTTTTGATGTACTTGTTTGTTTTTTTAGGTAATAATTCTCTGGCAAATTTATTCATCTGTTCTCAGTCTTTATCATCTTTTTCTTTATTCCCTTAAATGTACTAAACATGATTATTTTAAAGTTCTTTTCAACTTGCTCCAATATTTGAATCAACTGTGTCAGCATCTATTATCTGAATTTTTTTTGTTGCTTTTCAGTCATGTGGTTCTATTATTTGGTAAACATAGTCATTATTCCTAAATGCTGATCCTTCTATGTAAATATATATGTATATGGCAACACTAGCATACTTCAGCATCTTACTCTAGTGAGATAATTTATTCTTCTTCAAACCATTACAATAGATTTATGGATGAACAACTACATCTAATTAGCTTCTATATCAAATCAAGGCTTTTTGATTCAGAGAGCCTCTGGTTTACACTCTTCTGGGTCCCAAACTCAAACTTGATCACAAGACAGTGAAACAAGTCTCTTCTACAATAACAGTCTCTTCTGTTACTGTAGAGACTCTTGGATAAGGTTTTCAGGGCTCTGTGCTGTGAAAACTAGTATTTCACAAGTATCATGTGGGGAAACCAGACTTTTATTTGAATACCTTACCCAATTCATCTAAATCTCTGTTGGTATCTCAGTCCCACAGCAGTAACTATTTATGGTTACTTAGTGTATTTTCAAATTAATCATTTTTAAAGACACAAACAATATAGGTCCAGGAGAATTGTCATAATCATTGGTGTAATCAAATGAATTTGGTAAAGATCCTGTTATGGGAAAAAAGAAGCAGTGCATTGAAACTGAAGGAAGTGCAAAATAATATGGTTGTTTTTATTCCACTGTTCTTCCTGGTTTGTGTTGTGTGTAGTGACAGAACAACTCTGAAATTCCAAAAAAATCAAGAGAGTATACTCAATCCAATCCATCTTCAAAGAATCCTAAAGTTGTTTAACCTTAATCAGATTACTTAATCCTTTTGGATCTTAATTGTTTTCATTTGTAATATTTTGTAGTTGGTTTGAATGACTCCTAATGTCCACAACAGACCTCTTATGTTATGTCAGATTGCCAGAATATCCTCAAGCACTGGCTTTTAAAGGTCAACAGAAATTGTTTGACTATTTTTATTATATAACAAAATTATTTATAGACAATATATTTAGCTGATCAAGCAGATTGCTTTAAGCTATGTTATCAGAGAAACTACTAGTACGCTTTTGTAAAGGTATTATTATTACTTCTTGCACTAAATAATAACCAATCTGGCATGGGAGAAATTATTTGGAAAAATGTTAGAATATTATTTAATCAATGAGAAAGGCAATCACGTCTAGTTTAAATTCTTCCTTTTTTGAGGTTAAAAAAAGTAATCTCAATTTTTGCAAACAATGTTCACAAGTGAAGACATGCATATATATACACACATACCTACATGTGCACATAAGAATGTGCTTATGTGAATGAATATGGAGAGAGAATGTATTATTTCATTTTAAATAAAACATTGCACATACTATCTTTATTTTGCATACAAATGTCATGTATTCATACATCTATACATACCAGGATATATAAGGAAAGAGCAAAAAATTGTTGCTGCTGAATTTGTTTTTTGCAGGAAACTTTAAAACTATAGCTAACTCTTTGATGTCACTATTGTCATCAGAGAATACATTAGTGAAGAAAGGTCATGATATAAATTATTTCCTGCTCCATTGCCCCTTTACATCCTATTTGCAACAACTGAAATATTCTTATATTTGGTGCAAAGTGATGACTGAAAATTAGGAGGAAAACTGTTGTAATTCTGTTTTCTTCTGGGGATATGCTAAATATCTATTTGTCAGTGTTTATAACATCCCACCTTTCTAACAATGCACAAACTACGTTGAGAAGAGTTGATCTGATCATATACATCACCAAAACAACAGATCAGATACTTAATTTTTTTAATTTAACAGAACATTATTGGTATTTTATACATTCTCAATTATTAATACTTGATATTATAGTAATCATTTCCATTTGTCATCATCTGCTTGCTGAAATGTTTCAAAATCTTAGTAACTAACACTTTATGGAGAATTCTATACATGAGCCAAAACAGAGAATAATGAAATGCACTCACATGTCCTCATCACCCAGATTCCACAATTTTTAGCATGTGGTCAATCAAATTTCATCTATATTGTAGCCTTCTTTCTCTCCCTCAAATTAATTAGAACCCCAAGCTTCAAATGATCTCATTGTAAAATCTTTGAAAATGTATTTCTAAAAGATGAATACTCTTTTTAAAATATAACCACAACAATATTATCATAACAAAATTTAAATAAGATTATCCAGTCTGTTTGTACTCTTCAGTCTCTTATCTTTTTCCTTTTATTGGTTTGCTTAAACTGGAATCCAGTGAAGGTCCAAATTGCATTTTGTCTCTATATCTCTCAAAGCTCTTTTAATATTGAGGATTCTTATCCCATCTTATTTATCCTTACATTTATTATTTTTTTAAAAAAACACAGATCATTTTTCCTGTGAAGTTACCCACATTTAGGATTTTGCTAACTACACCTTCACAGTGTCTTTTAGTATGTTTCTTGGGCCTATAGTTACTATAAACTGGAAGTGAGGAAAAGACTTGATTAAATTCAGGTTTTACATTATGGTAAAATTTTTTGAAATATTGTATTTTGTACTTCCAAATTGTGACACACCCAGAAGCACAAAATATCTAATTGTTTCTTCTTTTTATAATAATGAAATCAATGAGTGTGTTAAATTGTTAACAATCTGGTCCATCCATCCATAAAGTTTCCTGTTAGCTTTTCATTTAATGATAATAGCAATCATAGATTACTATTGGTTAGCTCCATTATCACTATTATTACAATGGTGATATTTTAACTGTGTCATTCCTTTTTAATTTGGTAGCTGAAATTTCTTACTAAAGAATTTTCTCCACCAGCATTTGTACCTAAGATACAGGTTATACACAAAAGAGAAGATACATATTAGATTAATTACCTTTATAGATCAGTGAATCAGTGATTTTTCACATCCAATTCAAGTCTATGTAATGTAAGGAAAGACATGTTTTATTCTATGTATTGATAAAGAATGTAAAACTGGTAATTAAAATTTTTTCTTTTCTATTAAACAATATTTTAGGATTTGTACAACAATTTAAGTATGAATTTCAGAGATAAATACATGAGATGAGTATAAGATACTATTTATATAGACTGAGCCAATTTTAATAGAGCTTCAGCAATTTTTCTAAAATCATAAACCATTTAGGACTTATATATTTTCCTAATTGTCCTTATTTTCCATCCAACTGGAACCTTTTTTTTTTTTCTGATCACACTTCTGAATGAATTCTTTAGTACTTCAACAGTACGTAGTTGTTTATTTTTTAAAATTAATTTAGTTTTATTTTGTTGCCCAATTTTAGCCTCTTACCCATCACTTCCGTAAGAGCAAAACAGTTAAAACTTATGGATATATATATACACTTTCTGGCTTTTTGATATATAATCACTTACTGATGTTTTAATAAAAGAAGACTACTGTATTTTATATTTTCACATTAGGTATATATTCTGAGCATAGTTTAATATACACTTGTATATTAAAGTAAAATACACTTGGTTCATTTTTAAAAGATTGCCTAGTATTCCATAATTTTCTACCAATTCTATGTTTTTTGGGTATTTAGGATGCTTCTAAGTTTTAAGTATTTTAACATTCTCACAAAAGCATTAAACAATCATATATTTTTGTTTATTATTTCCTAAAGATAAATTTCTAGAAGTGAAATATTTTAGAGGTCCAAAATGGGTCAGTGTTGATAAATATATTTCCAAAATTGCCTCCAAAGAATTTTTACCAACAGTATCTGAGTGTGCCCATATCCTTAGGTGGTATTTTGAACCTTACATATATTTGCCAAGCTGATCATCAAAAATTTATATATTTCATTGTAAAGAGATTGTTTTTATTTATTTGACAGAAATGTGTGATTCAACTGCCTCTAGAGTCAGGAAAAAGTATTATGTCACTTGAGGAAATGCCTGATTCAACAGATCAATAATTATCAAGAATCCTTGAGTCTTCTCATTTTTGCTCTCTAACATTTTTAGATTGTCTCTACTAAAAAACTGAAGATGACTACTGCACATCCAAGTGTCTCTATTTGTGTGTTTCATTTATCAGTGAATTGTGACCAGAAGCTTGCACAAATCCAGAGGGATCCTAGATTTGGAGATAAAGTCATGCTTCCTTGAAGCATGTAGGAGATGGAAGTGTGCCACAGCAACATTGAAATTCTTAAGCAGGGAAGAAGGAGGTGATTTTAAATATTTTGCTAAAATTTTTTAAAAAGTAAAATATAGAAGAAAACTTTGAGGAAATGCAATTGAACCTAAAAGTAAATTATCAGTCTTTCCTCTATAATTTAAATCATGTGTGTCTTGTGGAGAAAGATCTTAGTCTTTGTAACATGATAAATATCATATTCTAACTTGCTTATGGTTTTATTTACTTATATTTTTTTTTTTTTTTTTTTTTTTTTTTTTTTTTGCGTTACGCGGGCCTCTCAATGCTGTGGCCTCTCCCGCCGCGGAGCACAGGCTCCGGACGCGCAGGCCCAGCGGCCATGGCTCACGGGCCCAGCCGCTCCGCGGCACGTGGGATCCTCCCGGACCGGGGCACGAACCCGCGCCCCCTGCATCGGCAGGCGGACCCCCAACCACTGTGCCACCAGGGAAGCCCTACTTATATTTTGTTTGATCCAATCTAAATTCTTTTAAATATATGTATATGATAATACACATTTTCCCACGTTTTCTACTGTCAATTACCCTGTAATATTTTCAACATATTCAATTTTAAGCTAAATTAAATCAGTACAATATATATAACTCTTTCCATGTTCATTATTCTGTTGTATTAATCTAATTTCCTGCTTGTGAATTCATACAGCATGGTTTTAATTATTCTGATTTGTAGCATAAAATTTTTAGGACTGCTGGATAAGTTCCAGAATAAATTCCATTGTAATTCTGATAAGATTACCTCAATTTGAAGAACAGATTGCACAGTCTATTCATTAAAAGATTTATTTATAATATATAAGTTTATATTTTATATATGATATATTTACATGTTGTACATACTATACTATACTATAGAATATTTAGTATTTAGTATATTTAGTATATTTAGTATTTAGTATTTAGTATATTTAAATATACTATAGTATATTTACATGTTGTACATACTATACTATACTATGTATGTATAGTATGTTGTACATACTATACTATACTGTAGAAAAGTCCAGTATATACAAATTATTGTATCTTTATTTTACATTACTTTTGATTAATTCCTTGTTACTCTGTAGCAGTTCCTAATGCTAATAAGATTATTTTTCCCATTATGATTTAAGCTGATTATTATGATATTAAGAAAATCTATTTAATTTTTATATTATATATTATCCAGACACCTTAGTAGACTTCCATAATATTCTCAAGTATTTTAATTGTAAAATATAAAATCTGCCAATAATGATAAAATCATTATTCCACTTAATATTTATTATATGCAATACTTTTTATACTGCAGAATTAGCAACAACTTTGAGAATAGTGTTGAGAATTAATAGTTTCACTAATCATCCTTTTTTGATGTTTGTTTAGAGTTAATTAAAATATTTCTTTTACTTCAATTAATTATGATGCTTTCTGTTGGTTTCATATATTTTTATCATATTTAAAATTTTTGGAGTGTTCCTTAATATTTATTTAATGTTTTAACAACAAAATGTAAAGCATATCTATGCATTTTATATATTTTCTACTTTGATTTGTTGCTAGAATTCCCAATTTGACACATCCTAGCATTCTTTTAATAAATTTTACTGTTCATATCATATTTTTCTAGGAGTATATGTAGCATCTTTGTAACTATATTCATTAAAAATTTGGGACATTTTGTTGGTTAGTTATGTACAAGTTGTTCAGATTTTGATATCAAAGTTATGCTATGTTTATAAAATGAATTTCTAAGTCTACATATTTTACTATGCACTGAAATATTTGAATGTTGTACGTAGTACACATACTCCACTCTTCAGACTGTGATTTTCTATAAATATATATTGGATTTGGGCCTTTAAAATTATTTTAATTCAGTACACAAAATATTAGGACACATATAAAGGGTATAGAGAAGGAAAAAATGCCATTTTTAATGTATCCACCTCTCTGCTTAAAAGCAACAACACTAACAATAGCCAAGAAGTATATCATGCTTCTCCTTTACCTCGTCTTTGTCTTTATTTCAGAAGGTGAACAAAAATGGACCTGAGCCCTTTAAATAGTTTTCTATGCCAGCTGGCCCTATGTTAAGCTTTGTAAAGCACACTAGAAGGAGGAAGGGGTCTTTCCTAGCAGGAGACAGCTTCTCTAGTACACAGTCTGACAGTATGCAGCACCCAGGACCTTCCCTCAGCACACCACTCTGGAGGTTTTGCAGCAGAATACCTCGAGATTCCTCTCCATAAACCATTTCTCCAGGCCCCTAGAGGGTTAATTTCTGATGGCATCACTCTGCATTCAGTGAGCACTGGCCATGCCCTCTCCAACAAGGTCTGGCTCTCACTTCAAGGTGGTCGTGTGTGTGTGTGTGTGTGTGTGTGTGTGTGTGTGTGTGTGTGTGTAGCAGCTCTTCCTTGGGCACTCAATCTCAGCCTGAGGAGTTCTGGATTCTCCTTATATCTGCAATTTCTATATTTTTCAGAGTTCCCTTTACTTCTAGCCAATCCTTAGCTTTTTCCAATTCCCTGCTATAGTAAATAATTCTTTTAACTTTCAATGTTGAAACACTGTGTAATTTCTCTTTCCTGATTGGACTTCAACCGGTAAAACAGGTATACCTATAATTCTTTCAACTTTATTGCTATATACTGTTGTGTAATATGACTATTCCATGATCTCTTTATCCATTCTTCTGTTGATTTTTTTCCCATCACAAATAATGCTTCCTGGGCATTTCTGGTACACAAATAGAAGTGTCTAGAGTATGGAAGAATTTCTGGAATCTCTGGGATATTATTAGAAAAAGCTAATTGTTTATCAACATGATTTATAAACTTAGGTAGGTCGGCAGCTTATGAAGGTTAAGTTGCTTCATATTTCACCAATAGATGGCATTGTCAAACATTTAAAGAAAAAGTTTGTCAATCCAATTGATGCAAAATAGTGTTTCACTGAGATTTTAATTTCCATGATAAATAATGGCTATTATTTATTTGTGTTTTATTTACGATATAGAACTCACTCCTGTGTTTTACTCTTTTTCTATTGAGTTGTTTGTCTTTTGTTATGGATTTGAGGGAGTTCTTTATATATTCTGGATATTAATTCCTTCAAGTTACATGTCTTATTAGTCACTTTTCAGTCTGTGATTATTATTTTACTTTCTTTTGAGCATATTTCAGTTAATAGAAAGCTTAATTTTAAAACAATGAGATTTATCAAAGATTTGCTTTAAAGTTTAATAAAGATCAGAAAGAATATTATTTTCTATTGTCTTCTAAAGGGATTTTTTTGTGTGTGTATGTTTAAGTCACATGGTTTGATTTTTTTTTAATCCATGTGGATTGCTTTTAGTGTTTTATGTAGAGCAGAAAAAAATTTGATTTTTTTCCATGTTGACAATAATTGTCCCAGGACCAGATGTTGGTAGCCCTTAATTTCTCACACTGAAATGCTATGAAAGCTGTCATAAATAAGATTTCTACATATTTATGGGCCTACTCCTCATTTCTCTTTTCTGTTCTTTGATTTGTTTATTATAACACCTATAATATACTTTCTTAATTAAGCTTTGATTTTGAAAGGCCAGTGCTTATTCATTTTACTTGTCAGGAATGTCTTAGTTTCTTTCAATGATTTGCTTTTCAATATAAAAATAGAAGTCCTCTTGTCAATTTACATGAAAAACTTTGTTGAAATTTTGACTCGAATTGTAATGTATCTGTATAAATTGATTTTTTTTTTCTCTTAGGGTACTAGATATTTTCAAGTACGTTTCTACGTTTCATAGCTATGTAGGTGTGCTATAGGTGGTGATTAAGAAGTATCATCCTAGTTTCCTTTAAGGATTTATTTATCTTGAAGGTTGTCTCCTCATAATTAGCCTCTATTTTTAACATAGACATGACATGCTCTTTTGTCTCCTCAAGATTTTTTTCTTAAAACAATGCTTAAACCCCAAATGATATCACCTCTGATTTTTACATGCTTCTTCTTAAGGACATTAACAATATTCTCTCAGTGGGTCAAGAAAAAACAAAAACAAAAACCTACTCTACCCTGTTTGTTTGACTAACACTTTTACTAGCAAAAGTGTAGCAGAATATCTCTTGGGGAAATTTGGAAAGCTGAAAAGTAGACATTGACAAGTTCTGTGAGGATTTGTTCTATTATTTTTCCAAATCTGCCTGAGATTCCACTTAGAAGTTTTCATTGCAGTCCCAGTGGGAAATGATTCCCTGTACAGTTCTTCAATGACTGAGCTAATCTGGCCCTTTGTGTACCAGGTGAGAGTTGAATCCTATATTTGGAGAAAACTCTGAATTGGAGAATATTACATAGGCAATAAAATGGTATATGCTGGGTATATAAGGAAAAATAGAACAACTCTTTTTTATTAATTAAACCATGCACAATTTTTTTTGGACACAATGCAAGACTACCATAAATATAGATACAGTAGAATAGATAGTAGGCCAATAAATATAAACAAATAGCAAAGGAAATTTTTTGCTCCAGAAGATAAAGAATTACATACCCATACTGTTATCTTTTCATAAGGTCATTGCAATTCACTATTTATTTGCTGCTATTCAAGCAAATTCAAGAGTTTGTTAAAACAGCACAGTAATTTTAGCAATATATTGCAATACCCTATGAACCAAACTATGATCTTTTTCCATATTGATGTGAAGAAATTGAATCACCTTTTGAAAGGTGAAGTAACATCGAGTGGGCTGTCCTTCCTCTGTTTAATATTGAGTGGCTGGAGGCGATGCAACATCAGCAATTGACATCTTCACTAATTTGAAATATTCATGAAACACGCACATTTCTAGGCAAGCCACCAAAGATTTAAATGACACTATAAAACCCATTTTAATGATAAAGATTATTCTTTTGGCAAAAATCTAAGGACTTTTTTTGGTAATTTAAATAGAGATGCATATGGGCTCTATTATAGAGTGCATCACATTTATAGAAAAAAAAAAGGTTTCTAAAAGTAATTTTGTATTACCTGAAATAATTCATTAGGGAAAAATGGAGCATTTACTAGTTAGTGGAATTAAAGTTGTTGCATATTCTGTTCCATTTGGGGTGAATACTCCCTCATACTTTGTAGGATTTTATGTTCTATACTGCATTATTTTTGTGATAATGAAACCATTTAAAACTTGGTCTGGAGATAGATGATCTTAGTATGTTTTATGTGAACTATTTTAAATCAAGTTGACTTATCTGTCTAGTGTAAATTATTTCAGGACTGAATGTACTATGTCACTTATAGTAAATTGGAAAAAGTGAAGATAAAGTACAAAAGTAGAAAAAAAGACATTGTAAGTAAAAAAGCTAATTTGATTAATCTAATTGCATAGTAGTTACAACCTTAAAAAGTATAATTCCAATCAGTTACAGACGGAAGTAGAATTATAGAAACAAAACCAGACTTCTATGTCAGGCTGGGAATTTAGGAACTTATTCATTACACTATGCTTCTTTTGTGAAGACATACATTAAACTAGATAGAAATTAAGCCAGTAATTTTCTTAGAATATTTCTTTAGCAACTTAAAATTTTAACTTAGTTTATAATTGCCAAAACATGGTGGTGGAATATTCAATTAATCAGACTTATATGATACTTGACACCAAAATTCATTTTTTACATAAGCTAATATGTAACTCACATCATGTTTATAGTAATAGGAGAAGGAAAAGAAGTAATTTTACATAGTCATACAAAACACTGTCTTAATTTTCTTTAACATTATCAAGTTGCTCGGGAAGATGTAATTATCCTTTTCTTTCTGTGAACTTTGAAACAAATAAAAATTAAAATTAAATATGTAGATTTCACAGGGGACATGATTTAAAGTTAGGTATAACGAAAAATCCTGAGACTTGGTCAACTTGGTCAAAGAAGTTTAAGTTGTGTGTGTGTGTGTGTGTGTGTGTGTGTGTGTGTGTGTGTGTGTGTGTTTAAGTCTAATTTTTCAAGAGCAGTTTTAGGTTTATAACAAAATTTAGAAAGTACAGAGATTTCAGACATACCCCCTGCCCCAACACATGCATAATTTCCCTCATTTTCATCACCACTCACCAGGACGGTACATTTTTTTTTTTTTTTTTACCAAGGATGAACCTACTCTGATACATAATCCCCCACAGTTCATAGTTTATGTTAGGGTTCAATTTGGTGTTGTATATTCTGTGGTTTTGGACAAACATATAGTGTCATGTATCCATCTTTATAATATCATACAGAGTAATTTCATTGCCCTAAAAACACTCTGTCCTCTGCTGATTCATCTCCCCATGCCATCTTTGGCAACCACTGATATTTTTATTTTCTCCATAGTTTTGCTTTTTATAGGATGTCATATAGTTGGAATCATATAGTATGTAGCCTTTTCAGATCGACTTCTTTCACTTATTAACATGCATTTACGTTCCCTCCATGTCTTTTCACGGCTTGATAGCTCATTTCTTTTTGGTGCTGAATAATATTCCATTGTGTGCATGTACCACAGTTTATCCATTTACCTACTGAAGAACTTCTTGGTTGTTTCCAACTTTTCAAAATTATGAATAAAGCTACTATATATATTTGTGTTCAGGTTTTTGTGTGGACTGCAGTGTCTAACTCCTTTGGGTAAATACGAAGGAGTACAATCTCTGGATCATATGATAAGAATACATTTAGTTTCATAAGAAACTGCCAAAATGTCTTCCAAAATATCTGTAAATATTTTTCATTCCTAACAGCAATGAACGAGCGTTCCTGTTGTTGCACATCCTTATCAGCATTTGGTGTTCTCTGTGTTCTGAGTTTCATCCACTCTATTAAGTGTGTAGTACAATCTCATTTTAAGTTGCATTTCCCTGAAGACCTATGATGTGGAGCATCTTTTCCCATGATCATTTGCTGTCTATATGTCTTCTTTGGTGTGGTGTCTGTTAAGATTTTTTTTAATTAATTAATTTTATTTTTATTTATTTTTGACTGTGTTGGGTCTTCCTTGCTGTGCGCGGGCTTTCTCTAGTTGCAGAGAGCGGGAGCTACTCTTCGTTGCTGTGCGCAGGCTTCATTGCAGTGGCTGCTCTTGTTGTGGAGCACGGGCTCTAGGTGTGCGGGCTTCAGTAGTTGTGGCTCGCGGGCTGTAGAGCACAAGCTCAGTAGTTGTGGTGCTCCGGCTTAGCTGATCTGCGGCATGTGGGATCTTCCCGGACCAGGGCTTGAACCCGTGTCCCCTGCATTGGCAGGCGGATTCTTAACCACTGCACCACCAGGGAAGCCCGGTGTCTGTTAAGATATTTGATCCATTTTTCAATCAAGTTGTTTCTGTTCTTATTGTTGAGTTTTAAGAGATCTTTGTATATTTGGATAACGGTCCTTTATCAGACATGTCTTTTGCAAATATTTTCTCTCAGTCTATGGCTTGTCTTCTTATTTTCTTTTTTGTTGTCTTTTGCAGAGCAGAAGTTTTTTATTTGAATGAAATCCAGTTAATCAATTGTTTTTTTAATGTATCATGTCTTTGGTGTTGTATATAAAAGTCATTGCCATACCCAAGGACATCTAGATTTTCTCCTATGTTATCTTCTGGGAGTTTTATAGCCCTGTGTTTTACATTTAGGTTTCTGATCCATTTGGCATTGATATTTGTCAAGAGTGTAAGGTCCATGTCTAGACTAATTTTTTTGCATGTCCAGTTATTCCAGCATTATTTGTTGAAAAGTCTATGCTACATTGTATTGCCCTTCCTCTTTTGTCAATGATCAGGTGACTGTATTTATGTGAATCTGTTTCTGAGCTCTCTATTCTCTCTTCCTTCACCAATATTGTTTTGATTATTAGCTTTAGCTAATCAGCTTTACAGTAAGTCTTGAAGTGGGGTAATGTCAGTCTACAACTTTGTTCTTTTCTTTCCTGATTATGTTAATTATTCTAGATCTTTTTTCTCTTCATATATATACTTTAGAGTCAGTTTGTGGATATTCACAAAATAACTTGTTGGTATTCTGATTGGGATTGCATTGAATCTATAATTCATGTTGGGAAGAACTGACATCTTAATAATACTGAGTCTTCCAATCCATAAACATGGAATATCCATCCACTTATTTTGTTGTTCTTTGATTTTGTTCATCAGAGTTTTATAGTTTCCTCACCTAGATCTTATAGATATTTTGTTAGATTTATAACTAAGTATTTCACTTTGGGGATTGCTAATGTAAATGGTATTATGTTTTTAATTTCAAATTCCACTTGTTCATTGTTGGTATATAGGAAAGAAATTGACTTTTGTCTTGCAATATCTTGCTATAATTTCTTATTATTTTCAGGAGCTTAGTATTTTTTTACATGTGTGAGTATATGTTTTGAGTTTTTTTACAGAAATGTTGGTATTGAAAATACCTGATAACAATTTAATTTTTATTTCTGTAATTGCTGACAACTTGGCTATTTCAAGTTTTCTCTATAGAAGTGAAGTGCTTGAAAACTGAATAAAGTAATTGTATTTAATAGAGAAAATGATCATAATTTCTATACACATGTCAGGAAATTATAATATCTATATAAATTTCAGGAAATATTTTCTGTGCTATATAATTTGTATTGCAATATTAACCATGATTTAGTGGTATAGTTTGATAAGAATTTGTGTCATAGAAAATGCAACTAAATGAAAATGTTCTCTATAAAATGGATGTGTAAGAATTATACAGAAAACTATATAAACATGAAAATAATAGCTGTTCTCATTTCTTATAGGAAACTAAACTCTGAAACTACTTCTTGAAATTATTGCCATAGGTTAACTCTGTGTTTCCTTCTTAGATTTTAATTTATATTAATCCTATAAATGTCACTGCACATTATTCTATTCAACACACCTATCAGTCTAATCATAAGGCAATTAAGTAGCATGCAGAGATTTGGTTAAATATCCTGAGAAAATTTGATGGAGCGAAATTCCCTGAGTTTGAGTGAAAAAAAATATAGTTGAAACATTTTAGCACGACTGGTGTTGAATATATTAGTTAGTCAAAGGAGCAAGTTTCATTTCAAATGCTACAGTGACTGTCAGTTGAATTTTATGAGTATTTACTCTTAAGTGTTGCCAGAGGGAAGGGGGGTTCGGGGGTGGGAGAAATAAATGAACATTTTTATTGTTGTTTAACTAAAGGAAAAAAGAAGGAAAAAATATTAAGTGTAAATATGAGTATATGGGCACTGAAAGTAAACACACATGGCAAATTCTCTTGGTTCCAATAAGGATTTGTAGAAGTGACATTGACCCAAAATTTGAAGAATGAGAAATAATTAAGTTAATAAAGTTAAATGGAACAAACTTCAAAGGAGAAGCTTTTGCTTATTTCTTGCTCAAGTATCTAATATATTTCTTAAAATATATTAGACAGTTGATAAACATTCATTGTTAAAAGAAGTAATTTGGGCAAAAGGAACAATAAGAAAAAAACATAAAAATATGAAATAATATAGTGTACACAGTTTTACTTGGAGCTCCATATTAATACATGGTACAATTTAAGGTTGAAAGGAGTGACACATATCCCCTACATAGAAAAGCTTGTCCATCCTCATTCTTACTGAATGTCTTCTTTGGAAAAATGTCTATTCAGATTCGTTATCCATTCTTTAGTCATTTTTTTTTTCCTATTGAGTTGTATGCGTTTCTCAAGTATCTTGGATATTGATCCTTTATCAGACACATGGCTTGCAAATATATTTTCCATTCCATAAATTACTTACCTAATGTACTCCAGAGCTATTTACATCAGTATGTAGTTGTTTATTCATTGTTTTTGTTATTTCTGTGGCCACCCAGACAGATTTACACTTTATTAAAGAAAACTAATCATATAACTAGAATAATTAAAATATCTTCAACAGATAAAGATAAGTATCCTTACGATGAAGAAATAATTTATTATAGTTCTTAGAACAGTTGGTGATGCCCCAAAACAATGCCAATAATAACATCAAAGATCACTGATCACAGATGACCATAGAAAATATAATAATGAAAAAATTTGAAATATTGCAAGAATTATCAAAATGTGACACAGAGACATGATTTGAGCAATTGCTGTTGGAAAAATGGTGCCAACAAATTTGCTTCATGCAGGGTTGCCACAAATCTTCAATTTGTAAAAAATGCAATATCTGTGAAGCACAATAAAACGAGGTATGTTTGTATTATTAAGTGAAAGAAGCCAATCTGAAAAGGCTTCATACCATATTATTCCAACTATATGACATTCTGGAAAAGGCAAGTAAAAAGTTCAGCAGCTGCTAGGGTTTTGCAGGGAAGGAAGGGTGAATAGGTGGAGCATAAATGATTTTAGGGCAGTGCAATTATTCTGTGTGATATGGTAATGGTGGATGCATATTACATCCAATGTAATGATATATATTTATATTTGTCAAAATCCATAGAACATACAATACAAAGAATGAATTCTAATGTAAACTATGGACTTTCATTAATAATAATGCATAAATATTGGCTTATTAATTGTAAAGAATGCCAGATATTGATTACAGGGAAAACTACACATGTGGGGACTGAGGGGGTGTATGGGGATTCATTGTACATGGATGCTTAGTTTTTCTATAAACCTAAAAATGTTCTAAAAAATAAAGTCTATTAATTTAAAAAATACATTGTAATATTAAATTTTCTTCAGACACCATGTTCTTAACAGTTGCAAAATGAAATGACTGGGAGAGTTTTTATAAACAATTTACCAACACAAATGGCCAATGAATTTTGAGAAAAGTAAAGCCATTTATTTTCAATTAAATGATGACAATGAATTATTTTTAGTATATTCAAAAAACCAAACACTTCAAAGCTATTTAATAAGTAGAACATATATATAAAATTATTTCACTAAACATTTTAAAAGACTTTCTTTTTACTTTTCCTTTGAAACGAAGTGGCTGTTCTCAAATTTCTGCAAATGCTTTCTTCTCTAAAGTACTTTTTGATTGGTACTGAGATTTGTATTCATCAAATTTCAAAAAGAAAACTTTTAGTATAAGTTATTCATTATAAAATTTTATACCTTTCCATTGCAATTCATTGATTACCTTTTATTCTGATATTTAGTTTAGAATGAAAATCAATATGTTTAAAATAAAAAAGTTCAGTTTTACCAGAAATAATGGAACTGTCTATTAAATTATTTGTATAGAAGATAATTCAAGCAGAAAAAAAGATTGTTTTCAAATAAATGATATTTCTGTATCTTTTTGTTTTGGTTATTGGTCATATCTAATATATGTGTATGTTACTTGGAATTATTCCTTCTAGAACACCCCTAGGGTTTTGCAATGGAGATGCGTTTTTAGCTTCAGAAATATTTCAAAAAATAGATCTGGTTTGTATAACAGTTAGAAAACTACTCAGAAATCTCAGAGGCTTAACACAACAAAATTTTATTTCTCAATCTTCACTCCATGCCCATTTCAGGTTAACAAGGAGGTTTGTGCTCATTGTAGGAGGTCAGGCTCCCAGACTGAGAACTGCTCCATCTGGAAACATGATTCTCTGATCACCACAGCAGAGAGAAGAGAATGGGGCAATCACTCCTATGTTTTCAAGCTTTTGTTCAAAAGTGACACATGTCACACTCACATTCTGTAGACCAAAGCAAGTCATTTGGCCACAGCTAACTTCAAAAGCGACAGTTCTACCTTATGCCTGAAAGTCAGAGTGAGATATTAACACTCTGATTAGTACTTAAGACAACACAGTTTGTAATACAGTTCATTTGCCAGTAAAAGCAGTATGCTAGGATATATATTATTTCTATCAGAAATACAATGAATGTTTTAGTTGCTTAGTGATGCTACTAAGTGAATAGAGTGTGTGTATGAAAGTTAATTGTTCTACATTTTTTTTATCTGAAAGGCATATTTGCACACTCTTATTTTCTCAGAAGGGACATTTATATTACTGCCATGCTTGAAAACCCAATTTTGAGATAAGAGAGAGGCAGAAAAATGGAGAAAGAAATGAGTGACAGAATGGAGAAAATAAAGAAGCAGGAGAGAAAAAAATAAGAAGAGAGAAGAGGAAGAAACAAGAAGAAAGTGAAGCAAGAAAATAATGAAAGGGAAGAGATAGAAAAAAGAATAGGAGAAAAAGAGAGAGGGAAAGAGATTTTTAGGACAGTCTTAAATTTTATGAATTTAATTTAAAATCAAACACGGTCTCCCTCGATATAAACACCACTAAAGCCAATTTCAGAAATAATTTCACAAATGAGATATTTTTTCCATCTTGTGGTGTATAATTATGTTTATTTCTAACACGTGAATACATGAAGATTTGTACCTGAGCGTTCTTCACTTATAACCTTTGACCTGCCAATAATTTTCTGTGGGCATATTTAGCTGATTATTCATACTTTGGGCACCAAGTTTTATTTCCTTGCCCTCTACTCATTCACAGACCTGAAAAGACCGGAAGTATTTTCCATATGGAATATTAATTGGAATAACGTGAGAGTTTGGCTGTATCTTTCCCAGATAGTGGTTTCTTTGAGTAAACTGTTCCATTAGAAAGAGCAATTCTGACAAGTGGCTATTATACTGAATACTCTTATGCTGCGTGGGAAAAAGGATTCCTGAGGACAAGAACCATTCTGACTGATTAGAATGAAAGGCCAAAGAACAAGGTAGTTATAACTTTTATAGGAAAAACAACTTCCAAATTTTTATCTGACAAACTTAAAAATTAGAAAAAAAAGCATTGATTTTAACACATAGTTGTTTTTAAGTTGGCATACTTATTTCCAACCTGTCACATCCACATTTATCCTTTGAATTACAATTATTTTCACAGCAAATTGAAACCTTTAGAAAACATTTTAGAAAGAAAGGCTAAATAAATAAAATACTCATCTTAGGCTATTATTTAAATAAGAAAAAGAATCATGTCCTCTCTCTCTACCCCTGACTAAAACAGAAAAGTATAGTTAGTCCTTAGTTTACTGTAATCTATTTCCCTGGTATCACAGTTAAAAAATCTGGAAGCCTCCTTGAAATAGAACTACAAGAGGGTTTGTAAAAAAATTGGATGAGCAAAGTCCTTATATTAGACAACAGGGAGATTTTTGACTGTCTTTATCCATTTTGTTGGGAAAATTCTAACTTCCCCTACAGTCTATCTCACACTGCCTCTTTATTTTGTTTTCTAGATATAGTGCTAACAAATTCATCATGAGTTCTCATCCATTTATTTTCTTCTAGCATTAAAGCCTACAGTTCTTATTTGAGAAAATGACATTTTTGGGACTTAGGGGTTTGGGGATTGTTTCTCTTCCTTATGAACAAAAATTCTAATTTACTGAAAAGTTAAACAATTAATGAAATGCAAAATTCTTAGTACACAAACCAGATTCATATTTCTACAGCTGTATAATAGGGATACTAATAACTGAAAATTTCTGAAGATTAGATAGAGTAATATATGTAAAGCTCTTATTACAATATCTGGCATAAGTGTTATATGTTTACATTTATAATTTTTAAATTGTTTATAGTACATTATTTTCAAAATTGGAAAAAATAATTTAAACAAATACAACTGACTCAGAAGAAGATTCGGTAAGTTATGTTAGCTGTCATGCAGTGTATTATTTATCTTGCTTTAACCTCCAATTAAAATGCCCACTGAAAATCCCTGAAATAACTGAAAACAACAGCACCATAAAGTAAAGACAAGAGACAGAAGTGCAGCATTTTCTAGTGAAAAACTTTTCTCAAGTTCTTACAGGTCGTTGACTTTTTTTTTAACCTTTACCTCTGCCTCCATTATTGATGATCCTTTAAGACTTGTCATTCCACAATATTTTGCATCAGACAATCTGCATTGGTACATGTGGGGGTTGTAGTCTCTGGATACACACAATACAAGATAAGAGAGTGAAAAGACATCGCAGAACTTTGGTCAGGTGAGAAACTTGTTCCTTGCAATTAGGTGTAAGTTTTCTAATTAGAGGTGATCATAGAGTTACTGTGAGCACAGGTGCACTATTTTCAATATTATCACAATTGTAAAGACACATGTAAAACATATGTATATATATTTATGTATGTATTTAAGATATGTACATACATCTATTCATATGCATATGTAAGAAATGAAAAGGAATATAGCAAGTTATAAGCACTTTTAAAATCTGTTATGAGAATAGTGATGTTTTGTATTCTTTTGCAGATAGGTGCACATCTTAGATCTATGGTCCCAAAACAATGACAAATAATAAGTCAATCTGTAATCTCTAGTTAAAACTCCAGCCTGAAACCTGCAGCTCTCTAGAGCCAAACAGCATGGCTTTAAACTTGAACATGTTATCGACAATATTTAGTAACAGCATTGTTTTAGAACTATTGAGCCTAATCTAGATTCGATTATTTAATGGAAAATGAAAATCAGTTTAAAGTAGAAAACTATTTCGACAATTAGGGAGAAATATTAAATTTAATCGAGCCCCTTACTTTTGTTATTAGCCCTTGTACCAGAAACATTCACTATTTTTTTAAACTAACCAATAATTATCGGGTGAGCTCAGTCCAGTCAAAGCAAATTTATTAAAGACAATGTATACAAAAGATGACTAGCACAACAAGGATGATTAAGATGGACAATAAAAGAGGTAAAGAAATAAAACATCATTTATTTTTCCTAGGAAATTGTTGAATGAGATAGACATATGTCAGTATTTCCTGTAAGAGATAGTAAGTGCTTTAGTAATAAGTCAAGCCTTGTGCTATGCAAGGATAAAGAAAGAAAGAAGCTGAACTCAGGTGAAAATACCAGAACTTGTACTCTATTGTCCATAAACACCTCTATTTTTATAACCTATTAAATGTTTTTTCTCTTTATTATACAACTATCATTTTCTGTCTTCTTTAGAAGATAGACCTCTCCTACAGAAAAGGTATAGATTTTGAAAGATTTTTAAAATGTCACTGTTAATGAGTTCCTAACTTGGTGAGGACTACAATTAGCTGCCTTTTGAGAGACTATTTTTTGTTTGGGAGATGGAAAGTGAAAGATCATGACTTGGGAACTTCCTTTCTCTTCAGTATTTCCTTGGGTGAGCAGTAGAGCCGGACTAAGGGCAGTCAATTATTTGCTTCTCTCCCGACATCTGGAGGTCAGAGTTTTATTCTGCTTTAAGAAATAAACTAACTTAAATGATCAGTTTACACTGTCTATACACTTTCTACAGAATTTTCTCTTAGTTTCCAGGAAAACATGAATGAAAAGTTGCTCTTGATCCTACATTTTTATTTCAATGACTATATTAATTACTTCTGTCTTTCCATATTTTATTTATACCTTTTTTAGAGCTCTTATTATTGTTTGACTTTATCATATTGTTAGATAGCTAGTCAGACATGAGCAGGTTCTGCTCCCTCCTGGACAGAGTCATCTTTCCTTCCCCCACCTGGGCACTGGTGACAAGAACATGCTCAGAGACCCTCCTTTTGTGGTCAAGCACTGCTAAGTTTCCGGCATTATCAGGACCAAACAAGATAAAACCCACCAGCACAGGTTGGCACAGGTGCACCAAGGCCTAAAATGTGACTCAAAGTAACCCGGGGTTCATTATGCTAGATTCATAATAAATTAGCATTGCGGTTTTTGCCCTACCCCACCCCCCTGCAGTGGGTTTCACTTAGGTGCTTGTGGGTAAGTGCCTGTGCACAAGGAGAAAAGTTATATAACATAAAGCTGTCAATCAACTTGTCAGTCAAATGATGCAGGACACAGGGAGGGACTTCCCACCACTCTGAAAAACTGACCCTACCCCCATTGCAGGGCTGCTTCTGATTTCCAGGCAGCCCACTCTCATCCTTTCTAGGGAGTGTACTTTTGCTTTCCTTAATAAAACTCTTGCAATTTAAAACTGCTCTATGTCTCTCAACTGAATTCTTTCTGAGAGGGCAAAAACCTAAGGAATCGCCATTTTGCTGGTGACAATATTACTACATGTCTCATAAATACTCTTTTATCTAACAGATCCTAAGTCATATAGAAAGTTATGTGCATATAGGATTAAAAAGTTTAAAAGGCCTAGAAAGATATTTAATAGAACTTACAGGTCTCTCTTTATCCTTCTCCTTCTTTGTTACTGCTTCTTAAAAGCAAAAACATCTGTTTTTCTTTTTGAGCCCTTTTCAATCTTTCTATATCCATATTTAGATATGCTTATATACCTATACTTTTTTTTTTTTTTTTTTTTTTGCGATACGCGGGCCTCTCACTGTTGTGGCCTTTCCCGTTGCGGAGCACAGGCTCCGGACGCACAGGCTCAGCAGCCATGGCTCATGGGCCCAGCCGCCCCGCGGCATGTGGGATTCTCCCGGACCGGGGCGCGAACCCGCGTCCCCTGCATCGGCAGGTGGACTCCCAACCACTGCGCCACCTGGGAAGCCCCATACCTATACTATTTTTATGTCAAACTTTGATTTCTTATTATGATAGATGAGGACTAAGATCAAATCACCCTTTCATTCTCTTGTGTCCCAGTTTTAGACATATTTAACCATTTAAAATGCCTCTCTTTGTTACACCTATAACCTTAAGTAGAACTTCACAACCAGTGCTCTATGATGATTTGTAGTTTTTCTGGGATCTTGATCCCATCAGCTCTTGGGCTGCCAGGCCAGGCCTGAAGTAGCCAGGATTTAGAGAGATTGTCTCCAACAGTGGGTAGCTTCAGTGAGTTAACAGTATAGGTATATCTTGGAGATTTCAGAATACTGCTCTGAATATTATTCTTCATCAAACAAATTGCCTCCTGACTTCCCACTTCATCTTCTCACCTCCTGTCACCTCTAGTTTTTCTCAAATGTTGTCAAGGTTAATGATACCTACCTCTGTTCTGTACATATAATTAGATATGTACTTTCTCTAGATCGATCCTGTAAGTCTAAAATCATTAAACAGTGTTTACATCATTCGGAGTGGCATACAGATATTTTTGTAGAGGTAAGGAATATTCTATGACTTTTTTATTTGTCAGGTTCAGCCCACTTTCTCACAGCTTGCTTTTTTTTTCTTGTTACTTTTCATATTACTTTGACTTGCTTTATTACATATTTAATTTCCTCCAAAACATCATGTATATTTGTAATCTCTGGGCACTACTTTGCTTCTGGATAACTGACTACTAGCGATCCTCTGGAACACTGAAAATAATCACTACAAGAAAGGTGGCAAAGGAAATAGGAAGATAGAATAGGCTGGACAGATAGTAAACAATAGTAAGATGGTCTATTTAAACCCAAATATATCAGTATCTTATATAGAAATTGATAAATTCCCTAGTTACAAGGTAATGATTTTAAAATAACAAACATCTAAACTGTACTATATGCTTTTTATAATAGACACATGTAAACAGAAGAGTTAAAGTAAAAGAAGGAAGATGATATATCATGCAAACACCAACACATTAACTCTGTTAAAGTGAAGGAAAATTCCTTGGAAGTGACCTACTGCTGAGTCATGTGTATTTTCCTGCAGGCCATTAAAGCAAGACTGTTCATAGCTGATGCACTGTGAGTTTTTTCTCAATGCATGACACTAGTTCCCTTGTTGATATTTATTTTCAATTATGGGTAATGCTTAAGAGTTAAACATGCTGGATTCAATTCCTGCCATACTAATTATTATCAACTATTTTGGATATTGGGCAAATTAACATACCTATTTCTTAGTTTTCTCATTTGTATAGTGAGACTCATAAGTATCTCCTTCATAGAATTCTCATGAGGCTATGTGATATACTTAACACATTACCTGGGGTACAATAGTCTAATAAAGTGCATTATTTTTATGTGTATCATCATGTAATTCCAAACGCTCTCTTCCATGACATTTGAGAATTCTGTGATCTGACTGTGTCTACATTTTAGATAACACAAGGAAAAATTCTATTGCGCTACATGTTGTCTTCCAAACACAAGTTAGTTTTAAATCTCCAAGGTTTTGCTGGTGCTGTTCTCTTTTCCTGGATCCTTTTAATACCATTGTCTGTTTGGCATCTGCTGCTAACTATTCAAAAGAAGTTCAAAAATTACCTCTTCTATGGAACATTGCTGACCATTTCCCCCAATTATATGAGTAGGTTCTCAATATATATACGTAATGAATATAGAATTGTTTATATATTCTGATGAACAGGAAATATCTAACAATAAACACAATTGCTAAAGCATTACCATTTATTGTTCTCTTTATATAATTTTATTTTCTTATGTTCCATGTATTTTGTACCTTTCATAATTCAAATAAACATCTTGTTTAGCTACTGTTGAATATTAAGTTGACATCTTTATTGAGCTGTTCACAATGACACCTGGATATCTTTCCTTAGAAATTAAAACACATTTGCAACCCATCAATGTCTGGCAGAATTTTAATTTGTTTCTCTAGCATTCATTAGCTCCATCTTTTCTAGGTTGAATTATATCTTCTGTAGAAATTCCCATTAGAAAACAGCTGAATACACAATCAAATTCAGAATATATAACTCTTTTCTTGCTTTGATCCATTGTTGTATTTTGCAAGTAACATGTAATATTATAGAGTATGCCTAATAATTACCTTATTATGAATATGTCATGGTAAAGGATATTTATGATACAGTTTACAAAGGATTGTGTAGATTATTCAAGGAATTAAGAAAAAGCATTTTCAAAAGTTAAATCAAAATAAAATGCCATAATAATAATATGCTGTGACTATCAATGACAATGAGACCTCATCAAGGTCCCTCAAAGAAGGATATGCTTAAATTTCATTGCTTCTACCAAAGTAAAAATATTTTAGGTAAATGATAAAGTAAGCATTTTTATCTTTTAGGCCTTTACAGTGAATTTTAAATTATAACTTTCATTTAGTTGACTAAATTTGTTTTTTCTTTTTTTTAGTTGACTAAATTTTTTAAATGGACTTCTATTTCCTTTTATTTTCCAATGCTAAGTAGAGGATTAAATGATTCCCACTCTATCAAATACTGTGAAAGGAGTTAGGGAGAAAGTCAAGTAGATAGACTTCTTATAACATCAGATATTTAACAAAGATTATTTTTCCTGTCCTCTAATTGTGAAGATCCTCACAGATGAAATTTTTATCCTAAATATTTAAATTATATTGGTTTTTTAAAGAGAAGTGATTGAATCAAGCAGATTAAAGATAGTTTGTTGCAGTACTTCCCTGTTGGCACAGTGGTTAAGAATCCGCCTGCCAATGCAGGGGACATGGAGCCCACAAGCCACAACAGAGTAGCCAGCCCCTGCTTCCCACAGCTAGAGAAAGCCTGAGCACAGCAACAAAGACCGAATGCAGCCAAAAATAAATAAATAAATAAAATAAATTTTAAAAAGATACTTTGTTGCTACAAGTGAATCTCTATCATTGTGTATAAATTAAAGTTCTTCTGCTTCCAGAGGTTTATGTTATCCTGCTCTCTGAGGTATTTTCTCAACCAAACTGTCAACCTTTTGAGGATAAGACGTATACTATCATATGTTTTCTAAAAAAAAATGTATACATTGTTTTTCAGAGTAGCCTTAAGTTTACGGAAAAATTCAGCAGATAATACAATGAGTTCCCATACATCTCCCTTCCCTGTTCACAGTTCCCCCTATCATTAACACATTGCACTTTTTCCAAGTGGTGAGCTAAAATTGTTATATTATTATTAACTGAAGTCCATAGTTTACATTAGAGTTCACTCTTAGTGTTACACAGTTCTACGAATTCTGGCAAATGAATAATGTCATGTACCCACCGTTATAGTATTATATAGATTAGTTTCAGCACTATAAACAGCATGTAAATGTTTCCTGTGCTTTACCTATTCATCCTCTCCTTCACTCTCCATTTTCCCAAACAGTTCGTAACCACTGATCATTTTCATATTTATATAGTTTTGACCTTTTGGATTGACTTCTTTCACTTAGCAATATGTATCTGAGTTTCCTCCGTATCTTTCTCTAGCTTGATAGTTTATTTTCTGGTTATTGATAAATAATATTCCACTGTATGGATATACCACTCTTTGTTTATTCATTCACCTATTAAGGGACATATGATTGCTTCTAGTTTGGGCAATTATAAATATTCATGTGCAGGTATTTGTGTAAATATAATATAGTTTTCAACTCTTTGGGGTAAACACCCAGAGAAGAGATTATAGGTTGGTAGGGTCAGACTATGTTTAACTTTGTAAAAACTGCAAAATTGTATTGTAAAGAGGTTGTACCTTTTTGTATTACCAATAACAATGAATTAGAGTTCTGATTTTTCCACACCCTCACCAGTATTTGGTATTGTCAGTGTTTTGGATTTTCACCATTTGAATAGGTGTGTAATGGTATCTCATTGTTGTATTAATTTGCAATTCCCTAATGACATATGGTATCTTTTCCTATGCTTATTTGCCAATTGTATATCTGTTTCGAGGAGGTGTCTGTTCAGATCTTTTGCCTATTTTTTCATTGGGTTGCTTTTTTTCAGATTGTTGAGTTTAAGAGTTCTTTGTATATTTTGAATGCCAATCCTTTATCATATATGTGTTTTTCTAATATCTTCTCTCAAGATGTGGCTTGTCTTTTCATTATCTTAATAGAGACTTTTGCAGAAGAGGTTTGCTTTTCTGTTTTTTTAACTTTAATGAGTCCAACTTACCAATTTTGTCTTACATGGATCATGCTTCTGATGTTGTATCTAAAATGTCATCCCTAAACCGAAGGTCACCTAGTTTTTCTCCTATGTTATTTTCTAGAATCTTTAGAGTCACATGTTTTAAATTTTGAACTATGACACATTTGAATTAATTTTTGTGAAAGGTGTTGTCTCCGTCTAGATTCATTCTTATTTGCATGTGAGTGTCCAGTTGTTCCAGAGCCATTTGTTGAGAAGACTAGGCTTTCTATATTCAATTTCCTTTTCTCCTTTTTCAAAGACCAGTTGCCTGTATTTGTTAGAGTCTATTGAATATTGTGTGAGTTGCCTATATTTCTATGCTTTTTATTCTGTTCCATTAATCTACTTTTCTACTCTTTTGCCATTTTATACTGTATTGATTACCTTATCTTTATAGTTATTCTTGATGCCAGGAAGTGTCATTACTCTGAAATCATTTTTTTTTTCAAGATTGTGTTGGCTATTCTGGGTCTTTAATCTTCCCACACAAACTTTAAAATCAGTTTGTGGATATGCACAAAATGATACACTGAGATTTTTATTATTATTATGCTGAATGTATAGATCGATTTGGAAAGAAGTGGCATTTTGACAATTTTGAGTCTTCTTATACATGAACACAGAATATGTATCTATTTAGATATTCTATGATTTCTTTCATCAGAGTTTTGTAGTTTTCCTTGTATAGATTTGCACATGTTTTGTTAGATTTAAACCTAAGTACTTCATTTCTTTGGTGTTACAGTTTTCTATTTGTTGCATTTGTTCTTTCTTTCTTTTTTATATTCCCCTGTTCTGCTTTTCTAGTTTAATTGAGCATTATATATGATTCCATTTCCTCTTATTTTTTAGCATATCAGTGTTATATCTATTTAAAAATTATTGGTTGCCATAAGAATTGAAATATATATTTACAACTATATAATTCCATTCATATAATACTATACCACTCACTCTCCCTCCATCCCTTATAATATTAAAAAGGAAAAATGTACTAAACAGTGGATTGTGAGAATAGAGATCAGCAGAGCTACACTAGATCAAGCCTGTGTGTATACTGGGAAGTGGTTTGGTAACTATGTATAGCAAACTTCACCTTTCGTTTACTATAAGCAGCAAGGAGAAACCAGATGACATCATCAACACTTTGTGTGGAAATTTTCTTAATTTAATCATCAGTTAATTAGGTACATTTTCTATTTTACACATTACTGCAAATGACTATGTTGGTAAATTTTCTTCAACTAAAGTAATGTCTTCCCATTCCTCTAGTTTTAAAGAATTTTCATCACTTTCCTTTAAGCCCCCTCTGACAGCCTCTTCAAAGTCTATCAGCCTTCTGGTCAAGGTACTAACTCTCTCAGAAGAGTTCTTTCATCTTCGATTCATCGTCTGAATTTAAACTCCTCCCCATCTTAGTTATTTGTTAGAACAACTCTCCACATACAGGTTTTCTAGACCTGTATTAGTTATTTATTGATAAGATATTATCCTCAAATGTAGCAACTGAAAGCAATAAAAAATTTATTATTTCTTGGGTCAGTCAGAAATAAAGCAATCACCCCTCTAGGTGGATTTAGCTCAGGGTCGCTCATGAGGTTGTAGTCAACATGTAGTTTTAGGCTGGTTATCTGGAAGCTCAACTGGGAGTGGAGAGTCTGATTCCAACTTGGATCATGCATATGGCTATCAGGAGATTTCAGATTGTCACCACATGCACCTACTTGGGATCCTGGAATATCTTCATGTGTTTTTACCTGACTTCTCTCAGATAAAGTTTTCCAAAAGGGAGCAAGGTAGGAATCACAACTTCTTTTTGACTTAGCCTTAGAAGTCACACACCATAATTTCTACAAAATCTCATTTGTTGCCTAAGTCAATTCTATTCAATGTGAGAGGCAAATATATCAGAGTGTGAGTAAAAGAAGAAAAGAATCATTGATGAACATGTTTGATGCTAGCTTCTACACACTGCTCTACTATCTCACTCTCTTTTTCCCCCAGTTTTTTGAGGCATAATTGACAAATACAATTCTAAGATATTTGAAGTATAGAATGTGATGATTTGATATATGTACACATTCTGAAGGCTTTCCCCCATTGAAGTAACTACCTCTTGCTCAGTGTCTAGAAACAGTCACTTCATATAATTTGTCAAATTTTCTACTTGTTTACAATGGGGTAGGAAGGATTTATTCCTTCATGACTGGAAATGGAACTTGGTGCCACTTATTGATATAAAGAACAAAGAGATAGATCGGGTTATAGAAAGTAGAAATTTTGAAGTCATACTTTTGAAAGACTCAACAGAGGCTTTAAACATATTTTAAAAATTCAAATCTGTTTTTCATATAAGATGTTTGAACTAAACATATAAATTTTGGGGTCCTCAGCATAGAAGTGGCCTTAAAGTCATGGGGACAAATTATATCACCTAGGAAAACAAAGAAGTCTGAAACCTGAGCCCTAGGGAATTCCAAAATTTGGAACTTATAAAGATGAGAAAGTTCCAGATACTGCAAAGTAGCAACTACTGAGGTAGGAAGAAAAAAATTAGAAAAACTTCATGCATAGTGTATATAAATGGGAAGAAAATTTTTACAGCTGTGCTAAATGCTGACAAGATGTGGTCTGAGAATTGATTATTGGATTTGAGAAGCAGAATTTTTATCTAAAATCCAGTATCAGAAACACATATAAAAGAAAATACTTACTGACTGATTCAAATTTGCTGTTAAGTTGTGCAGTTTAATAGACTACTTTCCTTTTTCCTTTCTTTATAATTTCTCATTAAGGAATTGCACTTATTGCCACAGTCCTCTAAATCCCTATCAAACTACCAATGGCATTTTTCACAGAACTAGAACAAAAAAATTCACAATTTGCATGGAAACACAAAAGACCCCGAATAGCCAAAGCAATCTTGAGAAGGAAAATTGGAGCTGGAACAATCAGGCTCTCTGACTTCAGACTATAGTACAAAGCTACAGTAATCAAGACAGTATGGTACTGGCACAAAAACAGAAATATAGATCAATGGAACAGGATAGAAAGCCCAGAGATAAAGCCATGCACATATGGTCACCTTATCTTTGATAAAGGAGACAAGAATATACAATGGAGAAAGGATTGCCTCTTCAATAATTGGTGCTGGGGAAACTGGACAGGTACATGTAAAAGTATGAGATTAGATCACTCCCTAACACCATACACAAAAATAAGCTCAAAATGGATTAAAGACCTAAATGTAAAGCCAGACACTATCAAACTCTTAGAGGAAAACATAGGCAGAATACTCTATGACAAAATCACAGCAAGGTCCTTTTTGACCCACATCCTACAGAAATGGAAATAAAAACAAAAATAAACAAATGACACTTAAAAGCTTTTGCACAGCAAAGGAAACCATAAACAAGGCAAAAAGACAGCCCTCAGATTGGGAGAAAATATTTGCAAATGAAGCAACTGACAAAGGATTAATCTCCAAAATATACAAGCAGCTCAATATCAAAAAAAAAAATCTAATCCAAACATGGGCAGAAGACCTAAATAGACATTTCTCCAAAGAAGATATACAGATTGCCGACAAACACATGAAAGGATGCTCAACATCACTAATCATTAGAGAAATGCAAATCAAAACTGCAATGAGGTATCACCTCACACTGCTCGGAATGACCATCATCAAAAGGTCTACAGACAATAAATGCTGGAGAGGGTGTGGAGAAAAGGGAACCCTCTTATCCTGTTGGTGGGAATGGGAATTGATACAGCCACTATGGAGAACAGTATGGAGGTTCCTTAAAAAACTACAAATAGAACTACCATATGACCCAGCAATCCCACTACTGGCCATATACCCTGAGAAAACCATAATTCAAAACGAGTCATGAACGACAGGCAATGTTCACTGCAGCTCTGTTTACAATAGCCAGGACATGGAAGCAACCTAAGTGTCCATGGATAAAGAAGATGTGGCACATATATACAATGGAATATTACTCAGCCATAAAAAGAAACGAAATTGAGTTATTTGTAGTGAGGTGAATCGGCCTAGAGTCTGTCATACAGAGTGAAGTAAGTCAGAAAGAGAAAAACAAATACCTATGCTAACACACACACACACACACACACACACATATATATATATATATATATATAAAATACAGAAAAAAAATGGTTCTGAAGAACCTAGCCACAGGACAGGAATAAAGATGCAGGCATAGAGAATGGACTTGAGGACACGGGGAGGGGAAAGGGTAAGCTGGGACGAAGTGAGAGAGTGGCATTGACATATATACACTACCAAATATAAAATAGATAGCTAGTGGGAGGCAGCCACATAACATAGGGAGATCAGCTTGTTGCTTTGTGACCGCCTAGAGTCGTAGGATAGGGAGGGTGGGAGGGAGATGCAAGAGGTAGGGTATATGGGGATATATGTATACATATAGCTGATTCACTTTGCTATATAGCAGAAAGTAAAACAACATTGTAAAGCAATTATACTCCAATAAAGATGTTAAAAAGAAATAAAATAAAATCAAGGCAAAAAATTAAAAAAAATTCTCAGAAAACTTATGGAACAGAGTCAACACTGAAATAATATATATATATATATTTTTGTCTGCCCTTTGGTTAATGTTACAAACTAGGTTTTATGAGTTTGCACACTGATTATAGTTTTCTTTTGTAGTAGACATCCACAGGACAATGCATGTGCAGCTCTACCCTTCCTCTCACATTCTTCTTAGACTCAGGCCCTTCATCCAAGTAGCAAATGTTCTTCTGTGCTCCTATGTGCCTTCGCTGGTTCCTTCCCCTGGAGTTTAAGAGTGGGGCCCAATGAGTTGAAGTTGTCCTTCTCCCAGATATCAAAGTTGTAAGATGTGAAGATTGGGAGATATTAGTGGCACTTTTTTAGCATGTGTAGAGTGGAGAAGGAAACCACCGTGCAAAGAACAGCAGCCTAAAGTGCACGAGTCTTAATAGAGGTTTTGTCCATGTTCTACGTGTTCCTGAGATTTGGCACATCCTGTCCTTTTCCCAGCTTGGTTGTTCTATAGAATAGTCTATTATTCTTCAATTTAGGCTTATCTTAACTAACAAAAGTCTGTTTTCCTGCGGTATTTCATTAATCTTGGTATTGTTTTCAAGTCCCATGCTGCCGTTGGGTTTGTCTTCAGCTGTCTCAGTGGCCAATTACCCCACCCTTTTACAGATATCTCTGTTCAAACGAGAGAACAATTAGCAGATGCTTTGAGGGCAGACTTTTAATTCTAGATAATTTCAGCCTTGCACGTTGATTGTCTATAGCCTCTCTTCTTTCCAGCCTCTTTAATGGTGGAGTAAACAAAATTTGATTTTGTCAGCTTCTTGAAGAAATACAATCCAGCTTCACCCCAGTTCAGCTCTTATTAGCTCTGTGGAACTGTAACAACATTTAACTGGCTTTTATTCCTCAGACCTGAGAGACCTCTAACTGCCAGAGTAAACTTCCTGAGTGAAGTAAGTTCTAATCATATTATTTCCTACTTAATATGAGACACTTGTTTTCCATTAAATACAGGATTAGCACCACCCACATTTGGCTTAGTAGACTCTCTCTTTCAGTGCACGCCTTCATCTAATTGACTGGGCTCTTTAAGCATCACCCCCTTCCTCACAATGCATATAACACTCACACTAAATTTCCCTGGGAGCCCTGGATCTCTAAGCTGCTGCATGTGGTCCTTAGTGAATGTATGCCCTTGGGCTGGAATGTCCTTACTTTTCCCCTTAAATGCAACAGGTCTCCCCAATTAGTATCTTTTTTTTTCCTTTAGTTGTAGTTTAGGCACCTATCTCCTATGTGAGAAGCCTGCCATCTCAAGTAGAGTCAACCACTTCTTCCTTACATTCTGCCTCATTTTATAAATCATGTTTAACCCAAATATCACTGTATTGCTAGATTGAAGAATCCAGCTTAAATATTTGACATTAGGGACCAGCCTATGTTCACTGATGTACTTTGGTACATCACCAGGTGCCTACCACTTAGATGACTGTCAAAAATATATGTTGAATTTAATTGTATTAGATTCAGGGCATACTTAGCTTATAACCATTCTCAAGATATAACACCTGTTATTTTTCTTTGGCCTATCAGATTTACCACTGAGTCATAGTAGGAAATTATAGTAATTTGATATAAATTTGTCTCTCCACATTAAAAAATATCTTATTGTTGGGAAAGGATCTATACATTTTCTGGTTCTAAATAAGGAAAAATAGCTGATATTTTTTAATTTCAAGGAAGAGTAAATGTATAGCATAGTATAAAGAAGACACAATTTAAATTTAGAAGAACTTATATTAATTGCGATGTTGCCTCTTATTCACTTAAACTTCATGACATTTTTATAATTTCCAAAATTTTGTAATGCTGTCTTCATTGCTCCGTTGTGGAATCATCTGTGACAATATGTGTGAATGTGCTCTCTACTTTAAACTTTGAAAGTTTTTTTTTTTTTAAGACCACACAATTTTTTCTTATTAGTTGAAAATGCTGACGTTTTTATGATGAATATATTTCGGCTCTTCATATCTTTGCTGTTAGTGCTTCACAACAGTCCAGATTTTGACTTCCTACTTTACAAATCTAACCTCTTACTTGCTATGTATACATTTCATCTTGTCTCCTTATCAAAGATCAATGCTCTTGTCACTGGGAAGTTTTCATTTAGTTTTATTTCCAACAAAGGAAAATTCTGAGGAAATGTGAGACTGGATCTGGGTATTCCCCTCTAATATTGATAGGCAGAATCTCATGTCTAGCTTTATTTTTTGTAATTTTTCATTTTAAGTGAAAAAGTGGCTATTTCATTGTATTTGTAACTTGCAAGTATATTTTCTATTTTTGTTGTCTTTTTTTTAACCTCCTTGGACTCCTTGATAATCCATTGCACTTTTTTCACCATTTTCCTTTTGATAAATGAAGATTCCATTGTACTGCATTTATAGTTTATACTATATGCTTTTCCTTTCCAAAATTTTTTCCACGTTTACCCTAAACCTACTAAAATTTAGAAATAAAATTTTCTGTGCACTTTCTTTTTTCCCAGTAATAGTGGGCTGGATCATTTGGATCAAACTGTCAATGGAAGAAAAAAGAAAAATCTTAGATAAAACTTTAAAAACTGATCGCAATAGCACTGAATAATTGAACTGATAATAAAGAGTTATTAGGCCAAAATCTGAAGGTAATCGTAACCCAGATAGTTGAGAATAATATCCAATAAATAAAGTATCTTTTGTCTTGGAATTTACCCATAATTCAAAGACAAGTATGTAACATTAAGACGATAACGTGACATTTTAAGAAACCATCTTCACAATAAGCTAGAAATAAAATGACCACACTCAGTTAAGGATTAACAAGAATTAAACACTCCCACCTTCCCCAAATTTCAGAGCCACTAGCTAATTTTGCCAAGAAGCTGAGTTACAGTAGATGAAGTAAAAAGAAACAAGCAGAGACTCTGTGGTCCTTACATAGATTTGCATCCAGGAGTGCATAGCTTGGGTAAGTGAGATAAACTCAAAGCTATGGATTTGGTTTGTGATAGTCAGCAACTGATAGTGACCCATGCTCCTGAGAGAAGTAAATGCATATCCGCTGTAGCCGAAAACACATTCATCCTAGATCTCAGGGAATTTCCACCAATAACATTTGTCTGGAAAACAACGCCATGAGATCTAACACAGAAAAGAACACAGTTTAAGTATTCCCAATAGGCGGTGGGTAAAAATAGGACATGGTTAAAAAGTACTTATTTAAACAAAAAAGCAAAAATTGGGAGACATTTTTACCTAGGACAGTTGTTTAAATCCACAATTTCAGTAATGATTACATTCAGTGTAAATGGACTAAATGTTTTAGTTTACTGACAAGCACTGTCATATTGGGAGAACCACACCAACTATATGCTGCCTCCAAGAGACAAATAAAATACAAAATGAATGAAAGTAAGGGGATTAAAAAAGGTATATTATGCAAACTTTATTTCCAAGTACACATGGAACATCTATCAGAAATTGAATATATATAAAGACAGAGAATAACTGAAACTCATATGCCATTCTGGTGATAGTGTCAGTCGATTCTACCACTTTGGAAATAGATCGGCACTAACTGGTACACTTGAAGTCATGCATCCCCTATAGCCCAATTACATCCATAAGGATGTATACTTGTAAAATTCATTTACATGTGCACCTGGATCCATGTAGTAGAATATTCATAGCAGCATTGTAATAGCCAAAAACTTGAAACAATTCAAATGTTCATCAAGAGTAGAATGGAAAAATGAATTATGAAAAATTCATGTAATAGAATATTAAACAACAATGAAAATGAACAGAGTATAGCTTCGGTGTATGTACTCTACAAACGCAAAGTTGAGGAGAAAAACAAAAAGCTAAAAACCAAAAATAGTTAACTATGATTCTGTTTACATAAAGTTCAGAAGCAGGAAAAACCAAACCAGGAGGCTGAAACTATGGTCTATGGGTCAAATCTGGTCTAACATCTGTTTTTGTAAATTGTTTTATTGTAACATAGACATGCTCCTTCTTTTACACATTATATATGGTTCTTTTTGTGCTATAATCACAGTGTTGAGTAGTTGCTACAGAGATCCCTATGGCCTGCAAAGACTAAAATACTTACTATCCGGCCTACATAGAAAAATGTTTTCTGATCCCTTAATCAAACTCCTCATTTAGTGATAGATATATAAGTGAGAAAAAAGCTCTTTTTTTAAGAAAAAAAAAAAAAACAGGAACAAGAAAATAATGATAAGTAAGTTTAATTTTTCCTTCTGAGTTAGGGAGAAAGAGGTTGTGATCACAAAATAACATACGAGGGGCTTCTGCACTGCTGCCAATGTTTTATTTACTTAGTTTTTACCTATATTAAGTGTTTATTACAAATGTTCATTAAACTGTGTGTATGCATTTATGCATGTTTTGATGACACTTTACAATTAAATATCTTTAATATGGTTTAAAGGAAAACAAACAAATCAAAAACAAACAAACAAAAAAACCCCAATGATATGCTAGGACTTTTCATAAACATATAACCCTGAATTTCATTTGATTGTTATTTATTTTTCTGATTTCACCACCCAAATTCTGCAGCTTCCTAATGGTCAGGAAAGGCATCACTTCCAATTAGGGCCTTTAACTTCTCATCAAATAAAGTAGATATCTAACAGACCTTCAGTTCCTTTGCAGTCTATTATAGATATTTATATTAATTAAAGTGTCTTGAATTCAGGACTCATCTTCTGTTCATTTCTTCTCTTGTACTCTGCCTAGAAAATACAAATAAATATAAATAAAGCTTTTGTTGAACTAGCAAAGGAAGCATAAGTCACTTATTTCTAGTCTAAACAGCTAGGATTCTAAGTGCAGATCAGACATATTCACAGAATCCCCTACACTTTCCTTTTTCTCATTGCAAACTAAGGATAAATAAAGCTAACTAAATTTATAATGCTATTTATTAATAAACAGTGTAATGTAACCTATTAGAACTGTATGCAAGGGGACCAACATTTAAAAATATTTCCAGAATTATGAATTTTCCCATTTTATAAACATTTTTAATTGAGTCACTAGTGTAACATTAGGAAGACATGCTGGGTTGACATAAAGCCTGTTCCAAGTTTGGAGTCAACTGAAGTTCTGAAGTTTTGTGGGAATGCTAACGTGCTGGTTCGGGGTTCCAAAACTTACATTTCTCCAGATGGAGCGCTGTTAATATTCAGGATTTGTGACATTGCACTATTTTGAAACAAATAAAATGAAGCAGTAAAAAGTAAGTTTGTTTGCCATATGGCTGTTTATTTCTGTGTGTAGAGCTTAACTGTGAAATATATGGCTTCTCAATATGGGACGGCCACGTAGTCACACTGGCACACCTGCTTTTAGCACAGCTTATAAGACACGGAAAATGAGATGATACAATAGTAGCTTTTACCCTTTAAAATATATGTATTATTTAAACATGAAAAAGGACTGTTTTAGGTGAGTAAAGAGTATGACGAATAGGAAGTGTGACTGTTAATACTCTGAGGGAGGCTTGTGTTCCAATTCTACCAGAGACAGGGATTTTGAACGTAGCCTTGGGTGGAGAATGACATTTCTCTACCTAATCTATTCTACCTTTATAATTGGGATTTAAATAATAGAATCACAGGGCTATAGATTTCTTAAAATCTGATCTAGCTTTGCTTCAGGAAAGATACAATGAGGATTCCAAAAGAAGCAACAACTTATTTCTTTCTTCAAAAAAAAAAACTTCTGTTCCTAATCAGTATAGTGCTTCTTTCAGGGTCAGGGGGTCACCCTGCTCTCAGGAGAGTCAGAGAAAGTGTGACCCCTTACATACCTACTGAGGATTTTAAATGCTGCTTTTAGGCTATAACAAGAGGCAAAGACACCATCCTGCGATAAATACTATCTTTTTAGCTCTGAGTCCAAAACTCTTTCTCAGACACAACTTTTTAGATTTGATGGTGGCTTTCAGTATTTTGCTTGAGCCTTCCATCAGACCTTTCACAGAAGTATCATGCTTGATTACATAAATTCTGAAATTCTTTTACAGAATTTCAATTTCAATATCTTTAAACCCTGAGAGTACAAAATGACCCTTCAACAGGGATTAATTACTTATGTGCATATTATAAAATCTTGAGACATTCAAATACTTGTTGAATCTATAAAGTTAAACACCAAGCATATATTCAATACTGTTTATTAGCAAAGAGGAAGGTGCAGTCCTCATCTTAGAGGTATAAGTTTCTTTATGTAGTTGGAGAAATATAATAAATGTATGAAAATGACTCTATTCTGAAAAACAATAGCACTTGTAAAATTAAGATAAATGATTCCTTTTTTTTGCTGTTACTCAAGTTTTCTCTAATTCTTGGGTAAATTCTATTTTTTTGCAACATTTTCAGTATCAGTCAACTTTTAAGGTGCACCTTATTCAAATCACTTCACCAGAAACCTCATCAAAGTGGACATCTATGAAAACATTTTGGGCTTTATTGCCAAATTCTGTCACACAAGTGTCTTATTAAAGCATCTAGAGTACTTGCTATTTCCTGCTCACCAGGACTCATCAGCATGATCTCATCAAAATAGTAAGTCAGTATGAAGTTCTGTGAGACGTGTTAATTTCCTAGGCTGCCATAACAAAGTACCGCAAACTGGAATGAACAGCAGGAGTTTACTCTTTCACAGTGCTGGAGGTTAAAAGGCAAGCTGTTGGCAGTGTTGACTCCTTCTAGAGGCTCTGAGGAAGATTCTGTTCTGTGCTGTTCTCCTAGCTTCTGGTGATGGCAGGCAATCTTTCACATTCCTTGGCTTCTGGATGCATCCAATCTTGGCCTTCGTCTTCACATGGAGTTCTCCCTGTGTCTCTGCATCTGCACATGGCCATCCTCTTGTAAGGATGCCAATCATATTGGATTAGGGGCCCACCTGACTCTGGTATACCCTCATTTTAACTAATTACATCTCTAATGAGCCTTTTTCCAAATAAGATCCCATTCTGATGTGCTGGGGGTTAGGAATTCAAAATATCTTTTTTTGGAAGACATAATCCAACCCATAACAGATGTACATTTAGCTACATCCAAATATCCAAATAGTATTATGTCAGGGAGCAGGAATTTTGGTAAAGCACTAAGTAGTCACAGAAGGTACAATGTTGACCCTATCAGTTGAAAAGAAGCTTCTTTCGATCCTACTTAATAAATGTTTTTTAAAAGTACTTGTTAAATGGATGGAGAAATGAGTTTGCTCCAATAAATCAATCACCTTCCTAGTTAAGTTTAAACTAGTCTTCAACCATTATGAAAGATCTATTTTGCTTTTATAACTCTGAAAAACAGCTTAAGTGCTAATGTGATGAAATCTCCACTTCTGTGTCTTTCAAGTCTGTTTTAGTGGTACTAAATTCTGAAATTCTCTTAGGGATGTGGCATATTTTGTTTGCTGTTTGATAATGGGATTCTATGGTAGGAGCTTACCCTTAGCTTTCTTGACATCCATAGCCTGACTGCCACGTCAGGGGACAAATGTGGAGATTCTGCTAGTTGCCAAATGCGTATCCAAAAGGGATATTCATGGACTGGAAAAAAATAAGCATAAGGTAGTTTGAGAATCCACTGGGCCCATTGTAAGGACCACAGGGACCAAAACTCCATTTATTACCTTACGACCATAAGCCTTTGGTGGTGGCTTGTAAGTAATTGGAAGAAGACTTGTAGTATATAACAAAACTCTCCTTCTCATTAAAGGAAGTGAGTCTCCATTTCAATCATAGGACTTCAGGTTGTCAAGAACTGTGAAGAATCTGAGGTTTTATCCTGTTTACAGGCTAACTGATTAACCTGCCACAGTTTCACAGATACTGGCACAAGGCAAGAGTATTCTGGGTCAGAGACAAAAGACCCAAGCCCAGCAGATAGAGAGCTTCATGTTTTCATTGGTTTCCCTTGGCCACAATTCTCACAGAGTCATGTGGGTTGATGACCCAGGGAAATGCTGTACATGCAATGGATTTGCATCTCAGTTAAAGAACACCAGGCTTAAGAAGATCCAGTCTTTTATAATGAGTCACAAGCAACCCTGCCAGAACTTTGCTCCAGAACAAGATGTTATTTTTATTATTCTGATCAGAAAACAGGTCTGTCCTCGCCCCAGAAGGAAGCACTGTCTCTACTCCCACAGTTGTTTGCTATGTAAACATCCATGTAAAGATAGTCTAAAACAAAAGCTGTTTATATCTCTCCTCAAAAGAATTGCCAAAAATGAGAGACCCATGGAGAACTGTCTCTCAACACAAGTATGAATTACTTTAAGCCTGGAAAACAAGTGACAGGTAATTACTTCAACTGAAGTTATCCAAGGCAGGTTTCTGCTAACCAGACTTAAATATTTTTCCCCATAATATAAAGTATCAATAATAATTTTGTAAGCTGCTGGTACTTCCAAATTTATGTGTTTCTCAATGCATTTGTGAGTGAGAGCACTTTGTGTCCTCTAGTTGGCAGGAGTTTGTAGTGGGAGAAGATGAGAAGGTAAACCATGAACATCCAGACAGCATCACTATCTTCTTGGTCTTTTGATTCCTTTCTCCTCATAATGTCAGGGAAGTTCTGGCATTTTTGACCTAATTGAGTATATAGGCTACCATTGAACTCAAATTTTATTCAGACTGTTAGAGCCACTTTTTACAACTTTAGTGAGCTTATGCAAAATCTCTCCTAAGTGCATACTTATGGATATATTCAGCCTGGCACTGCTTGAATCAGCCTTTAGAATCCACTTCTGCACATACTTCTTATTTTCCTGCTGATAAAAATTAGCAAGACTTTGCAATTATTTTGACATTCAAGCTATCCTAATAACATCTCCCTAGACATGGTATAATCTCAATCTCTGAATCTAGAAGCAGTAAGTATTAGGAGTGGACCCTGAGGAGAATATGCATCCCTTTGCTAGGAAATTCTACAAGGGAAGTTTTGAGATTCAATATTCTCATATTTATGTAAGTCTGGCCAAAAGTTTGCCATCTCACATCTTAGGGTCCCTCTCCTTTCCAATTAATACCCTAATCTTAAAACGGGTGATTTAGGCAGGTTGTGAAGTCAATTTACAACTTGCTCATTCTATCCATGTATAAGCATTTTGGTTCCCTATCCTTGCCTTGAAGGGCAATTTAAGTCTCTGGGCTTTTTTTTTAAATCATATACTTTTAGTAAATTTCCTATGCCAGTAAAATGGCAAAGAATCCTGTTTTGCTGCCATTATTATCAATATGCTTATAAGGTACAATAGTTGTTAATTCTCTGAAGTTTTTCCTTCAATCACCTCTTCACCAAAAGCAAACACACGTGATAGTATATGTAATTATTATACCACTGCAGACCATTGAAAATTATTATCCTATTTTCTGTTTGTAAGAATGCCTTCACTACATTCGATCTCTAACAAGTAAGCAACTAATTTCCATTCTCTCAGAGAGCTTTAAGATCTGTTCCCTAGAATCACTAGGTACCATGAACTCCATCAGTCAGGGGTCAGTCAGGAAAATAGAAACAATTTGGAATTTTAAATAGATGAAATTTAACCGAGAAAAATGTTTAACAAAGAGAACAGAATTGCTGAGAATGCTAATATGGAATGGGAGGGAAAACAGCATCTGCTAGATATGTTGCCCAAGCAAGGGATATCTCTTTCCCTCTAGATTTCAATCTCAATCTCTTCAATCATCTTCTCTGTGCCGACTAGTAGCGAAACTAGATTGAAATAGTTCTCAAGGGAAATTTAGAAATATGGTTGGCTGCAATGCAAAGTAGAGTATGGCAGAAGGAAGTGCCTTCCTTCCACACCAAAGATGTTTACTTCTGAATCCCTGAAATCTGTGAATACTATGTTGCATGGGTAGGAGGAATTAAGATTGCAATGGAATTAGGTTGCTAATCAGATGACTTTAAAATAAGGAGATTATCCTGGATTACCTTGGTGGGCCCAGTATAATCACATGGTTCCTTTAAATGTGCAAGAGTTAGGCAAAAGAGTTAAAGTGGGAGTTGTGAGGAAAGAAGCAAATTTCAAGTGATGTCATGTGAAGACTCAACCCACCATTGCAGGCTTTGAAGGTGGAAGACCACAGCCAAGGAATGCAGGCAACCTCTAGAAGCTGGAAAAGGAGAGGAAACAGATTCTCCTATAAAACGTTCAAAAGGAACTCAGCCTTATAGATACCTTGATTTGAGTTCAGTGAGAACCATTGTAAGATATTGACCTTCAGAAGTGTAAGATGACAAATTTGTGTTGTTTTCAGCCACTAAATTTGTGATAATTCATTATAGTGGCAATAGGAAACTAATACACTGAGGCAAGAAAAAGCACAGAATGAATATAAAAGCCAAAAGGAAATTCACCTCACATCTAATACTCTTAATTCCTAAACTAGTTCATAGCATTTGGGTATGAGGGAAAAAGTGCCAGATCAATGCTTCAATGAATAAACCTTAAGATTTATATAAACCCTAGGGGGATCAACCACTTTTCCCCCCTCAATTAATTACATGATCCTGCAAGTGAAACTGTAGTAATACATTTGAATTTATTAAAAAATAAATATTTTAAAACAATTTACATGGGATGATTTATACATATGCATATACTGTATTACTCCATTTTAGAATGACTTGTCATTATGAACTTCAGGTCAACTCTCAAAATTATTGTCAGAATCAAGTATGGCAAAAGTAGCATATGGAGAGCTAGTAGCAATTAGTAGAGGAGGCGCAACTGAGGCAGCTGGGGAATTCTGGGACAGCATCAAAGCCAGAGGTCCAATTCTTTTCCTATACATTAGGGAACATTGGGTCACTTTCTTTCCAGATAGATGGGTCAGCTCAGAACTTAGGCCATCGAGCAAAGCTAGACAAAATAGAGAGGCTCCAGGTCCAGGATGACTGAACCCTGTCATCATTCAATTCAAAGGTGTACAATTTGTGGAGGAAAATGATTCAGGCCAACTTAGATGCTTAATCAAAAGTTAGGAGTTTTGAGCTCAGAGTATACAAACCAAAGGCAGGTTGTAAAAGTCTAAGCTAGAGGACACAGAGAGAACTGGAGCAGAGATACACAAGTCCAGACTTATTTATTCAGAGGAAGACACACACACACACACACACACACACACACACACACACACACACACGCAGAGGGAATAGTAGGAAACAAAAAACAGAGTAGAAAACCGGGCACAGAATTTCAGTATCCCAAGAAGTCAAGTGGTTCCTGTAATCAGCCCAGCTAGCATGATTGCTTCTTGCTCTGCTTTAAAGTAGTCCTGTTGTTGATAAAATGAATTCACAGTACAGGCTGCTTCTGGAGTAAGGTAAGTGCAGACATTTGCTGTAGGGAGAGGAATTTCTTTACCTGGGAAGCAATCAGAGTAGCAGTAATAATCTATTTCAGTTTTTCTTTCATTCATCTAGTTAATATTATTTACACAACTATGGTACTATAGTCATTGTGCTGCTCTGAGAATATAAAGATAGCTACTGTTTCCATGAAATGTATTGTTGATTAACTTAGGTATCTGGGTTAGTTTTAGCCATCTGTTAAATGGCTTGTGTCTTTCACAGTCCTAAACTCTGACTTATTCTTTGTAGTTTAGTTTAATGAATTCATATACTCTGTGGAAATCAAACAGTTGATCTTTACCATCCAGATTCATGTTCATTCAATACAGGGGAGTGTTTACATTTCTCCCAATAGTATTCATCATCAGGCATATTTTCCATTCTTAATTTGTCTCTTTTTTATTTTCTTTTTTTCTGGATCATCTCAGTATTCTTCATGTCTAACCTGGGTTTTGGAACTTAAAATTAAATGTAGGGAAATCTTGCTTATATATTATTTGATAATGACAATCAAAATTTCTAAATACAGAACACTGGTTCACAGCATATATAAAAGCTTAAGTAATGTTTCTGGATTTCTCCTGATAAAACTTTGCAATATGCCTTGGAAAATAATATTGAAAACACATTCTTGCAAGAAGCCTTAAAGTACAAATCTGTAGGATTTCTCAGATGTAACAGGTTAGTTCGAGAGTTAGTACTCTTTTGTGGTATCGCAGCATTTTAGCATGTTAAAGATAAAGCACGTTTAATGATCACTGGAGAGAATGCAATTACAAAAGCAAGTTCATTTGTACTCCCTTCCTATTCTGAAAAACTGGATTAAACATTAGTGTATGTAGCGCAGTTGGAAGAGTATGGGGAGATTCTACTTCTTGGTTAAATAATTCTGGCTCCAATTAGCTAGTCAGGAGCAACATGGATGCAGAATTTAAAGTACTGAATTTTTCTGCTGTGCTTGTACTGGATCATCTGAATAAAATCTGAAATGCCAACCCTGTCAGGATACTCCAGTTTAACCTTATACCTAATCCAAAGATATTATTTTCCTCTAAATTTTCTTACTGTTTACCCAACAAAGATTTTGTTGCTATGTACATATTTTCTGGTTGAAACATTTACATAGGCTAACATAATTGGAGAGCTATGCTAAAACTTTTTATTAATTAGACAATTAAATCTCTATCAATCTTAACTCACATGTGACCTAAAAAAAACATGTTCAGAAGAAAAGGCATAGCACTGGCATTTTGGTAAATTACTACATGCTGTCTTTTCACTTGTGATTATGCTAAGAAAAGAAATTAAAATAAATCTCAACTACCTATAACAAAGTCATGGGGGACTCTGTCTGAAAATATGTACTGATATTTGCCCCAGGAAAACGTAAAGATCAAAACCTGAATTTGGAACGCTGAGCCAAAAACAACTGACCTATGCAGCTTATAGCTATGTTTAAATGACAGATGCAAAATATTTTAGAAGTGAAAAAACTGAGGAGGCAGAGATGTGGAGGAGGTGGGATGAAGCACTTAGGTAGTAAGATGTCCAAAGTACTGAAGATTGTTTCTAGTTCCATTTTCATGAAAAATAGAAACATTTACTTTGTTAAAACTGTTGAAACAGTTTGGAAGCTTTTTATTTGTACTGTGTGAATTGAAGCTAGAAAAATAATTTTGAATGAGAACTCAAACTTGTGGTGTCACAAACATAGCCTCGGTGAATCTAAGAAGCTATATCTTGAGAAATTCAAAAAGAAATATTTCATCACATTTTATCAACTAGGAAATTAGAAATTCTTAGCTAGTTTATGCAAATTCCGTGCTTTAATTAATGCTACTTATTATTTGGAATATGTTTACTTAACATATACCATGAGAGGATTAGAATTGCTAATTTAAAAATAATAATATAACGTTCTTTAAATAAAAATTTCCCTGAAAGTACATTCTTCAGGTAATACAAGTATTATAACTGCTTTGAGTTATAGAGTTATTAGGCATTTGCTATATATGATTATGAGAGGAAAAAGCTTTCCAATGTAGTGAAGGGGAGAAATTAATAAAGCCAAGAAGTAGCAATTAAAGATTTGATCATTCCATCTCAGATCACAAAAGGTATAAATTGATCCATAACTTATAATACTTCCAATACACAAACATATTTTTCACAACTTTTCAATGTATAACCAAGGACTAAGACGTTCATAAATGTTATATTAAGAAGCTTTTACTTTATAATGCAAACCATGGCTGTAACCCAAAGAAAGAATATATAGTACTTTTCTGTTGGATATTCAGTCATTTTCAAATCATTCCCTTTGATGCTTTTCTTCACTTTCAGGAGAGGAACAGAGGTGGTTCAGGTTTGTGGCCTGCTCCCCTGTTGTCCTTCCTCCTACAGTCACTGCTAACGCGATGAACCCATAACTGCTCACTAGTGCACACACACGATCCACTGACTTTCATCAGTAGCTTTCCTTCTCTATGAAAGTTTCTGTCAGAGAGCCATGTGCCTTATTATACAGTCCATCCAGCTCCACTCACCATGGTCTGGTATCAAATAAAGAATGGCAGAAAATTCCACAAAAGGTTTCTTCATCTGTGAGATCCTCAAATGAGTTCTTTCTTTCTTATAGTGTCGAGGAGCAGCTGAACCGAATGAGTCTCAGTGGACTTACAAGAATTGGTAGATCACAAAAGTTTCTGTGGCCTTGATAACCTCTTTAGTTGTTCCATTCTACCAGCAGAACTAGCATGGAGTTGAGTCAGCATCTCCATGATCAAAATAAGTGGTCCTAAATATTTGTCATTGGATGAGACTTTCCAGGAATGATGAGGAAAGAATAACTCTTATAAATTGCATTGATTTTTGTGTTTTTCTTCTTATAATGCACATTAGATTTTTCTAAAAAATCCAAAAGATAAAAATTCAGAATATCACTACTTTATAGTTGTATTAACTTATTTTTGACCTCATAAATGTAAGCCATTTTTTAAAAAAACAGTAAATTAATGAAACACAATAAAACAACAAGCACATCAATAATAATGCATAGATAAAAATAACCTGGAGAGGTCATGTAACCAGTTTTCTTACTCTAAAAAGGACTGACTAGTAATATAGAGAAGAGTTATTAAATCTTCCTAGGAAATATTTACCATTAGAGCTGAAAAGGAAAATGTAATATAAGACTTTCACTTTTACACTAAAAATACAAAGTTCAAAAAACTGGTTGGATAACCCAAAGAAGTGCAGGTCTAGTCTAGAATTTCTTTTATCAATCACAATGATTTTCCTTCTCGACTTTTTGTAACAGACACATTCCATCCAACAGCAACAGAATACACATTCTTCTCAAGTGAACATGGAACATTCTCCAGGATAGATCATATGTTAGGTCACAAGTCTGAAAACTTCAGATGATTGAAATCATACCAAGTATCTTTTCTGACCACAAAGGTATGAAACTAGAAATCAATAATGGGAGGAAAACTGGAAAATTCACAAATATGTGGAAATTAAGTGATACACTACTGAACAACAAATGAGTCAAAGAAGAAATCAAAAGTGAAATAAAAAATATCTTGAAATAAATGAAAATAAGAACACAGCATGCCAAAATTTAAAGGGATGTCATGAAAGCAGTTCTAAGAGGGAAGTTTATTTATTTATTTTTTTTCCCTTTTTTTTTTAAATTTTTTTATTTTTTTAACATCTTTATTGGGGTATAATTGCTTTACAATGGTGTGTTAGTTTCTGATTTATAACAAAGTGAATCAGCTATACATATACATGTGCTCCCATGTGTCTTCCCTCTTGCGTCTCCCTCCCTCCCACTCTCCCCCTCCCACCCCTCCAGGCTGTCCCAAAGCCCCGAGCTTATATTCCTGTGCCTTGCGGCTGCTTCCCCCTAGCTATCTACCTTACTACGTTTGTTAGTGTGTATATGTCCATGACTCTCTCTCGCCCTGTCAAAACTCACCCTTCCCCCTCCCCATATCCTCAAGTCCGTTCTCCAGTAGGTCTGCGCCTCTATTCCTGTCTTATCCCTAGGTTCTTCATGACATTTTTTCCCCTTAAATTCCATATATATATGTTAGCATACGGTATTTGTCTTTGTCTTTCTGACTTACTTCACTCTGTATGACAGACTCTAGGTCTATCCATCTCATTACAAATATCTCAATTTCATTTCTTTTTAAGGCTGAGTAATATTCCATTGTGTATATGTGCCACATCTTCTTTATCCATTCGTCCGATGATGGGCGCTTAGGTTCTTTCCATCTCCGGGCTACTGTAAATAGAGCTGCAATGAACATTTTGGTACATGACTCTTTTTAAATTTTGGTTTTCTCAGGGTATATGCCCAGTAGTGGGATTGCTGGGTCGTATGGTAATTCTATTTGTAGTTTTTTAAGGAACCTCCATACTGTTCTCCATAGTGGCTGAACCAATTCACATTCCCACCAGCAGTGCAAGAGTGTCCCCTTTTCTCCACACCCTCTCCAGCATTTATTGTTTCTAGATTTTTTGATGATGGCCATTCTGACTGGTGTGAGATGATATCTCATTGTAGTTTTGATTTGCATTTCTCTAATGATTAATGATGTTGAGCATTCTTTCATGTGTTTGTTGGCATTCTGTATATCTTCTTTGGAGAAATGTCTGTTTAGGTCTTCTGCCCATTTTTGGATGGGGTTGTTTGTTTTTTTGTTATTGAGCTGCATGAGCTGCTTGTAAATTTTGGAGATTAATCCTTTGTCAGTTGCTTCATTTGCAAATGTTTTCTCCCATTCTGAGGGTTGTCTTTTGGTCTTGATTATGGTTTCCTTTGCTGTGCAAAAGCTTTGAAGTTTCATTAGGTCCCATTTGTTTATTTTTGTTTTTATTTCCATTACTCTAGGAGGTGGGTCAGAAAGGATCTTGCTGTGATTTATGTCATAGAGTGTTCTTCCTATGTTTTCCTCTAAGAGTTTGATAGTTTCTGGCCTTACATTTAGGTCTTTAATCCATTTTGAGCTTATTTTTGTGTATGGTGTTAGGGAGTGATCTAATCTCATACTTTTACATGTACCTGTCCAGTTTTCCCAGCACCATTTATTGAAGAGGCTGTCCTTTCTCCACTGTACATTCCTGCCTCCCTTATCAAAGATAAGGTGTCCATATGTGCGTGGGTTTATCTCTGGGCTTTCTATCCTGTTCCACTGATCTATCTTTCTGTTTTTGTGCCAGTACCATACTGTCTTGATTACTGTTGCTTTGTAGTATAGTCTGAAGTCAGGGAGCCTGATTCCTCCAGCTCCTTTTTTCGTTCTCAAGATTGCTTTGGCTATTCCGGGTCTTTTGTGTTTCCATACAAATTGCGAAATTTTTTGTTCTAGTTCTGTGAAAAATGCCAGTGGTAGTTTGATAGGGATTGCATTGAATCTGTAGATTGCTTTGGGTAGTAGAGTCATTTTCACAATGTTGATTCTTCCCATCCAAGAACATGGTATATCTCTCCATCTATTTGTATCATCTTTAATTTCTTTCATCAGTGTCTTATAATTTTCTGCATACAGGTCTTTCGTATCCTTAGGTAGGTTTATTCCTAGATATTTTATTCTTTTTGTTGCAATGGTAAATGGGAGTGTTTTCTTGATTTCACTTTCAGATTTTTCATCATTAGTATATAGGAATGCCAGAGATTTCTGTGCATTAATTTTGTATCCTGCTACTTTACCAAATTCATTGATTAGCTCTAGTAGTTTTCTGGTAGCATCTTTAGGATTCTCTATGTATAGTATCATGTCATCTGCAAACAGTGACAGCTTTACTTCTTCTTTTCCGATGTGGATTCCTTTTATTTCCTTTTCTTCTCTGATTGCTGTGGCTAAAACTTCCAAAACTATGTTGAATAAGAGTGGTGAGAGTGGGCAACCTTGTCTTGTTCCTGATCTTAGTGGAAATGCTTTCGGTTTTTCACCATTGAGGATGATGTTTGCTGTGGGCTTGTCATATATGGCCTTTATTATGTTGAGGAAAGTTCCCTCTATGCCTACTTTCTGGAGGGTTTTTATCATAAATGGGTGTTGAATTTTGTCAAAAGCTTTCTCTGCATCTATTGAGATGATCATATGGTTTTTCTCCTTCAATTTGTTAATATGGTTTATCACATTGATAGATTTGCGTATATTGAAGAATCCTTTCATTCCTGGAATAAACCCCACTTGATCATGGTGTATGATCCTTTTAATGTGCTGTTGGATTCTGTTTGCTAGTATTTTGTTGAGGATTTTTGCATCTATGTTCATCAGTGATATTGGCCTGTAGTTTTATTTCTTTGTGACATCCTTGTCTGGTTTTGGTATCAAGGTGATGGTGGCCTCGTAGAAGGAATTTGGGAGTGTTCCTCCCTCTGCTATATTTTGGAAGAGTTCAAGAAGGATAGGTGTTAGCTCTTCTCTAAATGTTTGATAGAATTCACCTGTGAAGCCATCTGGTCCTGGGCTTTTGTTTGTTGGAAGATTTTTTTTTTTTTTTTTTTTTTTTTTAACATCTTTATTGGGGTATAATTGCTTTACAATGGTGTGTTAGTTTCTGATTTATAACAAAGTGAATCAGCTATACATATACATGTGCTCCCATGTGTCTTCCCTCCTGCATCTCCCTCCCTCTCACTCTCCCCCTCCCACCCCTCCAGGCTGTCCCAAAGCCCCGAGCTAATATCCCTGTGCCTTGCGGCTGCTTCCCCCCAGCTATCCACCCCACCACGTTTGTTAGTGTGTATATGTCCATGACTCTCTCTCGCCCTGTCAAAACTCACCCTTCCCCCTCCCCATATCCCCAAGTCCGCTCTCCAGTAGGTCTGCGCCTCCATTTCTGTCTTATCCCTAGGTTCTTCATGACATTTTTTCCCCTCAAATTCCATATATATGTGTTAGCATACGGTATCTGTCTTTGTCTTTCTGACTTACTTCACTCAGTATGACAGACTCTAGGTCTATCCATCTCATTACAAATATCTCAATTTCATTTCTTTTTAAGGCTGAGTAATATTCCATTGTGTATATGTGCCACATCTTCTTTATCCATTCGTCCGATGATGGGTGCTTAGGTTCTTTCCATCTCCGGGCTATTGTAAATAGAGCTGCAATGAACATTTTGGTACATGACTCCTTTTGAATTTTGGTTTTCTCAGGGTATATGCCCAGTAGTGGGATTGCTGGGTCATATGGTAATTCTATTTGTAGTTTTTTAAGGAACCTCCATACTGTTCTCCATAGTGGCTGAACCAATTCACATTCCCACCAGCAGTGCAAGAGTGTCCCCTTTTCTCCACACCCTCTCCAGCATTTATTGTTTCTAGATTTTTTGATGATGGCCATTCTGACTGGTGTGAGATGATATCTCATTGTAGTTTTGATTTGCATTTCTCTAATGATTAATGATGTTGAGCATTCTTTCATGTGTTTGTTGGCATTCTGTATATCTTCTTTGGAGAAATGTCTGTTTAGGTCTTCTGCCCATTTTTGGATGGGGTTGTTTGTTTTTTTGTTATTGAGCTGCATGAGCTGCTTGTAAATTTTGGAGATTAATCCTTTGTCAGTTGCTTCATTTGCAAATGTTTTCTCCCATTCTGAGGGTTGTCTTTTGGTCTTGATTATGGTTTCCTTTGCTGTGCAAAAGCTTTGAAGTTTCATTAGGTCCCATTTGTTTATTTTTGTTTTTATTTCCATTACTCTAGGAGGTGGGTCAGAAAGGATCTTGCTGTGATTTATGTCATAGAGTGTTCTTCCTATGTTTTCCTCTAAGAGTTTGATAGTTTCTGGCCTTACATTTAGGTCTTTAATCCATTTTGAGCTTATTTTTGTGTATGGTGTTAGGGAGTGATCTAATCTCATACTTTTACATGTACCTGTCCAGTTTTCCCAGCACCATTTATTGAAGAGGCTGTCCTTTCTCCACTGTACATTCCTGCCTCCCTTATCAAAGATAAGGTGTCCATATGTGCGTGGGTTTATCTCTGGGCTTTCTATCCTGTTCCACTGATCTATCTTTCTGTTTTTGTGCCAGTACCATACTGTCTTGATTACTGTTGCTTTGTAGTATAGTCTGAAGTCAGGGAGCCTGATTCCTCCAGCTCCTTTTTTCGTTCTCAAGATTGCTTTGGCTATTCCGGGTCTTTTGTGTTTCCATACAAATTGCGAAATTTTTTGTTCTAGTTCTGTGAAAAATGCCAGTGGTAGTTTGATAGGGATTGCATTGAATCTGTAGATTGCTTTGGGTAGTAGAGTCATTTTCACAATGTTGATTCTTCCCATCCAAGAACATGGTATATCTCTCCATCTATTTGTATCATCTTTAATTTCTTTCATCAGTGTCTTATAATTTTCTGCATACAGGTCTTTCGTATCCTTAGGTAGGTTTATTCCTAGATATTTTATTCTTTTTGTTGCAATGGTAAATGGGAGTGTTTTCTTGATTTCACTTTCAGATTTTTCATCATTAGTATATAGGAATGCCAGAGATTTCTGTGCATTAATTTTGTATCCTGCTACTTTACCAAATTCATTGATTAGCTCTAGTAGTTTTCTGGTAGCATCTTTAGGATTCTCTATGTATAGTATCATGTCATCTGCAAACAGTGACAGCTTTACTTCTTCTTTTCCGATGTGGATTCCTTTTATTTCCTTTTCTTCTCTGATTGCTGTGGCTAAAACTTCCAAAACTATGTTGAATAAGAGTGGTGAGAGTGGGCAACCTTGTCTTGTTCCTGATCTTAGTGGAAATGCTTTCGGTTTTTCACCATTGAGGATGATGTTTGCTGTGGGCTTGTCATATATGGCCTTTATTATGTTGAGGAAAGTTCCCTCTATGCCTACTTTCTGGAGGGTTTTTATCATAAATGGGTGTTGAATTTTGTCAAAAGCTTTCTCTGCATCTATTGAGATGATCATATGGTTTTTCTCCTTCAATTTGTTAATATGGTTTATCACATTGATAGATTTGCGTATATTGAAGAATCCTTTCATTCCTGGAATAAACCCCACTTGATCATGGTGTATGATCCTTTTAATGTGCTGTTGGATTCTGTTTGCTAGTATTTTGTTGAGGATTTTTGCATCTATGTTCATCAGTGATATTGGCCTGTAGTTTTATTTCTTTGTGACATCCTTGTCTGGTTTTGGTATCAAGGTGATGGTGGCCTCGTAGAAGGAATTTGGGAGTGTTTCTCCCTCTGCTATATTTTGGAAGAGTTCAAGAAGGATAGGTGTTAGCTCTTCTCTAAATGTTTGATAGAATTCACCTGTGAAGCCATCTGGTCCTGGGCTTTTGTTTGTTGGAAGATTTTTAATCACAGTTTCAATTTCAGTGCTTGTGATTGGTCTGTTCATATTTTCTATTTCTTCCTGATTCAGTCTTGGCAGGTTGTGCATTTCTAAGAATTTGTCCATTTCTTCCAGATTGTCCATTTTATTGGCATAGAGTTGCTTGTAGTAATCTCTCATGATTTTTTTTATTTCTGCAGTGTCAGTTGTTATTTCCCCTTTCTCATTTCTAATTCTATTGATTTGAGTCTTCTCCCTTTTTTTCTTGATGAGTCTGGCTAGTGGTTTATCTATTTTGTTTATCTTCTCAAAGAACCAGCTTTTAGTTTTATTGATCTTTGCTATCGTTTCCTTCATTTCTTTTTCATTTATTTCTGATCTGATTTTTATGATTTCTTTCCTTCTGCTAGCTTTGGGGCTTTTTTGTTCTTCTTTCTCTAACTGCTTGAGGTGCAAGGTTAGGTTGTTTATTCGAGATGTTTCCTGCTTCTTAAGGTGAGCTTGTATTGCTATAAACTTCCCCCTTAGAACTGCTTTTGCTGCATCCCATAGGTTTTGGGTCGTTGTGTCTCCATTGTCATTTGTTTCTAGGTATTTTTTTATTTCCTCTTTGATTTCTTCAGTGATCACTTCATTATTAAGTAGTGTATTGTTTAGCCTCCATGTGTTTGTATATTTTACAGATCTTTTCCTGTAATTGATATCTAGTCTCATGGCGTTGTGGTCAGAAAAGATACTTGATACAATTTCAATTTTCTTAAATTTACCAAGGCTTGATTTGTGACCCAAGATATGATCTATCCTGGAGAATGTTCCATGAGCATTTGAGAAAAATGTGTATTCTGTTGTTTTTGGATGGAGTGTCCTATAAATATCAATTAAGTCCATCTTGTTTAATGTATCATTTAAAGCTTGTGTTTCCTTATTTATTTTCATTTTGGATGATCTGTCCATGGGTGAAAGTGGGGTGTTAAAGTCCCCTACTATGAATGTGTTACTGTCAATTTCCCCTTTTATGGCTGTTAGTATTTGCCTTACGTATTGAGGTGCTCCTATGTTGGGTGCATAAATATTTACAATTGTTATATCTTCTTCTTGGATCGATCCCTTGATCATTATGTAGTGTCCTTCTTTATCCCTTTTAATAGTCCTTATTTTAAAGTCTATTTTGTCTGATATGAGAATTGCTACTCCAGCTTTCTTTTGGTTTCCATTTGCATGGAATATCTTTTTCCATCCCCTTACTTTCAGTCTGTATGTGTCTCTAGGTCTGAGGTGGGTCTCTTGTAGACAGCATATATAAGGGTCTTGTTTTTGTATCCATTCAGCCAATCTGTGTCTTTTGGTGGGAGCATTTAGTCCATTTACATTTAAGGTAATTATCGATATGTATGTTCCTATTCCCATTTTCTATATTGTTTTGGGTTCGTTATTATAGGTCGTTTCCTTCTTTTGCATTTCTTATCTAGAGAAGTTCCTTTAGCATTTGTTGTAAAGCTGGTTTGGTGGTGCTGAACTCTCTCAGCTTTTGCTTGTCTGTAAAGATTTTAGTTTCTCCATCCAATCTGAATGAGATCCTTGCTGGGTAGAGTAGTCTTGGTTGCAGGTTTTTCTCCTTCATCACTTTCAGTATGTCCTGCCACTCCCTTCTGGCTTGTAGGGTTTCTGCTGAGAGATCAGCTGATAACCTTATGGGGATTCCCTTGTGTGTTATTTGTTGTTTTTCCCTTGCTGCTTTTAATATGCTTTCTTTGTATTTAATTTTTGATAGTTTGATTAATATGTGTCTTGGCGTATTTCTCCTTGTATTTATCCTGTATGGGACTCTCTGTGCTTCCTGGACTTGATTAACTATTTCCTTTCCCATATTAGGGAAGTTTTCAACTATAATCTCTTCAAATATTTTCTCAGTCCCTTTCTTTTTTTCTTCTTCTTCTGGAACCCCTATAATTCGAATGTTGGTGCATTTAATGTTGTCCCAGAGCTCTCTGAGACTGTCCTCAGTTCTTTTCATTCTTTTTTCTTTATTCTGCTCTGCAGTAGTTATTTCCACTACTTTATCTTCCAGGTCACTTATCCGTTCTTCTGCCTCAGTTATTCTGCTATTGATCCTATCTAGAGTACTTTTAATTTCATTTATTGCGTTGTTCATCGTTGCTTGTTTCATCTTTAGTTCTTGTAGGTCCTTGTTAACTGTTTCTTGCATTTTGTCCATTCTACTTCCAAGATTTCGGATCATCCTTACTATCATTATTCTGAATTCTTTTTCAGGTAGATTGCCTATTTCCTCTTCATTTGTTAGGTCTGGTGGGTTTTTATCTTGCTCCTTCATCTGCTGTGTGTTTTTCTGTCTTCTCATTTTGCTTATCTTACTGTGTTTGGGGTCTCCTTTTTCAGGCTGCACGTTCGTAGTTCCTGTTGTTTTTGATGTCTGTCTCCAGTGGCTAAGGTTGTTTCAGCGGGTTGTGTAGGCTTCCTGGTGGAGGGGACTAGTGCCTGTGTTGTGCTGGATGAGGCTGGATCTTGTCTCTCTAGTGGGCAGGTTCACGTCTGGTGGTGTGTTTTGGGGTGTCTGTGGCCTTGTTATGATTTTAGGCAGCCTCTCTGCTAATGGGTGGGGTTGTGTTCCTGTTTTGCTAGTTGTTTGGCATAGGTTGTCCAGCACTGTGGCTTGCTGGTCGTTGAGTGAAGCTGGGTGCTGGTGTTAAGATGGAGGTCTCTGGGAGATTTCCACCGTTTAATATTATGTGGAGCTGGGAGGTCTCTTGTTGATCAGTGTCCTGAAGTTGGCTCTCCTACCTCAGAGGCAGAGCCCTGCCTCCTGGGCTGGAGCACCAAGAGCCTTTCATCCACACGGCTCAGAATAAAAGTGAGGAAAAGTAGAGATAATTATTAGAAGTATGAGGAAAGAAAGAAGGAAAGGAGGAAAGGAAGGAAGGAAGAAAGAAGCAAAGAAGGAAAGAAAGGAGGGAGGGAGGGAGGAAGGAAGGAAGGAAGGAGGGAAAGAAGGAGAAAATGTAGAGAGAATTAGTAGAAGTATGATGAAAGAAAGAGGGAAAGGAGAGAAAGGAAGGAAGGAAGAAAGAAGCAAAGAAGGAAAGGAGGGAGGGAGGGAGGGAGGGAGGAAGGAAAGAAGGAGGGAAAGAAGGAGAAAATGTAGAGAGAATTAGTAGAAGTTTGAGGAAAGAGAGAAGGAAAGGAGGAAAGGAAGGAAGGAAGAAAGAAGCAAAGAAGGAAAGAAAGGAGGGAGGGAGGGAGGAAGGAAGGAAGGTAGGAGGGAAAGAAGGAGAAAATGTAGAGAGAATTAGTAGAAGTATGAGGAAAGAAAGAAGGAAAGGAGGAAAGGAAGGAAGGAAGAAAGAAGCAAAGAAGGAAAGAGAGGGAGGGAGGGGAGAAGGAAGGAAGGAAGGAGGGAAAGAAGGAGAAAATGTAGAGAGAATTAGTAGAAGTTTGAGGAAAGAAAGAAGGAAAGGAGGAAAGGAGGAAAGGAAGGAAGGAAGAAAGAAGCAAAGAAGGAAAGAAAGGAGGGAGGGAGGGAGGGAGGGAGGGAGGAAGGAAGGAGGGAAAGAAGGAAAAAAGACAGAAAGAAAGAAGATACAGTAAAAATAAAATAAAGTATAATATAGTTATTGTACTAAAAAATATTTAGAAAGAAAGAAAAAAAAAAAAGAACAGATAGAACCCTAGGACAAATGTTGGAAACAAAGCTATACAGAGAAAATCTTACACAGAAGCATACACATACGTGTTCACAAAGAGAGGCAAAGGGGGAAAAATCATAAATCCTGCTCCCAGAGACCACCTCCTCAACCTGGGGTGATTCGCTGTCTAAAGGAGGGAAGGAAGGAAGGAAAGAAAGAAAGAACGAAGGTAAAGTACAATAAAGTTATTACAATTAAAATTAATTATTAAGAAAAAAAATTTTTTTTAAAAGAAACCATGGACGGATAGAGCCCTAGGACAAATGTTGGAAGCAAAGCTATACAGAGAAAATCTTACACAGAAGCATACACATACACGTTCACAAAGAGAGGCAAAGGGGGAAAAATCATAAATCCTGCTCCCAGAGACCACCTCCTCAACCTGGGGTGATTCGCTGTCTAAAAGAGGGAAGGAAGGAAGGAAAGAAAGAAAGAAAGAACGAAGGTAAAGTACAATAAAGTTATTACAATTAAAATTAATTATTAAGAAAAAAAAATTTTTTTTAAAAAAAACCATGGACGGATAGAGCCCTAGGACAAATGTTGGAAGCAAAGCTATACAGAGAAAATCTTACACAGAAGCATACACATACACGTTCACAAAGAGAGGCAAAGGGGGAAAAATCATAAATCCTGCTCCCAGAGACCACCCCCTCAACCTGGGGTGATTCGCTGTCTAAAGGAGGGAAGGAGGGAAGGAAAGAAAGAAAGAAAGAACGAAGGTAAAGTTCAATAAAGTTATTACAATTAAAATTAATTATTAAAAAAAAATTTTTTTTTTTAAAAAAAAAAAACCATGGACGGATAGAGCCCTAGGACAAATGGTGGAAGCAAGAGTATACAGACAAGATCTCACACAGAAGCATACACGCACACATTCACAAAAAGAGGAAAAGGGAAAAAAATCACAGATCTCGCTCCTAAATTCCCCCTCTTCAATTTGGGATCACTCCCTGTCTATTCAGGTATTCCACAATGCAGGGCACATCAAGTTGATCGTGGAGCTTCAATCCGCCGCCTCCGCGGCTGCCGGGAGAGACCTCCCCCTCTCCTCCCTGCTCTCACAGCTCACAGGAGCTCAGCTTTGTACCCGGCCCTGCCCCTGCGCGCAGATCGCTGGAGGGCGTCTGTTTTTTCGCTCAGACAGGACGGGGTTAAAGGAGCCGCTGATTTGGGAGCTCCGGCTCACTCAGGCCGGGGGTTGGGGGATGGGGGAAGGAGGGGCACTGCGTGCGGGGCGGGCCTGTGGCGGCAGAGGCGGCGTGACGCTGCATCAGAGGCCGGCGTGACGCTGCACCAGGCTGAGACCCGCCGTGCGTACTCCTGGGGAAGTTGTCCCTGGATCCCGGGAACCTGGCAGTGGCGGCCTGCACAGGCTCCGCGGAAGAGGGGCGCGGAGAGTGACCTGTGCTCGCACACGGCCCCCCTGGTGGCGGCAGCAGCAGCCCCAGCGTCTCCCGCCCGTCTCTGGGGCTCGCGCTTCCCGCCGCGGCTCGCGCCCGTCTCGGGGGCTCGCGCCCTCAGCCGCGGCTCGCGCCCGTCTCTGGGGTTCGCGCTTTTAGCCGCGGCTCGCGCCCGTCTCTGGAGTTCCTTTAAGCAGCGCTCTTAAACCCCTCTCCTCGCGCACCAGGAAACAAAGAGGGAAGAAAAAGTCTCTTGCCTCTTCGGCCGGTGCAGGCTTTTCCCCGAACTCCCTCCCGGCTAGTCGTGGCGCACCAACCCCTTCAGGCTATGCTCAAGCCGCCAACCCCAGTCCTCTCCCTGAGCTCCGTCCAAAACCAAAACCCGAGCCTCAGCTCGCAGCCCTGCCCGCCCCGGCGGGTGAGCAGACAAGCCTCTCGGGTTGGTGAGTGCCGGTCGGCACCGATCGTCTGTGCAGGAATCTCCCCGCTTTGCCCTCCGCACCCGTCGCTGTGCACTACTCCGCGGTTCCGAAGCTCCCCCCTCCGCCTCCCGCAGTCTCCGCCCGCGGAGGGGCTTCCTAGTGTGTGGAAACTTTTCCTCCTTCACAGCTCCCTCCCACTGGTGCAGGTGCCGTCCTTATTCTTTTGTCTCTGTTTTTTCTTTTTTCTTTTGCCCTACCCAGGTACGTGGGGAGTTTCTTGCCTTTTGGGAGCTCTGAGGTCTTCTGCCAGCCTTCAGTAGGTGTTCTGTAGGAGTTGTTCCACGTGTAGATGTATTTCTGGTGTATCCGTGAGGAGGAAGGCGATCTCCACGTCTTACTCTTCCGCCATCTTCCCGCCGACCAAGAGGGAAGTTTATAGTGATAAATGCCTACATTAAGGAACAAGAAGGATCTCAAATAAACAACCCATCTGTACACCTCAAGGAACTAGAAAAAAAGAACAAACTAAGCCCAGAGTTAGCAGGATGAACATAACAAATATACATTTTAAAATTTTCTTATCGAACCCTATTTCAAAGGAATCAAATAGTGGATGACAGGAAATTTCTCTCTATAAAGACACTCTAGCTAATACATACAGAAGAAATGAGAGTATTTAAATATTACTGTGTTGCAATCATTAAAGAAATAATGGGTCCAGGCAATGATTATCAATAGTTGCTCACATCCCCCAAAGAAAATGTATGTATATGAATCCTAATACATAAACACCTGTGAAATATTCTTGTCAAAAACGGAACCTGAAACTGATCAAATCTGTAGTTCTAACAGGAAGACAGGAAATACGGAAGACAGAAGAATATATTAAATGACACCACAGGAATACCATCAACATGCGGGTCAGTAGGAGATACTACAGGACCAACAGCCTGGTTTGTTCAACTAATAAATCGTAAGATAAGAAAAGAAAGAGAGTGTACAGATTAAAATGTAATTAAGAGAAATAGCAACCAAATACAATGCACAGACAGTATATTGTTCCTAGTTATGGTAAACCAACCATAAAAATAATATGAGCCATTTGGGAAAAGTTGAACATTGACTTGCATATTTGATAATATTCAGAAATCATTTCTATATATTTTACATACTATAAGGAATTCATGGTTGCATGTTTAAAATTTTAAATTTCTGTTGTAATTTTTTAAACTTTTTATCTTGAAATGGTTTGACTCACAAGAAGTTGCAACAATAGTACAGTGAGTTCCTGAGTAAACGTCACCTAGCTTCTCCCAAAGGGTAACATCTTGTAAAATATAGTACGTTATTAAAACCAGGAATTGACCCATTCTACTAATGAAAGGTGTGGCAGGCTATTTTACCCTTTGCGCTAATTTTCTTCTGCCTGGTATAAAAGTGTGTGTGTGTGTGTGTGTGTGTGCACTCGTGTGTGTGCGTGTGCAAGTCATTTTTCTCAAATCTAGCAATACTTTTCTTCAGAATATAGGTCATGGTTGGTGAACGATTTTCCAAAAACAGGGTCATATAAAGCCTCACCTATATTTTTCTACTAATCTTAAGGTTTATTTTCTTTATAATTAGGTAGTTAACATATCTTAAATTAATTTGAGGATCTTGAGCTACGAAGTCATGTAGTATTCTTTTTCACCAAATTAATACTCCAAAATAATATTTTGGGGGGTGGGAAAAATCCCGTTGTTTTCCAACCAACATAAAAATACTACCTTTTGCTCATAGTAAGTTCTCTTACAAGATATGCTCCATTTCCGGTCTTTTTATTCAGTTTCACTGATTTGTTTGCCTTTTAATTTGACAGCATCACAGCATTTAGTTATATAGCACTATAATGCATTGCCAACGTGTGACAATTCATATTTCTTTCCTCTTCTAAATTCTGTGTGTGTGTGTGTGTGTGTGTGTGTGTGTATGTGTGTGACATCCCTTGGGTATATTTTTCTGAATTGATCCTCTTATCACATTTAAAAGAAGCCCCTTTAAGATTTTGATAAAAATGCACCTAAATTATAGATCAATTGAAGGAATATTTGTAGATTTACAATATCTGGTGTCCTAAAGGACAAAGAAATGTATTTAATATGTATACTTTTTGCTTTTTGTTCAGATTATTATTAAGCGTTATGCTGCTTCAACTACATTTTCTTATTAGTTATTTTTTGGATGTTGAAAAACTACAGAATTTTGCTTTATTTTCAGCATCCATCTGCCTTCTTACCATCAATAGGATGTTAGATGACTCTCTTAGAATTTGGAGAGAATATAATGTTTAAAGCAAATATTTTGTATAATATTTTCAATTCAGAAGAAGTTTCAATATTTACCTTTGAACTCATGTGTTATGTTTCTCCCATTTATTCTTCCCCAATTTTTTCCCTGTTTTGTGATTCTCAACTTCTATCTTTGTACTTTTCAACATAATATATTACATCTATATCTCTTTCAAATTTCCTAGAAGCTTCTTACTCTTTCTTGTCACAGATTTCTTTCATTGGCTTTTGCCCCATTTCTACTCTCCTCCAAGACTCTTTATTATCTAAGTCGTGAAAATATTTATGCCATACAATGAAAACACTTATTATGAATACATTATAGTACATTGATGAATGCCAACCTGAACACTAATAACCCTTGTTATTGTCAACTGAATGAAATAAATTATCTCTGTCTTGGAAAAAAATAAAGGAATTTTAAAGGCACAGCTGGAAACAGATTTTTTTCTCTGAACATCAGATATCAAAAAAGATATCTGGGCTTCCCTGGTGGCGCAGTGGTTGAGAGTCCGCCTGCCGATGCAGGGACATGGGTTCGTGCCCCGGTCTGGGAAGATCCCACCTGCCGCGGAGCCATGGACGCTGAGCCTGCGCTTCCGGAGCCTGTGCTCCCCGCAACGGGAGAGGCCACAACAGTGAGAGGCCAGCGTACCGCAAAAAACAAAAAAAATCCTGCGGCATGTGGGATCTTCCTGGACCAGGGTACGAACCCATGTCCCCTGCATTGGCAGGCAGACTCTCAACCACTGCGCCACCAGGGAAGCCACAGGATTTTTTTTTTTTTTTTAATACAGAAGCAGGAAGGACACTCTGACCTCTTCCCCTTCCCCTTCTTTTCCGGAACAAGTCATAAAACTCTTATGTGAAAGGTAGCCTCCCTGTACCAGGAGGAGGAAGACATTCTTATCACCAAAGATGGGGAATTTGGGACCAAGAAATCTGTACAAGCAAACCTTGTTAAACTAACCCTTATCTTCTTATTTCTTCACGGTTTACTTGTGTAGCCTAAACGCCTTTGTTTTGTCAATTATTCAAAAATTTATTGTTTCTTCGTCTAAAAGGTATAAAAGCTTCCTGCTCTGATCACTTCTCTTTGTAGTGTTCCATTTATATGTAAAAATTCAATAAAATGTGCATGCTTTTCTTCTGTTAATCTGTCTTGTTTAATTTCCAGACCAGCCAGGGACCCTAAGGGGGTCAAGGGAAAGTTTTTCTTACCCTACAGTAGACAGAAGAAACAGGAATGTTTTTCCTTTACAGGCCAACACATAGATTCCCTGATTTAATTCAGTGTTCCTTCTATGTCAATAACTGATTGTTGTACAGACTTATCTTTAAGATAATATTTACAATGTAAAGGAGAATTGTACTCCCAAATTTTAGTAGACCAAATAATCAATATTCATGTATTCCAAAACAAATTGACTAAATAATGTGAGTTTGATCACTGACATGTACCACATAATTCTGAATTCATGCAGGGTTGAAATTAAGAAACTTTGGTAATAATATGCCAGCTATCATATCAAGGATTTGCTCTATTAGGCTATATATCACAACTAAGAACTACTAAGTAAGAAGAGTTATAGCAGACACTCCTGGGGGTTATAGCCTACTTATTCTCAAACTTTACTGATTAATTTCTCGGAGACCTCCAATAATGTTTGATTGCTAAACCTAATGGGTTCCGGTTGCTCTTTAGAATTAATTTAGAAATCCTTGATGTGCAGGTGTTATATACTCTTGTCAAAACACTTTGAAATATATTCTTCAGATGGGCACAGGTAATTGAATATAAATTATGTCTCAATCAACTGGAAACAAACCAAAACCTTTTATATGCCCTATATGGACCTTTGCTATATGATATTTGCCTATCTTCTTTGCATTATATTAAATCATATACACATTATAATCCAGTTTTCTCTCCCACTGAATTTTTTGGAGGAGTACAGTCATCCTTCAGTATCCACTGGGGATTGGTCTCAGGGCCCTCACTCCCTACTCTATCCCTACAGATACCATAATTCACAGATGCTCAAGTCCTTTATATAAAATGGTGTAGTATTTGCATATCGTGTATGCACATCCTCTTGAACACTTTATTTCTGGATTATTTATAATAGCTAATAAAATATAAATGTTATGTAAAGACTTACCAGCATGCAGCAAATTCAAGTGTTATTTTATGGAACTTTCTGGAATTTATTATTTTTTTAATATTTTCAATTTGAGGTCTGTTGAATCCACTGATGTGGAACCCATGGATACAAAGGACCAACTGTATTTTACACTGTTGAACATTTCCTCTTTCTTAATGACCTCTTTTCTCTTTATTCATGTTTTGTAATTTTCTTTTAAATTTCCAGTAAGATATTAGGATGTGTTCTTTTCACTCACATTTAATTGTGACTCCAAATTACTGTTTCTTCATTCTAATCTTTCTCTAAATCTTTTTGTCAGACAATTCATCCAGAATCAATGGCCTCCAGTGCTTTAAGGTATATGTACTTAGACTTGAAATTTAATACCAGAAAGGACAACTGTATCATCACAAGATGAGCTCTTTTTATGATCGAAATATACTAGACTAAATTGATCTTATCCATTGGAGACATGACAGTTTTTGTATTAAAACATTTTCTTTACAAATACCATGAGGTCATATAAGAGAAAGAAAATTGCCAAAAGCTTAAATTAACAGAATGATAATACAAGTTGACTTGCTAAACTTCAATTTTTGTATCTTGGACTGGTAATTAAAATTTTTACCTATCTGAGGTTGTTAGGAGGATTAAGTGAGATGCTGGTGAAAGCACTTTGTAAATTATACAGAAAAATTATTTCAATACTGTAAGTAATTGAATCTTTAGGTTCATAATATTCTGAATATCAATTAAAATAATGTTACATAGCAACTTTATAAGAAATAAAAATTCAGGGGTAACATTTTGTTGAATTTAATCTACTTTATCAAACAAATTAAATTTATACTTAAACTGCAAAAGTGTCACACCATTTTGTTTTCAGCCTATTATTCTCTATAAATATCTACTTTCTGTCCATGTGCTTTACATTGTTTCCTCCTGTTTCACTTCTTTTTTGTTTCTATGATATTATCCACATAACTGAAAGAATTAAAATTTTATTTACTGTATTTTGAACACCAACTATCACTTTGTTTAACAGGAGCTGAGAGCTTTCCATTTTTTCCCGTGAATTACCTACCCAGAGATAAAAACATTAGAAAGCTTTAAATAAGTGAAAGGCAGGCGATCCTAAGAGTCACTGCTGTTTTACCTTGAGGAAAGATCTTTCCTACAAAGTTATTAATAGCCATATTATATTTAGTTGAGAAACAACAGGGAGAGGGAAAGAGATAAAAAGTGAAATGGTGAAAGGCATATCTTTACAATCTCCACTCCAGGAAAAGTTCAGGGATATTTCAGAAAATTCAGAAGAAAAGTCTGAGGCTGTGATCTCCACTTGGGATTCTGGAGACCACTGTGCAGTGTTCAGTACTAGCATGAAGCTGCCTAGGCTGGTTAATAAGGGGGAATCATTCTGATCACTTAAGAATTGGTTAATGAATTTTTGGTCATGTTCATGAAATCCTTCATACTCTAATATCACAGAAGACACCTCATATATTTTCTTCCAAGTGCTTTATAGTTTATATATATATATATATATATAAATAACTGAGAATCTATGATAGGTTAAGGAAAGGAAAAACAAAATATGGTTTACATTTTGAATGAATATTAGCTCATGACAAAACAATATTATTGTTTGCTTTATTTCATTCATTATTTAAATGTTTATTGCCAATCTGTGTTACATTCTTTTAAGTAAACAATGAACAAAAGAGGACAAGAGACAAAAGGGTCTGCTCTCACACTGTTTGCATTCTGTGTGGGAGACAAACAATAAGCAAATAAATAAAATATGTTACATGTTAAGTTTGCTTGCATGCATCTAGGACCTCAAATTTTTTTGCTTTCTAAAGTGTGTTTCATTGTCATAAACATCAAAAAAAAAAAACCAACTTAAAATGTCTGAATGGACAAAATAATTAGGCTCTTTTTTTCTTTCTGGGAAATCTGTTTTCATTTTCAGTTTTATGGTTGATGCTTTGACATACATTAATACTTCAAATAATGCATGATCTTATTTTCTTTTTTTTTTTTTTTGTGGTACGCCGGCCTCTCACTGTTGTGGCCTCTCCCGTTGCGGAGCACAGGCTCCGGACGCGCAGGCTCAGTGGCCGTGGCTCACGGGCCTGGCTGCTCCGCTGCATGTGGGATCTTCCCAGACTGGGGCACGAACCCGTGTTCCCTGCATCGGCAGGTGGACTCTCAACCACTGCGCCACCAGGGAAGCCCTTATTTTCTTTTTTTGGAACAACAAAAAGAGAACTGCTTTTTTCTACTGCTTATATCTATTGATTTCATTCCTATATTCTTTATTTCATTAGTCTCTGAGTTGCATTCTATTTAATTTACTCATTCTTATATTCCAGTTCACTAATTCCTTCCTTAGCTATATCAGTCCATTTGTTTAATTGCACTTTAATTTATATTAATATTTTAAAAATTTAAGTAACCATGTTCTGGATAGTCTTTATTTCCATAGTTTTAACTAGTCTTTTTCTCTCTTTAACAATTTCATAGTATCTTATCTTTTACTTATAGCTTGTGTATAGTTTGATATTTTATTTGTATTAATCATAATAATATATTTTAAAAATTATATTTATATTATAACAGGATCAAGTTGGGGTTTAAATCGTTTCCTATGCTGGGTGTTGTCAAATATTGTTAATCATAGTGACATATGTATTCCTTTTTTATGTTAATTTTTGACATGAGTCCTCCCAGGATATACAGATAATGAAGACTCCAAACTGTCTTGAGCATCAAGGCATTGGTTAAGCTTCTCAGGAATTTTCTTTTCTTACCCAGAATTCAGGCTTAGACTTCTCTTAAATATCTACCTGAGTTTTTGGTTCATTCTTTCACAGAGAGCATATAATACTTCGAAAGTAATAGATTTATACAGTAGTATTCATTCTAACTCCCTGCCTCACCTGGCCCCAAGGATTTATCTCCTGTCCCTGAGTGGAAATAAAAGCCAACTGCCTAGGTTACCAAGATCAAAAATTCTTATTCCCACCCAGGAAGCTCCAGCATCTATTGCCTCATGATTTCATTTTTAGTTTCTTCTTCATTGTGGGCATGTGCATTTTATTTATTTTTGATTTTCTCTGTTTTTCCTCATTCTACAGATACACAAATTTAATTAGACAAAAATCTTATTTCCTTTAACACTCCCATCATTGGCTATATATATAGTCTACTTTATTTGTATATCTATGTGTTGGTTGGTTTATATATTTATAGTTTAATAAACAGACAGTCATGAATGTAGCATCCAGGATGTGAACAATCTTGTGTAGTTCTCCTGAAACACATATAACAAAAGTTCTAAGGGATATATACCTAGGAGAATCATTATTGGGTTGAGGGGTATGTGAATATTCCATTATATGTAATGTCAAGCCATTTTCAAAGTATAACTACTATATGAAATTATATGTATCCACATCATCTTTTACCTTTGGTATTATCAGAATTTAAAAATTGTGCTAAACAAAATATATATAAAATGATATATCATTGTTATCTTCATTTGCACTCCCCTGATCACAAATAAGTCTTGACTTATTTTATATATGTAATGTATTATATATATATGCTTGTGCTTATTATATAGTTATATATATTATATACGTATATATTTAGTCCCATGTCTTCCTGCTTCCATTAAAAGTATTTCTATCGTTGTCTCCCTTCATTCTTCCATTTGTATTTTCCCTTACTCTAATGATTTTTATGTATTTCTTATACAGTATTGATATTGAGCCTTTGTAAGTTTTGTGTATTGCAAATATCTTTTCATGGCCTATAATCTGACTTTTCAGTTACCTTAAGTTGTCTTTTGATGTACAAAATTAAAGATTTTTATCTTCAATAGTTAAATTTGCCAAAATTTTATATAGAGTAAAGCCTTGGAAGTATTTGAAACTAGCATGCTAATGATGGAATATTTTGAAAAGATGAAGTTTCAGATTTCTCACTAAAAGTTTTTCATAATTTCCTTCATGGCTTGTGGGGGAAAACATGCACGATAGCAATACTTTTTAAATTCCACTGTTAGAACAGTTTATTTTTTGTTCCAAAGTGAGTTAATGATGAAACATTTGCTTGTGTGGGCTTGACAGAACAATCTGTCTCCGTGGGAAGCCTCCTCAGGACTACCATAAAGTGTGAACCCCTGAAGATGCCTCCTTCATACAAACCCTATAGTTAGCCTAAATATTAGGCCTGGAGTCCCGGATCAATTCCAATTTGGATAATACACAGTGTTTACTAAAATTTCTTCTGCGGTTTGAACACAATACAGAATATATCTTAGTTCTCTTCATAAAGCCTCCTTCAATGTAATCATGTGTCTATTAAATTATATTTTAATCTCCAGGGTAGATGCTTTCAGTGTTGCATATATTTTTCATGACAGAATCAAACTAAAATTTGTTGTATCAAAAATAAATGTGCCGTCTGAACACATTCTTATCTCATTTAACCCATATGGATTTACTCTCACAAAACCTTCAGGTAATATTACAGATATGATAACTGTTGCTAAAAAACTTAAGATTATATACTAGGAAAAGCTTCAATTTCAAAGGATCATGTCCGGATCAGCATAATTCGTATATTGTGTAATCTGGGTCTAAAGATCAGGTTCATGCAGATCTTTAGAGATTTGAATATCCCAGGACAAGACATAGAGAACATGTAGATACTAGTTTCTAAACTGGTTTGTCTGCATCTTAGTAGATCATCCAGAGAGCTGAAATTTACTATTAAAATGCATAAACAGTTACTTTGTATGGTACAATTTTATTATGATTATGAACCAAAAATCAAAACTATGGGTTGAAAAATGTTATGGAGGCTAATTTAATAATTGAATTAGACTGATTGCATGGCCAATTCTACTGAGAACACAGAACAGGATCATTATGGGAGTCAAAAAGTGGACATAAAAATAATATTTTATACATTTATTTATACATTTCCTATATTTTGAATTTCTCAACACTTTTTAACTTGAAATTGTATTATATTCCTCTAATAAGTCTTCACCAAATTCATAAGGTGGCTTCACTTATACTTCATTCTCTGTGCAATCTTGCTTGGTCACACAAAGTAAATTTTCCTTAGATATACATTTTAGAAATCAGCCCATTAGAAAAATAAGAACTTCTGAAATAAATGAGACAAAGTTGGTAAATTAGAGAATTTTCTTATACAACTGGGCAGTGCTCAAAATGATCTTCTGAGTAAAAGAAAAATAGTACTAGATTATAATAAGACTTTTCCTTTGGTCTATCTAGGGCAAGTTTAAACAGTATGAAATATCTTGCTTTCTTCCCTGGAACTATGGAAAACTTAAATAAAACACATAGAAATAATTCTTAATCAGGTGCCCCTATATTTGCCCCCCCAAACCTGTTACCAATCTTATTTTTGATGAACATATCAAAGTGATTGTTATATGCCCCCATCTTTTCAGAAAGCATATGTTAAACAGGGCAGGCAAAGATAAACTTTAAAAGGATTCACTTGTCCTAACAGCCCATCTGTCTCCTACTCCCTGCAGAGCACATCTCTTTTCTGGGGTCCCTTTCAGGTGCTCTCTTACCTTATGTAACACTCTCTTTATTGTAAGTTCATGCTGTGACCCTGTCAGAATTGCTACAGCAGGGGTGACCTCAGTAATGACCATCCACAGTCTGCCAAGCTAAGTTGGTCAGTGTTAGCTGATTAAACTTTTAACAACATCCCCTGTGCGATAAAGGGCAAAATGACAACTTTGCCCATCGTCAAGGTGTCTGTATAATAAACTAATTAGTAAACCACACAGTCTGTGGAGCTTTTAATGAGTGCTATCGGCTGGCCTCTGTAATAAAAACCCAGTCTGCCTCCTTTTGGGATTCAATTAAGGCACAGACTGTCATATGCTTGGTCTAGCTGATCAATGAATCCATTCCGACCTTTGTCAGAGCTGTTTGCAAGGTCAGTGGCAGTAGTGAAGAGAGCCAGCTTGGTAAAGGAGATATACCCAACAGAAGCCGACAGGCTCCAAGTCCAGTTGTTAATATCCTTGTGGTCATTTGACATCAGCAGAAGTTTCTCTCATTCAAAGGTTAGCTGAAAGAGAAGACAGCAATGAAAAATATATATTGGTATGTTTTTCACAGAAAGGTCCCTCTGTTATTAAAAAATGATCATTAGTCTGTTAACATCTACTTTTACCTTGTGGTATCTTCTTTTTCTTCACCCAGTGGAATATACTGTCCAACATTTGTTCTTCCAAATATACCTATTGATTTAATTCTTTTCCAGATGTGAAAACAAATGTAACCTTTATGAAATGTAGTGCTGTATTTTATGATTCAAAATGCTGAGGTTTTAGAAAAGGAATTCAATTAGAAAAGATGATATTCCTTATTAAAGCTTCCTGATGTCAGAAAAATGTTTTTTTTAATAATTAAATTTTTAAAAATACTCTAGATTTTCAAATAATTGCAATATTCATCAATTCTACATCTCAAACATGGCTTTTATTCTTAGTGATTTGAGAATCCTCACATTTATTTCTGTCAGAAAGTAATTATTCAGAAATAAAAAACTCCATTTTTCTAATATTTAAATAATATTTTTCTATTATTTGCCTATTTTGATAGTAATAAGTTAAAGGAAAACAAAATATTTCTAAACACTGTAACCTGCCTTTTCTAGACTTAATATTTTTGGTATTTAGAGTAATCCAATGGACCTGTGAGAGTTAGTAATCTATCATTTTATTGAGACCCAAGATTGAAATGCTTTGTTGACAGGCTGCGAGATGGAAAACCAACTGAGCTACAGATTGAACATAGCTGACCACTGAGCAGCCACAACCCCAAGTAACACTGTTGTTGTGTATGCAGTGTTTAGAAGCCCTGTAGGATCTCACTATTTGTACTTTAAATAAGGTAAAATATACATTATGAGTGTTACTTGAGATTTTGGAGATGTATATATTTTCAAATAATCAGGGTTTTACAATTTGTTATTTTCCACAAAAAGGAAATTTATGTTCAAATTAGGTTGAAACTCTATTCAAATTGAAAAAAATTAAGTTCAACATTTTTAGTAAATGTATATTCACAAACAAATATCAAGTGTAATTAAAATTGAACAATCTGTACCTTTGAGTAGCATTGGTATAATCTTTAAGTATTAAAAATGAACATACCATGAGACCAAAAATTCTCTTATAGTTTATTCTTAGGAAATAATTATATGGCTATAGCATATGTAATTACTAAAATATATTATTTTAGTAGGAAACAATTGTATAAAAATTAAGTGCCCTAATATAGGGGACCACATATTAAAAAACCAGTATATCCACTCAGCAAAATACTATGCAGCCCTTAGAAATGATGATGCAAAGTGTATATTTAAAGAAAAGTGTTCATAATTTTAGTGAAAAGACCAGTGGAAAAAATAATTGTTTTTATAATATTTATTTTATCATATATTATATGGACATATAAATATAATGCATATGAATATATTCATGTATATAGACATGTGTGAATGTGTATGTCAATATACATGTATAGGTACGTATACACATAAATATGCACAAGGTACATATATACATAAATATCAATAGGTATAAATATATATTCTAGATTTATGAATACTTTCAATATTTTCTGACTTTTTCTAATGGTTTTATATATTGTTTTGATCAAGAGAAAGAAAGATATTTCATTCTTGAAACTATTCAATAAAATATAAAAATCAGAAGATGTGTAATTAAAAATCTGCAATGTATTTTCAGAAGTTTGTAAATTATTTCACCTCTTTTCCCCCACACTTTTATTTAGTAATATTTTCACATAAAAAGTATCTAGAAATGCATATATATTTAAACCCAAAATTTACTTGCGAATCAGTATACGATATTTAGATGAATTATTTTCTGTATTATAGACTCAAATAAATCACTCAAAAAATCGTAGAAAAGTAACTTTCATAATTGAAATGAACCATATAGATAACTGCCCCTGTTCCATTTTATCTATTTGGAAGCTGAGGCCAGAGAGGCAATCCTGTTTCATCGGGGTTATACTTGTAAGTACATTTAGAATACAAAGTGAAGGTCATGTGAGTTTGTGAGACATGGGTTGGAGGGATGATTATGGAGGAGGGAAATGTGATTGACATAATCTTGATTTTTTATTCCTATATTTCCAATTTCTCTCTCATTAGTACCAACCCTATCCCTTTACACACATCCCTCATTGCCCAACACACAGATATACACATCTGTACAAACATACACACAGATACAGAGTGAGCATTAACCACACAGATTTAAGGGGTTTGTGTGTGTGTGTGTGTGTGTGTGTGCGTGCACGCACACGCTCTAACTCCAAATATAAGCATGTCTAAAACAGAATATTATTCAAATTCTCCTGAGAACACAAGTTCAACAAAGGTAGGTCATCAAAGCAATCCTAAGACATAAAAGGGGATGTCCTGTGTCCTCTCATGACTGATTATGTTTTATCAATTAAAATATTGAGTTCTTAGAAAATAAAGATGCTGCACATATGGTTTGACCAGTCTACTCATGTAACAAATATACATCATTTCTTCATCAAAATTACCTTGTAAAGATTTGTCTTAAAAACTGTAGGTGTTCAGTTTAGGTCAAGATAATTGATATTGAGGGATGGGAGAAGGCAAGTGTAGGTGGAGCCATGAGGGAAAATTACTTCCCGGGCTGCCCAAACTAAATTTACCACATAACTTGGCATCAAATCATGAGTTCATAGTCTATTTCTAGGTCCCCACATTCCTAACTTAATTTGGTCAGTCTTGCAAAATTATGTCTTTGAAATCTATGACAATTTTAACACAAAGAAAACTCAATTTTAAAAGTTAATGAAGGGTTGTCTTAATGTTTTTAATCTGTATACTATTCAAGCATAAGATAACAGCATTTTTTAAAGAAGTAAAAACGTTTTACAAATAAGTATAACAAAGTAATACATTATATCTCTTCTAGTAGCAGAGATAAAATTAAATAATATCAAAGGGGGCTTCCCTGGTGGCGCAGTGGTTGAGAGTCCGCCTGCTGATGCAGGGGACACGGGTTCGTGCCCCGGTCCAGGAAGATCCCACATGCCACGGAGCGGCTGGGCCTATGAGCCATGGCCGCTGAGCCTGCGCATCCGGAGCCTGTGCTCCGCAACGGGAGAGGCCACAACAGTGAGAGGCCCGCGTACCGAAAAATTAAAAAATAAAAAAATAATAATATCAAAGGACAATTGTAGCCAGTGAAGGCAGAAAATGAATGGAAAAAGAGGATCAAAGAACATACACAATGAATAGAAAAATTTTAAAAGCATGTTAGATGTATATACAGATATGTCAATAACTAGTATTTTGAATGGTCTAAATACAACCAATGAAAAGAAAGGTTGTCAGATTGGATAAAACAGTATGTTAGATCCTACGTGTTGTCTGTAGAAACCCACTTATATATATCCAGATAGGTTAAAAGTAGAGGAGTGAAAGATATACCACATTAACACTAATCAAAAGAAAGCCAAGACAGCTATACTAACATAATACTTCAGAACAGGCAAGATTATTGGGCATACAGACAGTCGTTACCTAATGATGAAGAGATCATTTTCCAAGAGGACATAACAATCCTAAATGTGTACGTACCTAAACAAGAGTGTCAAAATTATGAGGCAAAACTGATAGAACTGAAAGGAGAAACTATCAAATCCACTATATTTGTTGGGAAATTCAATGCCTTTCTGTCAGTAATTGATAGATCAGACAGGGAGAAATCAGTAAGAATATAGATGTCCTTAACAGCTCTATCAATCTAATTAACATTAATAGAACACTGCATTTAACAACAGCAGAGCACACAATCTTCTCAGGCTAACATGGAATATTAACCAAGATAGATCTCATTTTGGGACGTAAAATACACTTTTATAACTTAAAAAATACATATACAATATATGTTCTTGGACCACAATGGAAATAACTACAAATCAATTAGCTGAAAAAAGTCAGGATAATCCCCAAATATTTGTAAATTAACAATACACTTCTAAATAATTCACGAGGTGAGGAAGTATGAAGAGAAAATTAAAAAATAATTCTGAACTAATTTAAAATGAAAACGCTATTTTTCAAAATATTTTGGATAAAGAAAAATTGCTTAAAACAGTTCTTCATGGGAATTTATAGCATCAAATTATGTACTAGAAAAGCAGAAAGAATCTAAAATTAAACTTCTGCAAAAGATAAGCAATTATTTAGCAAGGTTAATATATAATGCAAGAGCAATATATTAAAGTCAATTGCTTTCATATATACATCAATAAGTAATCGGAATTTGAAATTTTAAAAACCCCACCATTTACAATAGCCTCTCCCCTGGCCTTGTAAAAAAATTATTTGGATGTAAATAACCAAATAGGAACAGGAATTCTATGCCTAAACTAAAGAACAATGATGAAAGAAATCCAAGATCTAAATAAATGGAGAGAGATCCCATTATTATATATTGGTAGTATCAATATAATTAAGATGTCAATCCTGCTCAACTTTATTTATTAATTCAAAGCAACCCCAATCAAAATCTTAGCAAGTTATTTTGTGGTTTCAAAATACTGATTTTAAATTGTATATGGAAAGGCAAAGAATCTAGAATAGGCATCACAGTACTGAAGATGAAGAACCAAACTGGAGGGCTCCCATTACGAGTTTTTGCCGGGCCTCTCACTGTTGTGGCCTCTCCCGTTGCAGAGCACAGGCTCTGGACGCGCAGGCTCAGCGACCATGGCTCATGGGCCCAGCCGCTCCGCGGCCTGTGGGATCTTCCCAGACCGGGGCACAAACCTGCGTCCCCTGCATCGGCAGGCAGACTCTCAATCACTGCGCCACCAGGGAAGCCCCCATTATGAGTTTTTAAGACTTAGTACAAAGCTACAGAAAATAAGAGATTGTGCACTGGCAAAAGAATAAAGATGTAGATCAATGGAACAGAGAATAGAGAGCCTAGATGATGGAAGACAAATATAATAACTTTTTAAAATAAACTTGCTAAGGCAATTCAGTGAAGAAAATCTAGTCTTTACAAAAATGGTGCTGGAACATTTGGATATCAACATACAACAACAACGACAGCAACAAAATAACTATGAACTTAGGCATAGACCTTACACCTTTACAAATTTAACACAAAATATATCATAGACAGAAATGTAAAATGCAAAATTATAAAACTTCTAGAAGGAGACACAGGAGAACATTTAGGTAACTGTGGGTTAAATGTTGACTGTTTTTTATACAATACTGAAAGCATTGTTCATGAATTTTTAAAAAATAGATAAGTTGGATTTTAAAATTATAAATTTCTCTTCTGTGAAGAACACTGTCAAAAGAATGAAGAGACTGGGAGGAAATCTTTTTTAAACACATATCTGATAACAAACTCGAATACAAATATACAAAGAATTGTCAAAATTCAACAATAAGAAAAAAAACAACAAAAATTTAAAAATTGGCGAAAGATCTAAACAGACACCTTGCCAAAAATGATATACAGACAGTAAATAAGTATGTGACAAGATGCTCAAAATACTTTAATGTAAATTAAAACAAAATGAGATATTACAACACACAGGTTAGAATGGCTAAAATCCAAAATACTGACAAAACCAAATGTTGATGATATGTAGAACAAAAGGAACTTTCATTTCTGGTGGGAATTTCATTGCTGGTGGAAATGAAAAATGGTATATCCATTTTAGAAGACAAAGGGCAATTTATTATAATACTAAATCAACTCTTATCATACGATGCAGTGCTAATGTTCTACAGTTTTTAACCAGTTGAATTTAAAACTTATGTTCATTCAAAACCTGCACATGAATGTTTATAGCACCTTTATTCATAATGGCCCGAAACTGGAAGCAATCAAAATGTTTTTCAATAGGTAAATTGATAAATATGTGAATGGATAAACTGTGGTACATCCATACAATAGCATACTATTTAGTCATAAAAACAAATGGACTATCAAGCTAAGCAAAAAACAAGGATGAAATTTTGACAGAGGCAAAAATATAACAGATGAGTAGTTGCCAGGAATTTGGGGGAGAAGAAAAGGTTAAGTAGGTAAAGTAGGGGAAATTTTTAGGGTGGTGAAACTACTCTATATGTGACTATAATGATATAGATACAAAACTAGTCAAACACCAGGAAATTTATAACACAGTCAACCTTAATGTATGCAAATTATAACAAATTATTTAGGAAGTCAGGAATGCCAGGGGGAATAAAGACTGTGATAAAATATGTAACAAACATGTGAAATAACCTCCCTGTAAGTGTTGGGAGAAAAGGGTGCTAACATAAGTAACTTTGGAAATGAGTAGTCTGTAAAACTGAAGGCAAAAGGAATTGGACATAGCACTTTAGTTGATAAAGTTGCTACCCAAGAGGATATCAGTTAACAATTCTGGAACCTGAAATTGTACACTGGAATTAAACAATTAAATGAATGAATGGTGGATCATGGAACCAAGTTTCTCACTGTTGTAGTGGCAGGTCACAGACATGCAAGGGGAGAAGGCTAGAATCCAAGTGGACTAGAATTGGATACATCAGAATGGACTTATATTTATTTTATCATGATACTCATTTCCCTCTATATGTAGATACATAGAGAAATATATAGCTGCATGTACTAACATGAGTTAGCATATTAACATATATGGATGGCATTGTTCTGTAGGTTGAGCAAACGTGGTAGTAATGACACCCTCGTAGCAATGAGCATGCCTAGTGCCCAGATCTTGGTTTCCAATACCATTCTCCAGTAAGAGTAACAAGAACTCCTTAGTAAAATGACCAACTCTAGGATAGGAGCTGGCAGTACACAAAATGAACCTAGAGCATCTTATATGCCAGAAAGTAAAGAAGTGCTAACAAAAAAATACGAAACAATACAAAAAAATTAAGGGGGTATGTCAAAGGGACACAGGACTCCCCTGAAGAGCCTCCAATAGGTAAATGTGGAACTATTGAGCAATCAAATAGTACTGAATTATAACCCCAAATATAAATTAAATTTCTATGAATCCACACTATTATAAATGAGTGAATGAATGAAGAAATGGGGGGAGAAAAGACAAATAACCCATTGAAAAGAATTCCAAGTAATTTACGGAGATACTCCACTCTCAAAGTAGAGCATAAGTCCCTAAATTCCTTAAGTGTGGAATGCACCTTATGACTTTCTGCCTAAGAACACAGTATGGAAAAGTGGGGGGAATGTAATACTACAGCAGAGAAAACTGACAAACACAAGCTTAGCAAGGTGATTAAGATTAGCATCAACTGTGGTAAACTGTGTTGATATTACGTCCCATTGACGTGTCATGATGTGATGAGAAAGACATACTACCTCTGCGGTCTTTCTCTCAAAATCCATTAACTCCGGTGTGACCATGAGAAAAATATCAGAAAATTTCCAATTGAGGGACATTCTGTAGTACACCTTACCAATCATTCTCACAACCATTAAGGTCATTTAAGTCTGAGAACTGTCACACCATGAGATGCTGAAGGAGTTGTAACAACTAAATGTAATATAGATGATATTCTGGGGTAGAAGAAAGAAATTAAGTAAAAACTTAAGTTATCTTAATAAATTATTGACTTTATTTAATAGTAATATACCAATATTGGTTCATTGATTGTGACAAGTATTTCATGCTAATGTAAAATGTCAGTAATAGAGGAACTAGTTATGGGATATATGGAAAATTTTCACACCTTTTCTGAAAATCTAAAACTATTTTAAAATTAAAGTTTATTTTAAATAAAAGACTAAAAACCCATTGTAGCTAGAAAAATAGGAAATGAAGTCAGAGAGATAGAAAGGGCCCATATCAAAGAGTGCTTGAAGGTCATAGTTTAATAGAGATGTTGCATAGTCTGTTGGAAGCATTGGTGATGTAATAAATTGATTCCTAATTTAAAAAGACAACTCTAGCCTCTATGTGGTATACAGATTAGCAGATAAAAAGAGTAACAGAAGGTGAACAATTTGAAGGCTAATGATATGGTCTAGAAGAGAGGTATCGGTGGTATAGACAAGTTGAGCTGATGAAAATGGTGGTTGATCAAACCAGGATGTGAAAGATAGGGTTCATGGTTCAGGCCAAGTGTTTCTGTTCTGAGCATGTTGGTGAATATTGGTGGCATTTTTCTGCTATGTGGGCATTGAAGAAAGACTGTTTGAGTTTGGGGGTTGCCAATGAAATATCATAGCCATCCTGCTATATGTCATGATACTCATTTTTTACATACAGATGAAAGGTAGTATAGAAATGTTATGAGAATTGTCAAATACCACATGATCTCATTTATGTGTGGAATCTAAAAAACAAAACAAATAAACAAAAAGAAAAACAGACTCAGATACAGAGAACAAATAGGTGGTTGCCAAAAGGGAGGGTAGGGTGGGCAAAATAGGTATAGAGGATTAAGAGGTGCAAACCTCCAGTTATATAATAAATAAGTCACAGGGATGTAATACACAACATAAGGAATATGGTCAATGATATTATAATAACTTTGTATGGAGACAGATGGTTATTGGCTTATTGCGGTGATCATTTCATTATGTATGTAAATGTCAAATTAAAATGTAGTGTACCTGAAACTAACATAATATTGTATGTCAGCTATGTTTCAATAAAAATTTAAAAAAAGGAAAGAAAATTGCCCAAACATACAAACCTAAAATCACCAGAGCTGAGACATCTCATGAGTCCAAAGCATGTGATCATTGCCTATTCCACATTGCTTCTGAGCAATACACTCTCTACCACAGAGGGGATCAATTTTTCTACTCATAACTTTCCAGGTAAAGTACCTATGTCTGAAGACCAAAGAGACTTTCAAAAGTAGATACAAAAGCATTCTGAAAGAGACTAAATATAAGTAATATGATTTCAAAGTCTTTTCTTACCTTTTGTTTTCCTTAGGAACTCAAAGGCAAAGGAGCTTAACCTCACTTTCAGCAAAAGGAAGGAGGAAATTTCTCACCATCTGGTAATAGAATATAAATGGGACTTGATTTGACTGATTTGGTTCACAATCCAGGGTCACATTATGATTTTTGTAGGTCCTAGACACTTTTACATTTGTGGGTCCCTTCTTCTATTAAACACAATTCAAAATTTTATTTTACAAAAGGATTGATGTAATAATATATTAATATTGTTTCATAATGTTTTCTTTGACTTACAATGCTTACAGTGCCTAATGGATAAACTGACCTTGTTTATATCTGTATGGAGAAGAATGTTTTTACAGAGTTGAGATGTTGAACAACAGAAGATATGGGTTACCCTGAACCATATGTTCCAGACTTTTTCAAATAAGGCTTATTTCAATTCGTGAGGACTGCATGTAAAAATTAGTAGTTAATTATAGATTACTAAAGCATCCTCCCCACTTCCAAAATTTTTGCTAATGTATTTTTTTTCTTAACGAGGAATGAGATTCTTTTGAATTCCAGTAACAGATTTTGGATTAAAACAGCTTTTCCTTTTTTTAGATGACTTTGTATCCTTTATATTTATTCTGAAATTTTGACTCTACTCAACTTATCATTATCATTATTATGGTGCTTTTCTCTTTAGTTTTCTTAGGGTTTAAAAGAACTGGACTTGTAAGAATTATTTTTGTGTGTGTGCATTTTTTCTTTCTTGCCCAGCTTTTATGTCACTGCTTTCTCAATTTTTATCTTATAGAGTGTATCTGGGACACATTTCCTGCTCTTTTTAAGCTTGTCATAAGCTAAAATAAGTTTAAATATCTCGAGCATTTGGTCTTTGCCCTAAATATGCTAAAGCAAGAAAAATATTCTTTATTAATAATTCTACCTTTCTAAGCAAGTCATCACATAGGAAGGCCAGCACATTAATTAATTAATACATGCACCCGGAGGAAAATTAAACAGTTGAAATAATAAATGTGGACGTGTCTCTGAATATTTGAATTGTATTTTATTATTTAAGTTACTAGCAAATTTTAATCTGTAGTTTGGTGGAAGATGATACTTGAAAGTATTTTGTTCTGTAAAGCAGAGAATTCTGGATTGCTAAGAGTTTGTGTCTTTGCTCCTTTAAATATAGTTTAACCATTTAGGATGTGAATAATTCTAAGATGGTTAGTTACTGCTTTTTTAAAAGTAGAATTAATATATGGCATTGATACAATAACATATTATTGCTATATGTTGTTATTCATATATAGTTTGAGGATCCACTAAAGCAGTTTGTTTTGTTTTATCCAACTTAAACAGTCCTCAGATACTTAAGCTTTTTTAGGTGTGACAATATTGCTGTTAATAGCATCAGGCGAGATGAGACAAGATGGTTTGTAGTAGAAAATGCTGTGCTTAGTTTTGTACATTTTGCATTTGGTTGTTACAAGAACTGAAAAATTCAACTGAGTTAAAGGGAAATAGGTAAGATTTGTTGCCGTAAATCTGTTGACAAGTCATCCTAATTAAAAAAACATATATTGTTTGCAAATAGGAATTCATCCAACTACCTGGATAGAATTCAGAAAAATCCTTTCTTGTTATGAGAGGTAGGATAGATTTTATCAGAGTTCCTATTAATGACAATGTTGCTAATAATGCAGACTGTGAATCAACAATAAAAAAGAAACATTTAAAAGTGTATATTTATATTTAATCCATCAGTTAAAAGTGATCTAATTGGTTGGAGAAAAAATGGAAAATATATAAGCTGTTCATTAAATGACATGGAAAGGGCAAAACTGAGCATGGCAAGTGTGTATATTTAAGACATATAAATTTCTGTTTCCATTGTATCCTAAATTCACTCTAATCTGGTTATTGCTTCTCATCCTCCACTTTACTAAAACTGCTTGCACCAATGTCAACAATTCTTCTATGTTGATACATCTAATGGTGATTTCTCACTCCATCTCTTAACTTGACCTGCAGATAACATTTGAAATCATGGATGAGAGCCCCCACTCCCTGCTTTGGCACCAGATCTCTTTGTGGTTTTTTCTTTGTTGCTGTGCTCAGGCTTTCTCTAGTTGCGGTTAGCGGGGGCTACTCTTCGTTGCAGTGCGCGGGCTTCTCATTGTGGTGGCTTCTCTTGTTGCGGAGCACGGGCTCTAGGCGCGTGGGCTTCAGTAGTTGTGGTTCGTGGGCTCTAGAGCGCAGGCTCAGTAGTTGTGGCGCACGGGCTTAGTTGCTCCATGGCATGTGGGATCTTCCCGTACCAGGGTTCAAAACTGTGTCCCCTGCATTGGCAGGCGGATTCTTATCCACTGCGCCACGAGGGAAGTCCCAGCACCAGATCTCTTAAATGGAGTTCCCCAGAGACTTTCCTTAGGTTACTTCTCTCCCTACGTGACTTCATTCAATCTGGTGCCTTTAAATCCCATCATATGATCCAGCCTGACTTTCTCCCTTGAACAAAAGACCCCTGAATTTACTTGGATACTTGATATTTCCACTTGATTATCTCCCAGACTTACAATGCTGAAAATCAATCTTTTGATCCCTCCAAACTTTCTCCACCTGTAGTGTTTCTTTTTTTCTTTCTTTTTTCATTTTTTTTTTTTTTTTTTTTTTGCGGTATGCGGGCCTCTCACCGTTGTGGCCTCTCCCATTGTGGAGCACAGGCTCCGGACACGCAGGTCCAGCGACCATGGCTCACGGGCCCAGCCGCTCCACGACATGTGGGATCTTCCCGGACTGGGGCACGAACCCGCGTCCCCTGCATCGGCAGGTGGACTCTCAACCACTGCGCCACCAGGGAAGCCCCCGACTTCTCTATTGTTCAGTTCTGTCCAATCTCAGTTCCTTCTCTGTGATTTCTCAAGTACATCAACTGTACTTTGGACCGAGAGCCATTGTAATTGCTTTTTTCTCTGTTATGGGTGGTCTTTCCAGACATCTGCTTGATTTCCTCCTTCACCTCATCTCATTTAAATTTTTACTCAAAAATCTGAACATATTTACTCACTATTTAAAATCACAATCCCCTTCTGGCACTTCCACTCTCCTTAGTGTGTATTATCTTCTTAATATATTTGGGTTATTTGTTTTATTTATTGTCTGTGCCCTTCCTTAGTAGAAAGTAAGCTCCACAATGACATTGGTTATTATTTTTTTATTTGTTTTACTGCTCTGTTACCCTAAAATATAGAACAGTAGAAAAAGTGCTCAATAGATATGTGTTGGATTTTTTGAAAGACTTTAGAGATTCTTAGGGGGAATGACTATTTTGATCAATTGTGACAAAATTCTAAGACTATATTGATATCATAAGAATATGATGAATTGTTTATGGAGGTGAGTAATCAGATGAGAATTTAAGGTAGAATTATAATTATGATAATGAAAGTGTTAGGTCAAAAGGGTTCTCGACATTAGTTACTATTAGATCATTAAAATTTGTTAAAAAGTGAAATTCAATTACAAAAGTAGATTTTCTGTTATCATGTCCAAATATTCTGATCTGCAGGTAGGTATCTGCATTTTAAAGAATGTATGAGGTGATTCTGACACAAATTGTCCCAGAACCATGCTTTAAGTAAGTGTACTAGAAAAAGAGAAGCTGAAAGAAAACTTCTAAAGTTTGAGAGGAGTAAGTTCACATTTTCACTAATATTCAGCATAAAAGTGTATGATTAAATAACAGAATTTAAAATTAGATTTAGAATTAGGCAGCCTTTTTTTTGTGGTCAGGACAGATAAACTGAGGAAGATAAAACTGCTTTTTTTTTCTGGAAGCATTTAAAAATAGATTCTCATCTTTCTGGAGTGATTTTTATGATGGTCTATTTTAAGATATCAGATTAGCCTAAATGAACTTACATTGTTCTATTCAAGTGCTGTGATCGTGACTGTTAATCTTTTTAATAGCTATGGAGGGGTAGAGCATATGTTCTGAAGAAAGTATCAAGTTGAGATCATTGATAATTGGGCCAACTTTTCTTTGAGTGTAAAGAGAATCAAATACAACTCTACTTTTAGGTTACCTTTCTGCCTACCTTCTGTTTTTAATTAATTTTTATTGGAGTATAGTTGATTTACAATGGTTTGTTAGTTTCTGCTGTATAGCAAAGTGAATCAGTTATACATACACATATATCCACTCTTTTCTAGATTCTGTTCTCATATAGGTCATTACAGAGTGTTGAGTAGCGTTCCCTGTGCTATACCGTAGGTCCTTATTAGTTATCTATTTTATATATAGCAGTATATGCCTGCATGCTTAATGATTCCAATTCTCATTGTTTCTCTCTCTCTCTCTCTCTCTCTCTCTCTCTCTCTCTCTCTCTCTCATTCTCTCTTATCAAGGTATAGATTTCTAGGTCTAACAATTATAATATAGAAATGTAGCATCTTTCTGCCCCTATTTTCACATTCGTGTCTGATGCAGGGTTTGGTCAATAGAATGGTACTCAAAAGGGCACAATTTTTACCATTTTAACTTAATAGTATGACATTTTACATTTCTCAGTCAGGGATTAAATAGGACATCTATACCTAGCACAGTGTAGCAGAGGGGAGAATAAAAAGAGGAAGGGATTGAGAAAAACAGTAATATTTTATTTTTTTCTTGACATTTTCAAATATCCCTGCACTGTGGTATTGGATACCCAAATAAGATGTTAGCTTATTTCAAAATATCAGTGAGTTAAATATTTCCTTAGCTTTCTTTAATTGAGCTTCAAAATAAACAAATATGTAAATGGAGAAATAAGCTCAGGATGAGTTTCTAAAATGATCTATTTTAGAATAGGAATATTCTAAATATAGAATAGGAATCTATTAAGATTCCTATGAAGTGTATGTGTACAGTTCTATTTGGCATTTCCAATCTCACGTAAATATAAGTATATACACCTTCTCTCTCCAATTTTATTCCGAGCTATTTCAGAGACCAGGAATGACAAATCTGTTCCTGTGTAATTGGGACAGGGTTTGCCTACATGACATTAAACACTATAAGAAAAGGAAGAACCATAGAATTTTAAGTGATGCAAACACTTTAACTTTAAACATCCAAACCTGTCTTAAGACGTCAATTAAAGAAATTAGAACCTGAAAGAAACATAGACAATATTATGATGCAATGGCTCTTTCTTTTTTTTAAACCTCCAGAGACATCATGAGATTACACAGCCTGATTTACAAGGGAATTTGAGCAAGTTTCAGACTTTTATCATTCAAATATGGGACCTGTTTATCCCATTTTCTACTCACTTTGAAATATGTGTTTTAACCATGAACTGAAGACTTGTCTCTATGTACTTGAGGCAGAGCCCTAACTAAATTGGGACTCTATTTTACCCTTGGTGACTTGGGTGAGGATTCACTATTTGTAATTGGAGTATAAGAAACTCAAAGCTGTGGAGAATGTTAGATATGCATAGATTTATCCTCAAAAAGCGCTGCAAAAGCCCATAAATGTCATGATAGAACAAGAAATGGTTAAACAGAAGCATCCTTTTAATATAATTTGAGAAAACAAATAAAATGTTGATGTCTTGTAGAAGATACCAGTAACCCCTTGTTAAGACACTGAAATGAGTAAGAAATATGCTCTGATCAATTTAAAACTTTATTTTCTATTGATGATCTTCAGGTAATTCAGCTGAGTTTGGTAAATAAAGTAGATACAATAGACAGTAATCATTGATGGGCATGAAAATTTTATTATGACTAAAAGTTTGCTCTTGAAAATAGGTTATTACCAGAAGGGGCAATATAGAATATAATATACTGAATCAACTCTAAGTTTAAGACTTTCTTCCACTGCAAAAGAACAGAATTTTGAGTGGCCTAAGCACAGGTCACCATGTTTATACTTTGAAGCTCTTGAAGATAACTAACATTTATATAAAACCTGTACTCATCAACAGTTATTTCATATGTTTATTGCTCAAAACAAATATTTATTTGTATCATTACCATCTGCATCAAAGAAAAACTAACCCTCATAGAAGCTGAGCTTTCCATATCTACTAAGAAGTCATGGGTCTAATAAATGATGAACTCTGAATGTCACTTCTTTTACAATAAATTCTATGCTCTCTTGGTGACCTATTAATATGGGTGTCTCTAAGGCCTTTACTTCTGACTTATGTTTAATTTACAGAAAAAAATCAAATATTTTAATTAGTATTCAAAGACCTACAACAAATATCAAGATATTGAATAGTTGCTTAACCCTGGTAAATGTAGAAATGAACCCACCCAGATTTCCCTTCAGAGAAAGATTTGCCCCCTAGCTCTGAGGGGTGTGCGGCTTCCCTTCTTTGAATAAGCACAGGAGGAAATAAAATCATGGCCATTTCGCTCCATTCAGGGGATATTGGGTTTTATTGGGCTTCTGTGACAGTCCAATCTCTCCTTCTGCCCAATCTTGCTTTCCTTCTTCCCTCCACAGTAGTTAATCCCTAATAAACATATTTGTATCTGCTTCTGTAAAACCAGCACTAGGTATATAATTTGTGGAGGCAGTGCAAGATGGAATCCTGGAGACCTCTTTTAATAAAGAATCTGAAAGCTCTCACTCTCTTCTTTGGCACCAGATGGAGAATTTCAAGCCAGACAAACCCAGCTTCCCTGCAGAAACTCTTATCTCAGCCTGTCTCTTAACCACTTTCAAAACTAAAGCCATTTATTTGCACCTCATTCACTCAAGCCATTTGGGATCTGCTTGGGAACCTATCCTGCTCTCCCCCAAACTCTTATTATGTGAGTAATAAACATTTTCATAACTTCTTGGTGTATGTGTGAGGCATCATCAGTTTCAACATCTGGATCCGTCTTGGGTGGGAGTTTGATGCTGCCCTCTGCAGGAAACCACAACACCTCCTTGTTCAAAAATTGTTAAAAGTCTCAAGGCTGTGACAGCAGAACATGACACAAAGTGCAAGACCATTCTAAGCATGGGGTCCCGTGAACTTCACAGTCTTGTATAAATCCCTGCCTGTGCCATCAGCTATAGCTTGCGTTTGTGTTCATTTTGTAACTTATTTGGAAAAGCGCCATCAATAGTTCTCATCTTTCTGAGAAGTCTGTACTAACACTCTTATGTTTACAGCTGCTTCTTTATTTTTCCCTCCTCTTGGTTTTTACCACTGTCCTTCCACACCTCAGTGTGATGAGTTTTCATAGCTTCCCCAGTCCTATTATTTGCCCTCTTCTAGGAAAACCAGCCTGCTGAAAAGGATTGTTGTTTTATATGTTCATATGTTCCATTCCCTCCATGTATAAGGGAACATCTCCCATAGATAATTAGGACACTGTGTACATGCACCCTCCTACTCTCCTAATCCAATCTAAATTCTGCATCCCCACATTATGTCTTCTGTGTGCAAACACTATCAACTTCCTTGTTTTTCCTTCTCTACTGGATCATTCTGATAAGCACATCTTTCTTCCATCTTCAAAAGAAAACATCATAAACCTTTATTTCCTTCTAGCTTCCACCCTAACGTTCTCACCTTGAACAGCAAAACTCTTAGGATGAGTTGTTTATATTTTCTATCTTCAATTCCTTTTCTCTCATTTTCCCTTGAATTCATTTCATTTAGGCATTTGACTCCACAGTATACTGGAAATGCCTTTATCAAGGTTACAAATGAAAGCTGTGTCAGTAAAGGCCAAAATTCTAGTGTCATTATTGACTATTTTCCTTTTTTCACAACCTACCTGTTGTGTGTTATCAAGTTCTTTTGCTCTAAATTCGAAGTATATAGAATTTGACTTCCAATATTCAGAATGATCCTCTGATCCAAACCACTACCATCTTTTTTTTTTTTTTTCTGCGGTATACGGGCCTCTCACTGTTGTGGCCTCTCCCGTTGCGGAGCACAGGCTCCGGACGCGCAGGTTCAGCGGCCATGGTTCACGGGCCCAGCTGCTCCGCGGCATGTGGGATCCTCCCGGACCGGGGCACGAACCCGTGTTCCCCGCATCGGCAGGCAGACTCTCAACCACTGCGCCGCCAGGGAAGCCCCACTACCATCTTTTGATTGAATGATTTGTAAGGCTCCTTAACTAGTCTTCCTGCTTTACCTCTGTATTTTCATGAGCAGATTTTCAATCCAGAAGGCAGAGTTGTCATTTCTAAACACAAGTAGACTTATGACACTTCTTTAAATACTCAGGTGGCCTCCATCTCACACAGAAAAAAATCAAAATTTCTACAAGAGCCTAAAGACCCTTCATGACCTGGACCCTAATACTTTTTAAAAAAAAATCTCCTATTACTCTTACTTTTACTCACTTCCTACTAACCACACTCATTTCCATGCTGTTCTCAAATAAGCCAGGTGTGCTCCTGTCTCAGAGCCCTTGTACCTGTTGTTTGCTCTTCCTTAATACTTGATACACCTGAGTCACCTTTACCAGTCTTTGGTAAATGTCATTTTCTCAATGAATCGTTCTAAGATCAAACGAAATTAAAATAGCGACCTTCTTCCTAATCATCAATCCCTATCTTCTGCTTGTGTTTTACTTTTTTTTCTGTAGTACTTTTAAACTGTCGACATATAATTGAATACTGTATATAGGTATTCTCTTTATTGTACATCTCATGCCAGTAGAATAAAAGTTTCATGATAACAGGGATCTTTATGTGTCTGGAACAAAGCAAATGTCAATAAACAATTATGAATTAATCAAAGTATATCTACTGATAGAGTTCTAATGAAATATTCTTAAGGCTCTAACAACCTAAGAAACATTCAGTATTCTATTAGTGGTTTGTCTAAATATTTCCTGCAAGGATGAGTGCAAAGACTGGGCACAAATGAATAAAACTGAAGGGGCAGAAAAATGCAAATTATTTTCAAAAGGGGGGAAAATACATGTTAATGAAATAATTCAAAATGTGAACATTATATTAGTAGAATATGTAATAATTCTAAAACAAATGTATAAATAAATGGAAAATGTCAAGACAATCTGAGTTTTGTAAAAAGTAATGACCAAAAATTTGATGGGCTTTAATTAGTCCATAATAGTTTTGTTTATCATGATCCTAGAATACTCGTCTAGAAGGCAGCTAGTGATTTCTTTTTTTAAGCAGTTACTCTAGCTTGTGGGGTATATGTGTGTGCATGTGTATGTGTGTGTGTGTGTTTAAACAAGGAGTGAACAATTTATTGTCATGTGAATTACACGGTTCTGCACTTTTATTATTAGGTTAAAGGATAGACAAAATCTAGTTCACTTTTTAAAAACATCTTCATGTTTCAGGTTGTTTAAGCTCTCTTCTTAATGTTTTGGCAGGAGTACTAAAAGGCTGTTATCAAATTTGTTGTAATTTGATATTAAAATATGGATGCATTAATCTTACAGTGACCTTTTCCCTGAACCTAGTGCTAGAAAAGGGATTCTGCATCTTTTGCAGGTAACTTCAAGGCAAGATATCATACAGCATTCAAATATAAGCTTTTATCCAGTTAAGCATCAAGCATTACCTACTTTCATCAATGTTCAGGAGCTTAATTCCAGGATTACTCATCCCCCAAAAAGCTAAATATGAAAATCAGAAGCAGAGACTCAAACAATAGAACTCTTATACCATGATAATTAGAAAAGGAACCTATTACCCAGGATTATAATTAGTGACTAACATATTAAATGACCTTTAACATTTACCTTAAGCCCTGGATTTCTGGAAAACCAGCAAGGTTATGAATGCCATATTAGTAATCTTTAATCTTTATTACTGCTGTGGACAGAATTTTAATGATTTTTAAATAGGCAGTGGTCACTAACATATCCCTATTAAAATAAAAAAAATCTCATAAAAAATTAAATGGATTAAGACTTCAAATGTACCATCATCAAAAGTATTATCTAATTATGGAGTTCAGTGAACAGGCCAAGTGAAATGGTTGGTAATATTAGTTACTTGCCACATGGGAATGTCCAGGATTTATGCACAAATAGATTCTGCTTCTGTTGCAACATAGTAATTAAGAATTTGTCAGGGAAATTTGACCCTCTAGGGTAGAAATTACTTTGTAAAATAAGAATGGCAGAGCACTAGTCTCCTTGCTGCACATAATTTAACTTGATTATTTATACATCAAAGAGAGTCTGCAGTGACTGCAGTATAATATTTAAGTAGAGGGATATTAAAGGAAGAAGCATCTAGTGAAATTTTTTCCCCAAATCTCCGTGAGAAAATAGAAGAAATTTTCATAAAGCATTTCATTTTGCATATAAATTGGGGCCTAGATTGTGCCTGTGAATTTACTGCTGTCAAATATAATTTTTCTTTAATTCTTCAGGCCCAGATGTGAAAGGCTCTGTGTGCAGGCTGCAATTTTCAATGCTTACAGGTAGCACCGGATCGATAATGTGTCTTTATGAGAAATTACCGTTAATGTTATTGAGTATGCATTTTGTTTTATAGGATAATAAGGTAATATGAAATGCCAATTCATTCATTAGAAGAGAGCTAAGTGCTTAAATGAAATGGGTGACAGGTCTGAAAAAAGATGTAGTTATGGGCAGGAAGGCAAGAATGGATTTTTAATAACCTAATACTTAAAGGTTTAACCATGTTTCTTCATTTTCTTTTTATAAACATTTTAATTTATAAAATAAAGGAGCTTGTTGAAATTAGAGGATGTATTTTGGCTGAAAATTGTCTGCAAAAAAGAAATAACAATAACTCGGTTTCAGAACATTTTTCTAATGAGTTACTTTTACCAGGGTCACATCACCAAAATCAACTAAAAACAGACATTTCAGTATGAAATAAATGTTATAAAAATAATCAGGACATCATAAAGTGCCACAAACAAGACCAAACTTAACCTTATAATAAAAAGAAAATATATTTAATACTCCTATTTTTAAAGGATGCTGCTATAGAAGCTAATTCTGAAATTAACTCAGTTACAAAAATGCAAGAACACTTACACATTTGGAGGACTATGATCCAAGTAATTGGAGATCAGGCAAAATAAATGACTTTAAAAAATTCAGTTAAACAGAATGTGAATTTTAACATGGATATTAAGAACTTTATATTGTGATATTAAAGAAATCTAGTTTCCATACCTTCATGAGTAAGATATTTTGATCTAGTCCTGCATTATTAAACTGAGGGGATTCTAATTATCTGGAAATTTGGATGGACTCATTAGTGGATGTCTGTGATTTTGTAGAGTCTGTGTGTTTTCTACAAGAAAAGTATTTGGGTAATTCAATTAAACAGTATTTTTAGCACAATATAAGTAAAATATCTGTACAATCACAAAATTTGAATTAAAATGCTTTACTTGTAATATCTTACTTCTGAAACCAGTACAAACTCCATTGATAACACAGTGTCATGAACAAAATGTTTTTGGGCTGAATATCTCCAGAATATAAATAAGTCTAACATCTTTGAAGACGTTACCAAATCAAAGACTCAGACAAAAAGGAACCAAGCATGAACAGCGACACTTATAAGCAAAATAAAACAAAGTTATTAAGACAATTGATTATCAGAATTACCTTGATCCGTTTGCAGATTAAAACAGTACAAACATAGGTAAGCAAAGGTGCATACTTTTATTTCAGTATTTGAAAAGCCAAATTGTGGAGAACAATATGGTAAAAGCACAGAAGCTTTGGAGAAAAAAATGACGGATCAAATTACATCTCTAATACCTACTAGTTGTCTCAACTTAGACAAATCATCCAACTTCTTCAAATCAGTTTCTTTGTCATAAATTGGGCACAAAATATCTAATTTACCACATTAAATGCCACACATTGAAGTTAAACCCAAATTTGTCCACATCTGAACCTTAAGCACTGATATATCATACTTTGACTACAAACTCCTATTCTTGTAGCTCTCAGTTTCATTCCTACTACCTCTACTAAACTTTACAGAAACAGCTTTACAGAAACAACTTGTTCCTTGATCCCACTTCACCTCCTCTCAGCTGAGCTAGATTTTCCAGGATTTGCTATCTTCTCTCTTTAGCAGGAATCCCATTACTGATCACTTCAACTGTCATTTTACCACTACCCTCTGTCTTGCACCCTTACCTTTATAGACACCTATCTGGTAAAATTTCAAGGCTGAATTAATTTTACTGTCCACCTTCTTTACTATAATGCTGGTGCTCAGAATTACTATAGAAGTGCCACAATGTAAATGTTCCTGTAGCCAGAGATTTGTATTCAAACTCAGTTAGTTCCTAAATCTTTTGACACCTTTTACCTGCTTTATCAATTCCCTTTTCCATTTCTTCAACAACTATTCCACATTTATCTTCAAGGGCCCCCTACACCCCTACCCTTATTCTTACAGGTAAATATCTATATTATTAGGACATTTTAATCCATAAAACATGGGTCATTTGCTCTTTTGTCCCTCTCACCTGTAGAATTTCAATAGCTACCTTACCCTTCTAGAGGATTACATGATTCTCCTCTTCATGGCCAATCATGACCTAGATATCTGTTCTTTATTTTCCAAATGTCCTCCAAGATTTTAGTCCATCAGTTGCATCCTTTCCTTCTCTCTTTTTCTTGGCTTTATCCTTAGCTTTCAAACATGTATAATGTCTCTAAGTACCAACCCCTGCAACCAAGTAAAAAAGTAATTAGAAAGACACTTATTTGAAACTTAACACCTTTGTTATCATCTGATTGCTCTTTTTTTTTCCTTTACCAGCATGTTTCTTGAAATAAGATTATTTTTCCTCTTTTCCCATCCATTTTTTATATCCTATAATTTATACACTGTCTCTATCATTTCACTGAAACTGTTTTGTCAGAGTAACCAGTGACCTCCCATAATTATAAATCCAGTGGGTTTTCCATCTTTCTTGGCCTACTAGAAGAGTAGCAATATTACCACTCTTTTACTTGTAATTGGGAAACCATTCTCTCTCTCTTTGACTTGTCTTCCTCAATCTTCTATGGGTTTCCTCTTTTCCTGCTCACTCCTTAAATGTCTCTCAACATTCACCTATGGTCATTCTTACTCCACACATGCTGCTGGAAGATTATTTTCCACTTTCTTAGTTTTAATTTCCAACCAATGTTTATGAGTCCCATTTGTGTATTTCTAAGGCCAATGCCTACATTGAATTCAGATTTATATATACAACCTCTTGCTGGATATTTTCAAAACTATCTCAAACTTGGCACGAACTTGCCTTTCTCCATTAAATTGGTCCTGTTCCTGTCTGACCTATCTCTGATAAAACAATTGCCCAAATACAATTTTTTTAAATACAATATTTGAGATGCAATATTAAATTCTTTTCCTTACTCTAACTTCCAGGAAATCTCCTACTAAACATATCTACTAAATTGTTTATATATCTACAATCTTTCCTCAAACCAGGACATCGTTCCTTTAGTTTAGAGCCTCCTTGGGTATAACCCTCATAATGAGTGCCTAACTGCTCTCTTTGCCTGCAGCATCTCTTTCTTCCAATCCATCCTCCATGGAATTAGCATTACCGTTAATATTCCATCTGAAATGAGATCTGATCATGCCACTTGCCTGCTTCAGAACCCTTCAGTGGAACCCTGTTGCCCATAAAATCCTCACACTATAAAATCGACACTCTTTACTACTATATACTGTAGCCCTTCATTTCCTAACTCTTACCTTCTCTCCTGCCTTGTCCTGCCTCTTATTTTATGCACTTGGAGTCAAATGACTTGCTGTTTAACACACCATGTTGTTTCACAGCTCTGTGCTTTAACTCATGCTGCTTAACTGCCCTGAATGCAATTCCCCAAATTCTTTGCCTGGATAACTCTTATTCATCCTTAAAACTTTAGTTCTCACCATGTTGTTTTCTCAGGAAATCTTCCTGTATCTCCCTAGTCTAAGTGTAAATACTCAGAACATCCCTGAAGCTAGCGTATCCCCATAGCCCTACTTTCATATCATGTTGAAAATTTTGTCTTTTTCACCCTACTAGTTGTAAACATCTCATCAGCAAGGACTATCTTTTTCTTTGAAACTGATTCATTTAGGATTCTCAGCTTACTGGAGTGAGGCATAAAACCGATTTATTTTTCCAATAACTGTTGCCAACTAAGTCAACACTTCCCTCTTTCTTGCTTCGTTATGAACATATTCTAATGACAGCTCTGTTCACCTCTGTACATTGTCAATAATTTTACCTATTAGAAGAGCAAACTTCTAGTTTCTAAGACTCAGATATATCTGTTTTAAAATTTTTTATTAATGACCTTTTAAAATACAACTGCCTCTTCTCTCCCTACTGAGTCACTGCTTCTCTTTGTAACATTGACTCACTGCTACCCTCTGTGGGATGAGTATCCACATGGGGCACATTTGATGGTATTTAAGACAGTCTTAAGTGAGATAGGATGCATCCATCTCATTCTCTGTCAAGAGACATCAGGTGGGTTTTAATCTATGCCCCTAGGTGCATGCACATACATACAGATACACATGCAAACGCATAAATGCAAAGATGCACTGCTATTGATATTAGTTTTTCCAAATTTAGTAAATGATGTTTTGGGGATGGTTAGCATGGAGAGGATGACCGCATTTTGAGGTATCTTCTTGCCATAGTAGCTACCACAAAGGTGGGCTGCAGCCCTGGCGTACTCTCTTAAATCTACCCTTTCATTCCTATGTCTTTCTCCAGCCCCAGAAGTCTTGGGCAATCATTTACTCAGCAGTTCAGAAACTTTCAGATGTGAGATGGTGAATATCTTCAACTTAATAGAAAATCATTCCCAATTTGGGAAGTGACTTTCTTAGGGCTTCTCTCACTGTCTGAAATGGCAATGCATTGAAGAAATTGTCTTTATTTATTAACAGTGCTCAACTCCAAAACTTGACTACATGTTCTCATTTCCCATCCAGTTTCTGGTGATGATAATTATTGGGCTAAAATCATCCTCTCAGTCTCAACAACTCAAAATTCCCTGAACTTAAGTTGTTAAAATCCATATTTATTAATTTATTCATTGAAGCCTACTATATGCTGACTGATGTAGTAGATGCTAAGTTGACCACAATGAATAAAGCAGATAACATGTCTCATTTAGTGGAGCTTCAAGTTTTGAGCCTTAGCAGGCAAAGCTGAGAAAAACTTTGGTACCTAAGAGCATTCTGTTGTGTCACCTTTCAACTGCCAGTACCTAGCATTTTGTCAGTTGTATAGTTGATGATCAAAAACTGTCTGTGAAACGAAAGCAAGCAGATTACATGATGTACAGTGGGGTTAAACAGATATATTTTTCCCTATTCCTGTGGATGGAATTTTTAAGGTCTTAATTTAAATTCACTTTCCAACTTTATACTTAATTGAGTTTCATTTTCAACTCAAAATGACCCATTTACAATTTTTACTAATTGTCTTTTTCAAAATAAACCTAAATTAGGCTGAAACAACATACAACCCAAAGTCTCAGCCTTGAAATAATGAACAGTTATCTCTTGCTCAAGTTGCATTAACCATGGGGATAGAAAGTCTACTACCTAGATTGTTGCCCGTCAGGGCACCAGGGTTAAAAAGAGCTGGGAAGTCACCAACCAGCAATTAAATGCTACACCCTGTTTGCGCATGGTCAGTTGAGTAGAACTAGTACCATGGTTCATAAATTTTCAAAGAGAGCAAGGAAGGCAATATTCCCATTTACCATAAAACACGAAGAACAAGTACATTGTTAAATGCCGAATTAAATTTCCATGAGGCAAAACACCATCCCCAAGTCTGAATCATGGCCATCAGTCTCTCAGTAACCTCTCCTCCAGGCTTCTGACAGTTTTATGATCTACTCTATGATGTAATAAAATCAAACATTAAAAGATCTGGCATTTTCCTGCAAAATAACAAAAAACAACTCCTTTGTCGAAGCCATTCTCCCTGAATTAATAATTTGTTGAGTGAAATACAAGAACTCTATGAAAATTATAGGATTTCTGAAATCCATATGAATAGCAGATAATCCAAAACAAACCGGGTTTCTCAGTCTGAGAACTATTAACATTTTTGACTGCGTGATTCTTTGCACAGAGAAGTCCTGTGCATTGTAAGATGATTAGCATCACCCCTGCTCTCTACTCACTAGATGCCAATAGCCCCTCCCTCAAATTGTGCCAACTAAAAATGAATCCAAATATTGACAGCTGTCTCCTGTAGGACAAATTCCTAGGCGACAAAAAACACCTCTGGTTTAGAACCACTAGTACAGAAGAACTTATTAAAACCCTAGTGACCCTCGCATTATTTTCTGCTGCAAAGAATGACATTGAATGAATCCCTCCAGCCTTTCCATCTTTGAATAATCTCATCCCTGAAAAATTTCTTGTGCGTTTGCATCTAGATGGGAGATGCTCTCCATGCCAGTGGTAGATGTTAGTTGACCAGGCTACACTTACAACTAGTTTGAATTTCTTGAACAAGGATAGCCAATATCTTTTCTGTCCCTCAAGCTAAATGAATCACATGGAGCTCTCCATTCCTTGAAGGGGACCAGATGGCTCCTCCACTGGGGAAAAAAAAAAAGAAAAAATAAGGTTGAGAAGGAGAATTTTTTAGTTAGTACTATTTAAGCTGAAATAAGACTTAAGCTGTCTTAAACTTATGGAAATTTCTGATCTCAGAAAGTAGAGATTCCAGAGCTATGTCAAGCTTAAGAACTGGTCTAGCAAGGTCAAAAGTCCTAAGTCCTTTTCACTTCTCCAGCCTGACATTCATGAAGTTGGATACATTTTCACACTGGGAATAAGTGGCTACATTAGTTTTAGGTGTTCTAACATAACAAGATCCAAAGCGACAATAGAAGCTGGCTCTATTAGGAGTTAGAAAACCTTGCCAAAAAGAGGCTGCTGGACTGGAGATTAGAAAACCAAAGTTATTCCAGTTACCCCAAATATTGGAGTTATGTGGATTATTAGCTCTGCACTTCCATCTTCATGTCTGTTATGTAAAGAGATTAGATCAAATGATCTTAAAAACTCCTACTCACTTTGCAGCTTTATGAACCTATGTGAAATATTTGTTTTCTTTAGCATAAATATGTAATTGGAATCTGAAAACTGAATAAGCATGAGAGTTCACTTTCCTATTGGAGGATGAAATTTATTTTTCTTCAGATGACTTCATTGTTAAGGTTTGTTTTACTTTCCTCTGTAAAGTGAATGACTACAGGAGCCTGAAGGTGTTACTATGTGGAGGGAGAGAATTTCCTCTTAGTCGTTCTAAGGTCCCAGAGGCATTACCCATCTTCAGCTCATCCAATCAATAGCCAGATAGGGCTGAGGAAACAGTGAGTAAAAATTACAGAATCTATCTGACCTGCCTCACCTGGGCCATCATTCACTCTCTGCACTTCCGAGGTTGTGAAGGGACCACTCAGGTTAATGGAAACACAGAGGAAGACCTGATAACTGCATTTTCTCATTTCTCCTCTCTGGCCCTGGAGTGAATGTATAGGTCTAAGACAGTCAGAGAGGCCAGGAGCATCATGATGGAAATTCCCATCTAGACACCTTCCAAAATTCACCAACACTAATAATGACATCTATTCACTATGCTAGGGGGAAAGAAACGTAATATGGGGAAATGAGGAGGAATTTTATCCAGGACAAATAATGTGATATCTATCCAAACATATGAAGGGTATTAAGGAAAGGAAAAGCTACCCTATAAAACATCTTTAAATTGAGATTGCAATTGTTTTCCAGTATGTATATTACTGATATTTTTGATGCACTTGAATACTATTTACTTTTTAAGGGCCCTCTTAAGAAAGCTGCTATTAAATTAAAACATTCAACACTTTTTAATGATTACCGGGGTCATTTGGAGTTTTGTACAAATACTGAACACCACAGTATAATGGAGAAAGTTTTGTTAGTAAATAGATTCTAATATTAATAAGTTTTATAATGTCAAACAAGTAATTTGAAGATTGTGGTTCTTTTCCTTAAAGTCAAAGATAAAGTGAAGTGGTTAGTGTAGACTCTCTTCATAATCTTTTCTGGCTATTAAATACTTAATCTGTGATTATCTGATTTGCATTTAAAAGAAGAGCTAATTATGCCATTTATCTACAAGATTAGGCATAATAAAACCATAGTAAATTCCATATTGTTTTGAGGCCTGCAAGCCCAAAGAATGAGGTGCAACTTAAATTTTTCAATTTATCACGTTAGGAAGCACAAATCAATTTTTAAAAACTTATCAATATTTTTTTAAAACGCAGAGTTCATGAAATATTTTAGATTTTCAAACAGAACTTGATCAAAGTAGTCATCTGAATTCAGCTGAACAACAACAAAAGAGTAACAAATAATGAAGAAGAATGAAATATGTGTAACCTTATGTTAAAATAAATTTATTTTAGCCTGAGTTTCTGCTGGGGCCACAGAGTGAGTGATGTCAACATTCCAAAGTGAGATGAGAGACAATCGCACAAAAGGAGGTGTAGCTTCCTCACTCACAATGAGGGAATGTAACTGGCCACATTTTGATTAGATAGAGATTTCTTTGGAAAAGGCTGTCTCTGCAAGAAGGAAGGTGGTACGTCTCATTCTGCTTGAATTGAAACTTTAAAGAGATGACTGATCTTAATGTGTCTCCTGCAGTTTGGTAGACACAGTGGACGGTGTCTGACTCAAACTTAAGAAATCTGAAGCATGAGAAACTGGCTGTTTAGTGACTCTGACAGCAGACAGATTAATCTGTGCTTTCCCAAAGTATTAAGGCAGAAGCTGTTTGAGTGTTTCTCAAGGACCAGATGTGGTCAGGCAAGAGAAAATATTGGGCCTGAAGCAGTCTTTGATGCTGTTGGAGGGGATGAACTGTAGGAGTGAGACGTCCCCAGGGAGGGGGATACAAGTGTGTGGAGTAAAATACTAGATTTCCTGGGGTCTAAAAAAGAGATTATAAAGCATAAACTGGAGTATTTAACCTCATAAAGGGAACCAACCCCCCCCCCCTCAACTATGGTGGGGATCTCAGTGAATAGCACTGCAATGAACATAGGAGTACTAGTATCCCTTTAAGATCCTGATTTCAGTTTTCTTAGATAAATACACAGAAGTGGGATTGCTGGATCATATGGGAGGTTCTATTTCAATTTTCTGAGGAAACTGCATACTCTTTTCCACAGTGCCTGCATCTCCACCGAAAGTGTGCAGGAGTTCCAATTTTTCCACATCCTCACCAACACTTGTTATCCTTTGTTTTCCCGATAATAATTATTCTAATGGGTGTAAGATGATATCTCATTGTTTTCATTTGAATTTCTCTGATGACTAGTGATATTAAGTAGTTATTTTCATATACCTATTGGCCTTTTGTATGTCTTCTTTTAAGAAATGTCCATTTAAATCTTTAGCACACTTTTAAAAAATTCTTTATTCATTTTTTAGTTATTGAGTTACAGGAGTTCCTTATATATTTTGGAAATCAGTTCCTTATCAGATATATGCTTTCTGAGGTCACCTTTTCACTCTGTTGATAGTTCCCTTTATTGTGGAGAAGCATTTTAGCTTGGTGTAGTCTCACTTATTTATCTTTGTTTTTGTCACCTGTGCATTTGGTGTCAAATCTGCAAATCACTGCCAAGACATATATCATGAAACTTTTCTCCCATATTTTCTTTTTGGAGTTGTATAGTTTCAGGCCTTACAGCATATAGGTCATTTTGAGTTGATGTTTGTGCAAGGTGTAAAACAAGGGTCAAATTTCATTCTTTTGCATATGGACATTCAGTTTACCCAATACCGATTGTTGAAGAGGTGAGCTTTTCCCCATTGTGTATTCTTGGCACCCTTGAAGAAGATCAATTGGCTGTATACGTGTGGATTTATTTCTGGGCTACCTATTCTGTTTCATTTGTCTATGACTATCTTTATGACTGTTTTGTTAACTGTAGCTTTGTAATATGTTTTGAAATCAGGAATTGCGATGCCTCCAGCTTTGTTCTTCTTTCTCAGGATTAATTTGGCAATTTGTGCTCATCTGTGGTTCCATGTGAATTGTTTTCTTCTATTTCTGTAAAAAAAAAAAAATGCCAATGAGATTTGACAGGGATTGCACTGGATCTGTCAATTGTTTTGTGTAATATGAACATTTTAGCAATATTAAGTCTTCTAGTTCATGAACACAAGATATGTTTCCAATTATTTGTGTCTTCTTTAATTCTTTCATCAATATTTTGTAGTTTTCAGTATACAAGTGTTTCACTTCCTTAGTTTAGCTTATTTCTAAGTTCTTTATTTTTTTGGTGCTATTGTAAATGGGATTGTTTTCCTAATTTCCCTTTCAGTTAGTTTATTTTTAGTGTATAGAAACACAACTGATTTTTGTATGTTGATTTTGTACCCTGCAATTTTACTGAATTTGTTTATTTGTTTATTTGCTATAACAATTTTTTCATGGAGTCTTTAGGATTTTCTATATATTGGATCATGTCATTTGCAAACAGGGACAATTTTATGACTTTCTGATTTATTTATTTGTCTTGCCTATTTGCTCTGGCTAGGACTTCTACTACTACTATGTGGAGTGGAACTGATGAGAGTGGACATCTTGACCTTGATATTGATCTTAGGGAAAAAATACTTTTTTATTGTTGAGTATTATACTCATTTATGTTCATCCTTTTTCAGTGTAGCAGAGAAGAGTATTTTAACAAACCATACTTTGCTGCTTAAGTGTTCTGCTTGAAGTTACACAGTATCCTTCAGATTTTGTTGGTCAAAGCAAATAACCTAACACTTCTAATTTCAGAGTTGGAGGATAATTTTTCTATCATGTGTCTTAGGAAGGAAAAAAAAATGTTTGTGAGTGGCACTAAGACTATAACAAAGTGAAGGTAGAAGACAAGAAATCTGCTTTCTGAGATTACATATATCATATAAATAATGTACAATTTAAATTACTCTGTGTACATGTTTATATATATCATATACAATATGTATACATATATTATTATTTTTATTAAAGTACAATTTTGTGGCTACAATAACTGTTAAAACATGTATGTGCTAATGGTATTTGAAAAAGATTCTTTACTTATGTTTGTTATACATGATCCTAGAGGGAAGGAGTACTTAAGTGCTCAATAATGAAATTATGACTTCTTATCAAGGGATTTCCCAATGACTGATAAAGCTTAAATGTAATTTTTAAAGGAAATTTTAATGGTCATTGTTTTGGAAATTCTGTCACATAATCATTATTCTCCCTTTAGAAAGAGAAACTGAGCAAAAAGAATTACATAAAGTAGCAACTGATAACAATAAAAGTGAGTTCCCTTAACAATGAATTGTACTCTGTCACAGTGTGTCATGAGAATGGACTTTTCAACGTTTGTACCATGGCTGATTGACTTAACATATGTGTGACCTAAGAACAAGAAACAGCAAAACACTAAAAGTTTCTAAATATCACCATCAAGCTAATTAATTGCCTAGGAACTATCATCTAATTTTTGTTAATATTTCTACTCAAAAATTTTTGGACAAAATTTAGTCATCTTTGAGATATTAATTTTCCTTTTACCTGCACTGGAACCTTTTACATAGTTTTCTTTGTAGGATACTCTTCTTCTAGTTGTTTTCTGAATTTTGAAACCCCAAAGCTTTGACTGAATTGGACTCCTTTCTCTTCTCTCTCTATTCATACTCCCAAAGAACCTTATCAAGTCCCATGGCTTTGATGACATGTTCATACCAGTGACTTCTAAATCTGTACCTTTGGACTTGATTGCCCCTCGTACCCCTGGACTCAAACACCAAGCCCTACTCTGATACTGGTTTGTAGATATCTAAAATACATCTCAAATTTACTTGGGTCACACTAACTTTTAATCCTCCACTTGAAAATTTGTTCTTCCAGTCTTTCTCTGCTTTATAATGGCCATACCAAAAACTTTAAAACATTATTTTTGATTCCTCTTTTTCATTTGCCTACTCTTCCAAAATCTCCAACTGATCTTTTGTTCACTGTACTCTCCAAAATATATTCCATATCTGGCTATATCTTTTCCTCCTCCAAAACTACTAAATTTATCCAAGATAATGTAGTAGTTTCTCATCCAGAACTCTACACAATTAGCCCTGATTCCCTTTGCCACCCTAACACCCAATTAATTACCATAGAAGGAGAAATGACCTTACACAAAATAAATCTCATCTCATCTCTTTGCCTTGCTAATACCATCCAATGGCTACCTTCTGCTTGTAGAATAAAATATAAACAATTTCATTGCCTTACAAAGCTCTATCAGACCTGGCCTTTCTTATATCATTTTATCTAGTCTTTTCCCTAAAACTCCACTTCACCCACAGTAAACATCTTTTTCTTCCTTGAGTATACCAGACTTGTTTGACCACAGGACCTTTGTATTAGTGCTTCCTTCTGCATGAATATCACATAACAGAATCTTAGGTTAAATATGTCCTCCTCAAAATTCTTTGACCACCTAATCTAAAGTAGCTATCATTTCACTGTACCTTAATTCTCTGCATAACTGTAAATATGTAATATACTTAATATATTTTTATTACTCTCTTGTGAATTATTTGCTTGTTTTCTCCCTAGTCCCTTTTAAATATATGTATTAATACCTTAAGAATAGAGGTTCTTTCTGCTCTATTCAATTTCTAGAATCCAGAATAGAGTCCATTCCTTAATAAATGTTCGATAAATACTAGTGGAATGATAGAGCTGACAATGTATCTTTGGAATATGTCATATTTTCTCTTTTAGCAAAGATTGTTTTTTTATTTTTAGAAAATATTTATTTATTTATTTGGCTGTGTTGGGTTTTAGTTGTAGCACGTGGGATTTTTGCTGTGGCATGCAAGATCTTTCGATGAGGCGTGGGGGTTCTTTGTTGTGGTGTGTAGGTTTCTCTCTAGTTGTGGAATGTGGCCTCACACAGGCTCAGTAGTTGAGATGCGAAGGCTTAGTTGCCCCATGGCATGTGGGATCCTGGTTCTTCAACCAGTGATCAAACCCATGTTCCCTGCACTGGAGGGCAGATTCTTAACCACTGGACTGCCAGGGAAGTTCCAAGATTGCTTTTTTATCTTTAATTTTTGTCAGTTTGATTACTATGTGTCTCAGCATATTTCTCCTTGGGTTTATCTTTCCTGGGACTTTCTGCACTTCCTGGACTTGGGTGACTATTTCCTTTCCCATGTTAGGGAAGTTTTCGACTATAATCTCTTCAAATATGTTCTCGGGTCCTTTCTCTTTCTCTTCTCCTTCTGGGGCCCATATAATGTGAATGTTGGTGCTTTTAATGTCATCCCAGAGGTCTCTTATGTTGTCTTCATTTCTTTTCATTCTTTTTTCTTTATTCTGTTCCATGGCAGTGATTTCCATCTTTCTGTCTTCCAGGTCACTTATCTTTATTTCTGCCTCAGCTATTCTGCTATTGATTTCTTCTAGTGTATTTTTCATTTCAGTTATTGCATTGTTCATCTCTGTTTGTTTGTTCTTTACTTCTTCTAGGTCTTTGTTAAATGTTTCTTGCATCTTCTCGATCTTTGCCTACATTCTTTTTCCAAGGTCCTGGATCATCTTCACTATCATTATTCTAAATTCTTTTTCTGGAATGTTGCCTATCTCCACTTCATTTAGTTGTTTTTCTGGGGTTTTATCTTATTCTTTCATCTGGTACACAGTTCTCTGCCTTTTCATTTTTTCTATCCTTCTGGAAACGTGGTTTTCATTCCACAGGCTGCAGGATTGTAGTTCTTTTTGCTTCTGCTGTCTGCCCTCTGGTAGATGAGCCCAAGATTGCTTTTTTAAATGAAGAGTTTGAGCTATATGATTTATAACATTATTTCTATTTTTCAAATTTCTTCTGAAAATTAGAGTAAAATTATTTTTTTTCCCAAAGTGCTTGGAACTGACCATCTTTACCAGCATAGGCAGTGATTATAACAAATTATAAAACTGATTTGCAACAATGTTGCACATGTAAATTGTGAGTATATACTTTTAATTCTTATCATCTTTGCTCCTCTCAAAGTCACTTGTTAAAATGTCCAACTTCCTGAACAGATATTCCTATCTGATAGTTGATATGGAGCTTCTGAGAAGCTCCAATTTCTCTTCTCTTTTACCTCTTTTTTGACTCTTAATGGATTGACTTTGTCAAGTTTCTAAGTTTTTACTATTCTGAGTTAAATTAAACCCAGTTGAGATATGCTTTTATTCATATATTGAAAAAATAACATGTACATAAACATCTTTTTTAGTCTGGCTTTGCTTTTAAAATTAATTAAAAATTTTTTTCTTAAGTACCTGAGAGGTACACTGTGGAGGAGGCAAAGATACATTTTTTAAAAATAGTCTTTGCATTTAAAAATTTATGGCTAAATACACTAGGAGGTATGGAAAAAAAAATCACTAGTTACGCATCCTATTCTCCCATCTCTAATAACAGAAATTTCTATGTTTAGTTGGACACATAGACCACTTCTCCCACATTACTTTAATGGAAATGATGTGTGTAATTTTCAGGTTTTGTCCAATAAGAGATCCACATGGAACTTTCTGGCTCATCCCTCCTTCTTCTGCTTTGACTGAATAAAGGAAGGAAATGGATATTTGTCCTTGAACTCAGAGATGAAAGATGAAAACTCAAAAACAGCAGAACCCCCCTAGCAGCTTGGATTTCTTACCTGTTACACTAGAGAGAAATACAAACTTGCATTCATTCCTGTACAAATCTATTAGACTGGACATGTTTGGATAAGAAATAATAGTAGGATAGCCTGATAACATCAATATGTAAGATTAATAGAAACATCAGAATAGGGTGGGAAGAATAAATGTTTAAAGATACTGTTAAGTCTACCTTCAGACAATGCAGTTTTATATGGATTTCCGGGGAATTACGAGCCAGTAGGCAATTTTACAGTTAAGTAGGTATAGTTTGCCTTTCTTGAAGTTCAACCTTGAGGCAGGTTGTAAAGTGAAGAGACATTTTCAAACACACATTCTTTATGGTTTCATCCATATATACACAAGTAGTGTCACCAATATGCTTCCACTGAAACCTGTGATTCTGTGATAATTCTACTTTTCACATTATGTGGTAACCATTTGATTATCATACATTTTCTTAATTATATTATGAGCTCCTAAAAGAAAGTATGTTTTAGTTTTGAAACTCAGTGCCTAACAGAGTGTATGACAAATAATATGTACGTGGTAAATTCTTACTAATGTTGCATGAATTTTCAAGACCTTGAAGAAGAAATTAGCACCTCCACAAAGTGGACAGTCCAACTGAAACTAATCTCAATGTGCGCTATCTGAATGCACACACACAGAAAAACCCCAAATGAAATTAAGATTGATTCGAATGACAAAGGAAATATTAACACCTTTGAAAGTTACATATGTGAAGTTCCCTACATCTTAAAGAAATAAATTAAACAATGAAGCTTATTCCTAATGAGATATTAAGAATCTAACTTTGCTTTTGAAGAGTTAAGAAGATTGAGAAAAGACGGGCTTTGACTTGTCAGGTATCATTTAACAGCAATCCTAATATTTCTAAATGGCTCTAAATAAACTTCCAAATTGAGTTCAGCTACCAATAGAATTTCTATCCACTGTAACAGTTTATATTTCTATTCTCATCTCATTGAGAATCAATATATTTTCTTGTTTTTCTTGATTCTGAAAACTTAAACAGTATTAATTGCACGAGATATTTGAAGTGTGCACACACACACAAACGGGTACACATATATGCTGCCACGTTCTGTATTTGCAAAAACAAGTGCTTTGGTTATAAAGAAAAGCTACAGAAAGAGCGTGGATAATTCAGTGTATAAGATGACAGAAAGCACGCATTGGCAATGGTCCAGTAGCATCATCCATTGCAATGAAGAATAAGATTATGATCAATGTGCCTTGTCCCAGAGTGGCACTTCAAAAGTAAATCATATCACTGATTACAGGCTATAAAAAGATTTTGGAGTGTTCTAATGGAAGTAATTATTTTTTCCTGGTTCTTCTGTGTAACAGAATTCAGACATACTGATTTTCAGTCATACTAACTTAGAAATAATATATGTTCAGTTAAGTTATAGCTCTTGATCATGTCACACGAAGTCTACACCATAAATTACAGAAATGTTGGAAAGATTTGCCTGCTGCTGTGAAATTCAATACCAAATTACAGGAAAAATATATTTTGCTTTTATTGAAAGTGTTATAATATTTGCAACAAATAATAACATTTTAATTTCCACATAATATGATCTAGGACCACAGAGCATTAGAAATGTCTTATGACCTTGGATTATTCAGAGCAGGTAACTGAATACAAAGTCTTTAACTCATTGGGGATACTTTTTAGTTTGGGTCTTAGCAAAGTCTAAAATTCACTTAACAAACAACCAGTCTCCCAACTACCCATAATTGACATCAAGATACTCAGATCCCAGAGACATTTGTATAGAAAGGAGGTTAACTCCAGATCCTAAGAAATACATGACATGCCAAGAAATAAAATGTTATCAAGCAAGAATTATATATGATAAAGCCAAAGAAAATATCCTTTAAAATTAGTATCAACCAGTTGAAAGAATTTTTCTCTTTCCTGTCAGTGTCTGTGACATTATAAGTACACCTTCTTGGGCTGTGAAGGTAACACTGAGGTGATGAGAATCCTTAAAAACACTTTTTGAACATCAAATACCATTGAAACACTTGGAGCACCAAGTCATAAGAGTTGATATTTAATATTATGAAATATGGAATAGCTAATTGTGATCAAATTAAGTTGTGCCCAGCTGCTGCTCACTCAAAAATAAATTGAAGATTAGACAATTAAAATACACGTAGTTCTAAATTTCTATTTTCAGAGGCCATGTGTATGAAAGCCCCAGAATTCACAAGTTCAGTCACTTCACATATAGTTTTTCAGACTTTAACTATACATTATAATCAAGACATTTGATATTGCGAATGGTGACTCAGTTGAACTGTGGAGAATACAAATAGAAAATCTTAACCTGGGTTTCTTACTTTTCCTCGTGTTCAAGCTCAGTAAGAAGTAAGACAATGCAACTGAAGATACAAGAACAAATGACAAACCAAGGTAAAATATATATAAATAAATGCTCTTTAACAGTAATCTACTCCCTTCCAAAAACAGACAATTTCCAAGCCAGCTTTGTAATCAATGTTCAAGATACACAATGGAGAAAGGGGCCGTAAGGGCACAGGGAAAGATGTGTTTATTTGGCTCGCAAGAGTTGAATTGTACTTACTAGCCAGCTACTTGTGAATGATTAATGAAGTAAGGGAATGAAACATAGAAAGAGAAAAAAAGAAGAAGAAAAGGGAAGATGTTTTTTATTTCTCAGATAACAGAGAGAAAAAGCAGTACCCATTACCCAGAACAATGTTACTTAAAAATTTCTTGACATTCAAAAGTCAAACTCAAGAGGCCAACGCTATTTATTCACAATATTTCAGTATTTATTTAAGTCACTTTTTGTTCCTTTTTGCATTTGAGAGGACTTGTTTTCAGACTAAGGAAAAATATTTTCTCAGTCTGACTGAAATACTAAACTACTCTCGATATTGTTTTCCCCTACAGAAATTAAAGAGAATTTACAAAGTTTTGTTGCAACACTGAAAATTTAGATTTGAAATTTCAACACCACAGATGTAATCACAGTCAGACACTAATTAAGCATTGGGCCAAATTTGGTCCTAGAAACGTTTATGCATAATTTGTGACTTTAGTGGGAGTTGTCTGGGTGTTTTCAAGGGCAGACTTTGGCCAAACATTTATTGAAAGATCCAGGGAGAAAATGTTTCTAAAGAAATATGGCACCTTTATTTAATAAGATTTACTTAGTTTTAAACCTTTTCATTTTGATTTAGATATATTGTTGATAAAACTATAGCTGTTTTCTAATATTTTCCATATTCATCGAAAGACAAATATTCCTTATCACCTTCAAGTTTTTACTATTATCCTGAAGAGGGGAGACGCAGAAGTGATACATTATCTTCTCCATGAGAGGTTTCACTTTTCAAATTTTTAGTATTTCCAAGATTGTCTCAGTTTAGGCTTTGGGTGATGGAAAAATATTGTGTGGGAGGGCGATAAGGAGGGCATTCAGATTCAGCAAAGATTCTCTGGGAAACCACCTCTTAGCAAAGTTGCTCCCAATACTTACGGAATGTTCTTTTCTTTTGTTCTCTATGGATTTTAATTTGCTTTAGTATTTGGTGTCATAAAGGGGGAAAAAAGTACTTTAAACTGTGTTTATATATGATTTGGGAAGAGTCTATGTTTGAATCTTCTTATTTCCTTTCTCAGAGAAATTCTTTAGCTCCTTGTAGGATTCTTGTCTCTACTTGAGTCAACTGCTGCTCTCTATAAGAGTTGTTCTATAAACTGGGAAGGATATGAACTTTTGGACAAATCTTGAAAGCCAAATACAAATTATTATGGATGGACATAAACAAGTTTCCTTACTTCTTTAAATCTCACTTTCATCATCTATAAAAGGGAGATAACACATATTCTTATAATTACTGTATTAACTGGAAGAAAATCAAGGGGAAAATGTATGAAAGAGGCTAGACTAGTATTGAGCATGTGATAAGCTTTTAATTATTTTTATTCTTCTGGTTTCTTCTTCTTGTTCTCTTTCCCCTCTTCCTCCTTTTCCTCTTTTTCCTCTAATAGTGATGATAATATAATGATGCTTATCTTGGATCTGCAGATTATAAACATATAATTCTTTATGCATTTTGATGTAGATATCACACACACAAAGCCTTGTTCATTGTTTACAGATTTTAGCATAACATGATAATAAATTCCAACAATTTTTTTTCAATTCTAATAAACAACATATAAAAAGTTAGTTCTTTCCACATTTGAGATGTCTTTTATATGCCAGGGTTCTTAAAACCTGTAGCCAGTGAATCTACAATTCATGGTTTCCTACGTATTTTCCATTTCTCATTGAGAGATTATGGCCATGTGGGATTCCATGAGTCTCCTATGGTTAGGTGATCTGCTTTCTGTAGATGTCCTATGAAAAGTCCACTCTTCTTAGGGCAACTAAAAGTACATCAAAGGTGCCTTAGGAAAAGAAAGAGGGTAGAACAGCAAGTTGTGTCCAAAACAAGGGATTTGCCTATCCCATTTGGATTTGTGATTACCTGGTACTGGAAGAGTTTCAACTGGTGAAGGATTTCATTTTTATAGAACACAATTGTGCCTAGTTAGCTTCAGTGTTCATTCACGTTGCCTTTATCTGACATTCTTCAGTACTCATACTACCTCAACCATCATTGTGGCTAGTGTTGTCTGGCTAGAGAAAAAAGTCCTGGTTTTCCTTTCTCTCTTTAATTCAGTGCTCTCACCGAGAATATTACAAGGTGAAAGCCAGACATTGAAAGGCAATAACCATTGTGTTCCTGGCCATAATTGTCTACCATCAGCACTTACAAAAAAAGCTGGCTTTAGTACATACTATAACAATTTAGTAAGCTAAAATTTATCCTTCTCCTGGATCAGTGAAATAATTTCCCAAAGGATGTTTTTTAAATTTATATTTTCAAAGGACAGAATATCAGAAAAACAGAGGAAAGCAACTTAGATAAATTAGACATTCTGCATTCTAAGTCAGTCATGCTTATTACAACTAATAAGTGCGGCTCAAAATTAATTTTGATCATAGTCCATGACTACGAGTTATTTTTCTTTAAAATAGTTCTTTCCTATTGGAAAAAAACAAAAAAACAAAAGATGAGGGAACTATGATGTGCAAAGTAAAATCGTTCTCTTCTGCCAATATGAAATTTAAAATTATGTTAATCACCAGCAGGTATTAATTAAATTATTGTTCATTGAACCTGACCACTAACTTTTACACCATGTCTATAATATCACTTATTTTCCATTAATGTTATAACACTGGTGATGCAGAAGGATGAAAGCAAGTGCCTGGCTCCATCCCTAAATGTCAACCGTTTAAGTGGTTTGACTTTTATTTTCTATTTGCTTTGGTCAGTGTAAATTTCTATGGGTTTTGCTGGTTGGGGGAAAGGGGATTTGAGGATCTGTAGTTCTTAGTTATTAATATTTGACTTTGTTAGTGCTATCTATTTACTATATGACTTGTGGAAAAAGAAAGGAGGAGAAATCAGATACTCGTTCACAGCCCTTAAAATGCGCGGGGAGTGTGATCACACATTGGGCCTGCAATCTCTATATACTGCTGTTCTCTTCAGTCTCACATTTAAGTAACAATGGCCTTTGACCTTTATATATTTTATGTTTCTTGCCACTCTATGTACTTTTAAAATCAGGAATTGATAGCTTTTCCTTAACATACTATATCCAGAACATTTAACTTTTTGCTTAAGAGAGGTCACAATGTGTCAAAAGCATGGCCAATGCATCCCAGCTTTTTGTTTTGGACCACAACCCCTATAAACTTACTGTAAGATTCAGAATGTGAAGTCCCACGCCATCATCCTCTGAGCTAATGGCATAGTTTAAATATCCCCTGCACTGATTGAACCCAATTCTAACAAGGAACACTGCAGAAAACAACTCTGGGCAGGTAGACAGGATGTTCTAACAGATATTACATGCTTAACAGTTGAGAAGCTCTCCTACCAAAGGGTCTAATTTAGCTACCTGGAATTGGTCATGGAAGGCCGTCTGATTAGCACAGGTAAATGGAGCCAGAGGGGTACATCAGTGGCTCTTCTGTCATTCAGTAGCTCAATTTTACCTGATTACCCTAAATTGCCCCTGTACTTGCTTGGCGACAGGGCCAATTCATGAACTGCAGTAAATTAAAAGCAGTTAGTATTTCCTCTGAATTATATATATATACATATATATATATGTATATATATATATATAATTTTTCAATATCTCCCTGTGCACAAAAAATCTATTTTCTCTCTCAGTGAAAATATCACTTATAAACATATTCAAGCAATTAGTCTGAATTTTCTAAGTACAATCCAGGACTTTTGAGACCTTTGTGGGGTTTGGGAGTATTCCTAGTTGGGTAATATGATTTCTACAAATGATTCTACCAGGACTTATTCTTTAGTCACAGGGTAAAACAAAATAATTTATTTCTCAAAGTTTGAGAGATGTATCTGGTTGCTCAGTCCCACATCATTTGCTAAAATTTCACAGAATGGACCAGGTCTTTTTCTCTGGGATTATCAGTCAGTCTACATACATCGTATGGGACAAGAGTCTTTAACTCCGCATGCACTGCTTCCTCTGAGGGGCAGTTATCATGATATGATTAATGTCGTGCAATAACTTATTCTTAATGGTCATCAAGTTCAAAGCTTGTCACATTAAATTATGATAGTGTAACTGTAAATTAAAATAACCATGTGAAAAAATTACTCATGTATATTGACTGTCATTCTTTAAAACTCAGATTGCATCAGGCTGGACCCAAGAATGAATATAGAAAAGAAGCCTTTAACCAAGTCCATTGTGGTGTTCCAATCCCTTGTATCCTGTTGGATTTCTGGTACTTCTTGTATAGTCTTTCCCATATTGATCATGGCTAAAGAAATAAGGGGAAGCACTTAATTTAATCCCTGATAATACACTGTTGGTCTCCATGAACTGTCTGCTTTATGTGTTGGTCAGACAGGGCTATTTTAAGTAGGAATTAAGAATACTCATTCTACTCCATCTACTACCATTTCTTTTATCAGAGCAATGGTTTCTTTTTATGACATCCCAGAATTCTATATCGCTTAACTTTTCATTCCAGAAAAGCTTGGGCAATTCCAAAGTGCCATTTTATCACATCCAATTATTACTGACAGAAAGAAGTGACTCAGTCAATACCCCATGTGAGTGTGATAAAGGCAGAATCCATCATTCACACATGATATCCATTCCAACTTTGCATTCTGATAATAGTGATATAGCCACAGAATATCTAACATTTTCTTTAATCCCATTTTCTAATTTGCAGCATAATGACCATGGTCATTACCTACCACCACAGCATCTCTATACCATCCAGGTTTATTTACCTTTGATCTTTCAGATGTTTTCTTTCTATACTCTGTGGGAATCTCTATACAATGAGGGAGAGTATTTAGTGATTCAAAAAGTTTTGCCTACCATTCCCAGACAATTTCAAAGCAAAAGGCCTTTGATCTTCTACCTGGGATGGGGTAAATAGATCTCACCTATCGTTAGTATTTTTCAAATCTCTGGCTTTAACTGATGAGATAAATTCAGCCTTTTTTTTTTTTTTCCGGTACGCGGGCCTCTCACTGTTGTGGCCTCTCCCGTTGCGGAGCACAGGCTCTGGACGTGCAGGCTCAGCGTACATGGCTCACAGGCCCAGCCGCTCCGCAGCATGTGGGATCTTCCTGGACCGGGGCACGAACCCGTGTCTCCTGCATCGGCAGGCGGACTCTCAACCACTGCGCCACCAGGGAAGCCCAAATTTAGCCTTTTGTTTCAGTATTTTCCGTTCTAAATCATGATCCTCATGATTGGATTTGAATTCTTCTAAGCTGGGATATATTGATATATTTGAGGACCCTTTAATAAAGATAGAGGAGGACCCAAAGCCGCTTTCTTATCCCCCAACAATCTATAATGTCTTATCAGTTCAGTGATGTCAGCCACATCAGTTTTCTCTTTTTTATCCTATTTTTCAATAGCCATCTGGACATCACCCAGCTAAGCCAGATACCAGTCTGTCTCCCTGCTTTTCTTTTTCTTTTTTTTTTTCCCAGAGCACCACCTCCTTTTTGGGTAGCATGAATCTTTTTCCCCATTATTTAGCCCCGTGCATGGTCACTGAGCTAGGAGATCTGTTGTCTTCTGAATATTCTTACTCTCTCCTCTCTGTCCCCCACTCCAAGAGCATGGTCACTTACACACTTTGGCAACCATCATAGTCTGTGTAAATGGCACTAAATTATGTGTATCTCTCTGATTGTCCTACAGTCAGTCTTGAATTGCTTGCCCCCGTTTATTGTTTTGAAAGTAATATTCCATCTGTTGGTCAAAGAGATTGTAGGGAAATTACCTCTCCTAGCGTAAGCCTGCAGAAGACGGACTTTCACCGGTTTCGATGAGTTAGTTATTAAACCGTCTGAGAGCATCTTTTGACAAAAGTTTTCAGCCACTCAGGGATCAGTGATAACCCAAATAACTTCTTTCATTCAGCTATATCTAAAATTAGTCACTTGCTCTTGGACCATTTATTCTGAGAATTCATGCTGGCAGGAATTTGTCAGGCTTGTGCTTGTATTTCTCCTAAAGTGTCCCAACTCTTAAGAGAATAACCTCTCACTACAATGTCTTTACTAAATCAAGAAAAAAAGTCTTACTTCTCCTTCCTCTATTCTAGTGTCTTCCTATAGATGTCTAGATTTTACCAGGACTATTATTAGCATCCAGGGATAGTATGCCTTTATTAACTTGCTTTCTACTTGCATTCTTTGTCTATTCACTTAATCAATTTCCCCAGTTCTAAGTCTATTACCCTCAAATTCCATTGTTAAGACTTTTCCCCATAGTTTAAGTGGCCGTAGTTTTTGCCACTTCATACCAAGAATACACAAGTTACAAATCCTTATCATGTTTTCGTAACCCCTCAATTCTCTTTTTAAAAATGCGTAAGTCATTATAACTTACAGGTCTAAACGTTCATCTTGCTGTATCTGCCGATAGGCATTACCACAAAGGGTTGAATTGTCAATTTTCTTTTTTTTTTTTTTTGCGGTACGTGGGTCTCTCACTGTTGTGGCCTCTCCCGTTGCGGAGCACAGGCTCTGGATGCCCAGGCTCAGCGGCCATGGCTCATGGGCCCAGCCACTCCGTGGCATGTGGGATCTTCCCGGACTGGGGCACGAATCCGTGTGCCCTGCATCGGCAGGCGAACTCTCAACCACTGCGCCACCAGCGAAGCCCCTGAATTGTCAAATTTGACTGAGGAAAGACCATGGCTCTTAACCAGCAACAAGATCTGCTAATGACTCAAAGGATCTAGCTGAACATCAAGACATTCTTTCCTATGGAGCTCAAAATCTCAAAAATGCAGGTCCTCAAAATATCTACTTTCTCCCATATTGGTTCACATTTTGATTTAGGATTAAATATGAAGTTTATGAGTAATATAGGCAGAAGATGCAAAAGTATTAATCATAAAAGCTAGCCATTTCAGTTTTAGGGCATTTCTGTTTTGTGGTCCAATAATTACATAGTTATGTGACTACCCCAATCTCTAGCCATCCCTATTCCATAAACCATACATTCCAGGTTGATCTACAATAGGGAATCTAGACTGACCAGGTAGATCATCCTAAAACATTTTATAGATAAAGATTCCTGGTGTTTTTCCACCGGTGCTATTAACAATGTTTATTTTACAAAGAAGTCTGGCCAAAGTCATGGTACCTCTACTTTCCCAGTGCCCAAAAAGAGAAGGAATGGGTGACAAGCCTGAGGTTAACTCTTTCTTACCTGGATTTCCTATTTCCTTTCCTAGAATTTCCTTCCTGGATTATTACTGGATGCCAGGAGACAATGGGGTTTGTTTCAGTAGTTTTAAAAATTTTTATCAAGAATCACTGTGACTTTCTAAACAGTGATCCCCATCATCAGGATAATTTCTGAATCAGATAATAATTTCATTTAGAATAAACTTAAACATTTTCCACAAATATTTTAGCAGCTAAAACTCCTGATTTAATAAGAGGCCCTGCCATTTATTCCTCAGTGAATAAATGAGACTGTAATGATCACCTTTCTTTTTTCAGATCAAATCTATTATGTTAAAATCCATTAAAACACTTGATTGTACTAAACAAACACTTTTTCAACTAATAGTGTAGTTTCAGCTAATAGATCATGAACTCTGATTTAGTTGAAATCTGAATCAGTTATAGCTTATTATAATAGTATTTTTACTTACTTCAATCTTGGGGTTTAGTTGCTTTACGAACATCTCATTCAGTGTGCTGCTAAGTGGCAGAATTTCCAGATTCTTTAGTAGTTTTCCTGAGTACCTTGTGGCAAAATATTGGGCCCATGTGATGCCTCCTAAACAAACAAGTACATAAAAGAAGTACATTGGTATCAAGTAAATCTGTAAACCTTAACTTATGATATATACTTCATGGATTCAAAGAACACACTTGCATATAAAAGACTCAGCAAACCTTAATTTTCCCAAACTGTTTTGAGGATGACACCCTTTTCACAAGAAAGATCTTTTCAATATCTTCTAGAATTAGTATCCTAGATAACAGCCTTTGGGAAGTGCTGGTCTTTAAGATTGATTTCCTGCTCTTTATTCTAGCATTCAAGGCTTCCTAACGCTCCCAAGTCCTCTTGGTGCCCAGTGCTCTTTTACAACTGTTTAGTCTCCTCCTCATTCCTTCCCGATTGCACCCTTCACAGACTTTCCTCTGCATCCTGCCTCAAGCTGTTTGTTGTCACAATATGCTCTTCCTTTCCTTTTTCCTCTTTACATTCTATTCTTTCTTTGTGGTTCAGGTTATGCTCTTCTGTCAGACCTCTTGATTTGTCCCCTTCTGATTGTCCTTACCTGTGCCAGTCTTGTTTTGATCTTGAATTCATTTCTCGCTTTTTCTTGGCTCTATTCTATGGACTTTTTTCAGCCAGTTAAAGGCCCTGTTATAAGACTGGAGGGGAAGGGGGGAAGGGCAGGCCCACCGTGAATCTGCTTCTTTTGATTGGCTTTGGCCTCTTCCTTTGGGCAACACTGACTCTTTCCCTTGATGAAATATAGGATTAGTAAGAGCTTTTCAGAATTGAGAATTTTAGGGTTGAGGTTTCTCATGTATTCCGTTACTTGCATCATAATCCCCAGCATAAAATTCCCTCTGTTTAAAGACTTGGAGTGATTTCTATTTTCACTATTGTACCCAGATTGATGTATCATCAAGCATTGACTGAATTGCATTCAATTATTATTATGTTTTACTTTTCCATTATTTAAAAAATATACAGCATTTGTTTCTCCCTATTATAGGCTTTCAACATCGTATTGCCCATGACAAAGAAATATATATAATACAAATTCAGTGTGTAGGGTGATGTTTTGGGATATTTGCAACTTGAATAGCTGAAAATTATAACCAAATTTTTCAATGTGAGGCTGAAAGTGGTGAAAATATTTTAGCAATTCCAAAAAGTTTTTCAATCATTTTGCCTTGTTATATAATATGCACCTGGTCCTGTGTTTTTACATTGCATGTAACTTACACATTTCTGATCTTCCCTTCTGTGTCCAAACACCTGCCCTATTTCAAGTTAGTGGTCACTAATTCCTTCAGAAAATTAGTTAAGAAATTAATTCTCACATCAAATTACCTAGAAGACCGTAAGGGATGCTCTCATTTTGTCTAATCATTTCCAAGGATGTTGGCTCATTTGCTCGACTTGATGAACAACTGGCATTAATCTCTCTAGAAGATTAATTTTTTTCTGAATAATACAGAGAGTGTAAACAGAAGAGTAGAGGTAAAGCTCTCAGCAAAAACAGTAACCATAAGCATCACTTTTAGAACCTAGTAAGCAACTAATTATAAGACAAAACACAGCTTATTTCAGGCTTTTCATCTCTCTTTTAACTCATTTCTCCCTCCCCCACCCTTTTTTTTTTTTACTCTGTGGAGGCCAGTGCATCTACCACCTGAAATAGCGATAACATGTCTTAAGTCACACAAAAAGGAGGCTTTCATAGATTTGTGTATACAATTTAGATAAGTTGTATTTCCCCAATGCATTAATTGAAATATAACAGCTTCTCTGTTCTTTCTTAGGGAAGGACTTAGAATTATTTTTAATAGGACATAGTTTTCTTCTGTTTACTAGGGCATGATTCTGGTGAAATGAAGACTAACACAATAAGAGAAACCAACGTGAACACGCAGTGGTTTGAGAAGCTTCTGTTTATTCTCCAGAACTAGCTGATAGAGTTCCACTGAGTAGCCACTAGGTGGCAGCAGCAATGTAACTGCAAGGCTGCTTGTAACTGGTGAGTTACAAAGTTGTAGAGGTTTCTTTGTTATTTTGTGGGGTTTTGTTTTGTTTTTGCTTATTTTGTTTTGCTTCTTTAGAAACGAGTACAAAATAAAAACTTGAATTACTTATAAAAGGAACAATTAGAAAAACTTTTGATGGGTACATTCTGCCTTTGTGAACAAGGATGCAAGTGAGCAGAGCTTGAATTAGGGAATCTCACTATCTTGATGCTACCAGACACTGAAGGAGCTAGAAAAAAGCAAATATCACCCTACTGTTTCTCATTCAGACCAACTTTGGCTTAGGATTTATAACTCTAGCTCTCATATGCAAGGAAATTGGCAAGCAAACCCCTCCAATTTATTTATTTTTTTGTACAGAAAGTTCTGCGTTGTTAGAGCCACTACATAGATTACAGCATCTCTTGCATAATATTCAAAATAGTCCTAAAGTGTTTAGGGACTAATTAAAAAGCTAGATGGCATACTAATACTAAAGAAATTTATTTTAATGAAATAGGATACATGAAACATATATGCAAAATACAATTTAAAAAGACAAAAGGTTTTCGCATATACAGTAATTTATATTTTTTACTATGTGACTGCATATACTTTCTAAATAAATCTACAGGATATACATTAACATAAAAAGATTCTAAAGGATAATAATCATGAACAACAAATTTAGGTAAACCAAGTTGTGCTATAAATACCTATTGACTTTTTACTGTATAGAAATGTAATCAGTAAATAATGGAACACATAGTTTATTTTATGTGATACATATTTTGCTTTATTTTTCCATAGAAAAGTGGCTTGGAATTTGTTAAAATCATTTTGCTGTAAATATGATTGAATGTTGGGAACACACACACACAAATGTTGCCTGATGTAGTGATTCAAGAAGGCTAAACTTGAAGATTTTTCTCCATAGGTTTATATTGTATCATCTAAAGAAAAAACATGGCCCAAACTGTCATTTCACTTATTTTTGTAAATTTCAAAATCTTTTTGCTACATAAGGGTAGTTGAGATAACTCTGAAGTTCCTACATACTTGCAGGAATCCATGGAATAAAACTCCTTAGAAAAGTTTTTCCAAACTAAATTATTACGTTACGTAATTAATATAAAATTCCTCTTTGAGGTATCTAACATTTAAATACATTGCCCTCACCTTAAGAGTGAAAATTTTACTAAAAATTTGAGGCAGAGGCTTTGAAATTGGCATACAAGGAACAGACATGGGTACTCATTACCTTGCACATATATCCCTCAATCCTTAATGAAGAGTGCAATATACTTAAGCAGCAGGAAATACTTTTGATATCTATGCTACTTAAGGCAAACTTGAATGCGTATAGGTGGACCGACCTACAGAGATGGAAACCTAACTCAAATTAGGCCAAATTCTTTGAAGAGATATGGAATGAAAATGCTAAAACATTGTGAGAAAGGAGGGTTTTATTTACTTGCTTCATTCATATCTACTTGGTCTACATACATTTTTTAAAATAACAAAGATTTAAAAAATAAAAGCATCTTAATAACAAAACATTGCAGTGTATGGTTTGCTGTAATGGACATAGAAACACCTACTATATGTATGTACTGAGTTTACAGACTGAAATGAAAGAGAGAAATGGGAACATACAGTGTACACATACGTTGTTGTAAAGGTTGCAACAGACATGAGTTTGAAGGTATTTGGGAGAATTTGATAACATAAATCACTATATTGAGAGACAGGCATACATTCTAAATCTTGTAAAACTCTAGAAATAGTCTCCAATAGATTTTCAGGATTTTCAGTTTTAAGAAAAAGAATATTAATGAACCAAGGGACTGAAAGACATAGGAGATTACTTCAGGGACAAGTGCATGGTTCATTTATGCTTCGTCATACTGACCAGTCTCTAGGATTCTCAGATATAGGTGTCGGGGAAGGAAAGATAAAAGATGGCTGAAGTAACTCAAAGTTTTAGGCCAGAATAACTGTAGTAAACATTGCTATAATGGAGCAAAAATAAGAAGCATACATGAAAACAATGAATAAAAATCTATGACATACATGTATGTTTGACATAAATAAGAAAAAAATTGTATCTGCTCAATGGATAGCCTTATTGAATTAAAAATAGAGGAAAAACACTTCTTCATATTTATAAACAGTGATGTTCATTCTAGGTACTACCACTTTGAAGATATGTCTTCCCTATTGTGGTCTCCCTGTAAGTATCCTAGAGTTCTTGAACTTGCAACTTTATGAATCATTGTGTAATGAGAATTTTCTACATTTCACTCACGTGTATTTATTAAACAAACTATGATAGTGCCTGAGTTTAGATATCAATCTCACTTTTCTTTCCACTAAACATAGTGTGATTCAATGCAGTTTTCCCCTTATGATAAGATTTAGTAGGGGTACTTTTTAAAATTGTCCCACTACAGATTCAGTGAATTAGAATCTTCAGGGTAGGCATCTGGAAAACTATATATTTATCAAGTGCATCAGGCAATATTTATCTTTAAAGAGTTTGAAAAATACCGGCTAAGGGAACAGTTTGTAGAGTCTGAGGCCTTTTCCTTCATGCAGTTTTGTTTTTATCTTGCCCAGTAGCTAAATGCCCTATCCAATCCTTCTTTCTAGTTTGGTAATAGCAACATTGTATGTAAAATTGGTGAGATGCTATGTCCTGCTCCTACGTTGGAGGAATACAAGGAGCCCGGTGACTCTTACCAGAAGTCATATATCTGCTGACCCTGTGGGTTTCAGCCTGCACAAATGGATGCCTCTCACATTCACCCAAGTTCACTGCACAATTCCAATGTCTTTAGAATGGTCAAACTGGCTTCCGTAGAAGGCTAAACTTTTCCTTAATATTGGGAAATGCTACATACACTGCAACTCCCAGAGTCTTTTATTTAAGTGCTGTGTGCTGGGACTACATTCATCTGGTAGGATGATAATTTCTTCATGAAGGCAGAAAGTGTTTTAACATTCTCCTACTAGCTTTAGTTCAAATATTTCCCTCGAACAGAAAAATGGAAAATGTCTACACTTGTAGTTGCTGTCTTTTGCGTAATAAGTATCCTTCTTATACTAAATACGCTTCTCCTGTTAAATGCACATGGCCCATTCTCCTCCCTTTGTCATTAAAAACACAAAAAATAAAACAACTCTATTCATTCTCACTATGACAAATGTGTCTATTAAAGCTCTCGTAGAAGCTAGCACCTCTTTATATCACTCAGAACAATCACAATTTTATATGGTGTGCGTGTTTATTTAGCTATTGTCTGTCTTAACCACAAGCTTTTAATCTACGTAATGGTAGAAACTATGTCTTTATTACATATTTTTATAGCTTCAGTTTCTTACCAGTTCTGGCACATGACAAAATAATTTTAGAAACATTAGTAAGAACTATTAAATGTTTTCTGAGTGCCAGAAGCCCTGCAAAGTGCTTTACATGAATTAACTCATTTAACCCTAAAAAAAATCCTATAAAATCATTACTATTACTTTGCCCATTTTTTTCTTTTTTTTTTTTTACTTATAAGAAAATAGAGGATCATAGACGTAAAATGACTTGTTCAAAGTCATGTCATTGCTATAGGGGTCAAGTCATGTTTGAAATCTAGGTCATCTGACAGTAGAAGTATTTACTGCAAATCTGAATGAATAAAATGTATGGAATTTTCTCCCCACTGCCAAAGATTAAGTGGGTCTACATCTCATAGGAAATTGGATCTGATGCTTTTCTTCAGTTGCAGTGAATGCTATTAAATTTAATGTTTTCCCTCCAAGTGTAATATTGGTTTATGTATTACTGTTATCTAATTACCATCTAATTTTAGACATACATAGTAATCTGTCTTATAAAAAGAAATGATTAAAAACTTCTAATATTGGAATGCCAACCTTATATAATCTCTGAGATCTATGAACTGTGTATTGCTGATTGTGTAGCTAATGAATCTCTCAACAATCCCTCTGATTCCCATAAAGTTACATTAGTCAGGAGAGGAAACATTGAGGGGGTATTTTTATTTAAAGTCTTAAACTCAACTATTTTGTATTTATTTAAGCAGTTTTAAGAGATATGTATTTTTCTATTCTCCCAACAGTTGGTTATAAATAAGCAAAATTAGAGTGATAGATGGTTTCTAATTGGTAGTTTTGGATTATATGAACAACAAATATTTTATATTTTCAGTGTTTTAAAATAACTTTTTTGCAAGAAAAATATTTCCAGATTATTTATCTTTCTTACTAGAAGATAGAACCAATGGCTAATCTAATTATCTTCTCAAAATTCCCTGGAAATTATCAAAAGTTTCAATTATTAATCTGCATAACCTTAGGTCTTTAAAACATATGACCACATAACTCAATGAATTTTAATCTAAAAATCATCTTAAGGTTTCATTTAGTGTACACATAAATACAGTTTAGTCCAGTTTTCTGAAACCAAATTATTTAAATAATTTTGGAACAAAACTTTAATTATGAACCATTTATAACTCAGAGAATTGAATACAAATTGATATGGTTAACCAAATCAATTTCTTATGTCACCTACAATAGTGAAATTCATCAAATAATTCCCATGTTGAATAATTTCCAAGTCTTTATTTGATTTTGTGCTATATTTACCTAAAATAGAATACTTTACTTTTCACCAATTTTTTAAGTTGATAACTGGTTTCCACTTCTCTTGGTTTAGCTTAGGACACTGCATACGATTCGAGGAAACAAGAAGGACTGAGATATACATAAGATGGCTGTATTGTAGAACCTTTAACTTCAAGGGGTACCATTCTCAGATTTGAGTATTTCCAGGAGATCAGAGGTCCATAGCCTAAAATACATAGTAATTTTGCTGGGGTGGGTGAATCATGAACATTCAGGCTGATATTCAGGAGTACAGCGTCATTAGCCAGTTGTACTTTTTTCAACTCTTCTACTTAGACTGCATGGAAAGGACTTTCCCAGAGAATTGGCTTGATAACATCAAGCTTCTAATGAATTTCAAAAATTGGAATTAATTGTCATGATGATCTTTTTCTAAATAGCAAAAAAAAAGTGATTTCAGAGTTTTTCCTAGGATTCAAGTGGTCATTTTATAATTATGTCAAAACGCTGAGCATATTTGGTATAATATATGTTACAAACAGCCCACAAAACAACTGCCTGGGTCAGTCCTTTCAGCTGCTCTCTGGCAATGGCTGTGCACTTAAGCTTTGCTGACTTGCCATGAAAAACTGTATAAGCAGCTGGTTCAGTGAAAATCTTGCACTGATGAGCTCTCCAGGACTTTTACTATGACCAAGCACTTTATCAACAGAACACTCTGAAAGGGAATAAATGGCCTGACACGCAAACTTGTCGGAACAAACAGAATGAAGGGGGACAACCCAGTTTCGTTATAAGGAGAAAGCTTGGCAACAGGAGGAACACGGCGCGCTTTATTTTTTTCAGCTTTATAAGGCATAGCTGTAGGCCATCTTTCCATGACACATCAACTTCTGGCACCAGGGAAATACTATGTATGAGTTTAAAGAGATGTCATGATTCAACTTCCAGAGCTGAAAAACTATCGTTGTTAAGAATCTGGGGGGAGAAAAGGAGCCAGAGTCATTTAACATCGCTAGTAATCCTGCTCTCATTTGTTTCAGGAAGGATGTCTTGATGAAGCAGGCAGTCCAGAAGAAAGTCACTTTAAAGAACACATCTTAACTAGCATCACGCAGTCTAGGCTGACTACCAGTTTCATTTTGCACATTGATATAACATATATCCACTCTGTTAATACAAAAACTTACTTTCTTCACAAATTTCTCCTGTTTTACTCATGGATCCCACATATACTACCTTTTCTGTTACTCCTTATTTTCTGTTATGCCTTATTGTCATTTGTTTTCTTTCCTTCCATGTTTTCCTTGAGGTTCTCTTCTCTCATGCATTTACATCTCCATCTTATCATTACCCTGTTATATTGCTTTTTCCTCCCAATTAAACTGCCACTTATCTAATTAAACTTCTAGCAAATTAGGAGCACCTGTATGTATGTGCATGCATTCAAATTGAACTGAGTTAAGCAAGCAATATATTTATTGTTTCAACATATTTTACATAAATATAAACAAATGTAATAACCATTAATTCATCCAATACTTACAGAGTACCCACTATATGACAGTTATTATTCTTAGTATTTAGGGATATTACAGTGGACTGAGTTTCTGTGCTCAAGGATATTACATTCTGGGGAGGAGCTCAAAGAACAAATCAAAATTGCTCTCAAAATCTTATAACATTCAATGTAGTTTCCACATTGAGTCAAATTCTTCTACATCTTTCAAAAAATTATGACTAACTGCCAGATGTTCTTAAACATTGTAAACATACTCAGATTTCCCAGAATTAAATGAAAGTATTAATACTAAAAAAGGAAAAAAATCTATATAAAATGTAATGTCAGTAGTAATAAATGGAATCACTGTGACTGGGGTTCCTCTGTTACGGAGGGATAATCATGCAAGACTTCTTTGAGGAGGTGACATTTTGAAGAGAATGAAATATGCAGCCTTGTGAATATCACGGACAAGAACATTAAAAGTGAGCATCCTAGGTGGTTTTGCAGGGTAGCAGGGAGAGCAACATAGCTGGGTCCAAGAAAGAGGAAATGTGTGATAGGCCTAAAGCTGAAATGTAATCAGACATAAGATCATGTAGGGTCCTGAAAAATATAGTTTTGGATTTCACTATAAATGATATAAGAAGTGAAAGGCTGGAGTCTCTTTTATTATAAAATGATAACTCTGGATGCTAAAATGAGACACGTGAGAAGTGGGGAGACAGGGATACCAGTTAGCAGGTTACTGTAGTGATTCAGGTGATGGATGATGGGGACTGTTCTGGGCTGGTGACTTGTCCAAGTGTAGGTGAGGTCAGATTCCAGACTAATTTTGAAAGAGAGGCTGCAAGAATTTGCTAATGAATTTCATGTAGAGTGTGAGAGAATAAGAAAATGATGGTTAATCCAAGTTTTTAGGTCTGAGCAAAAGACAATATGGAATTGCTATTTAATAAAACTATGAGAATTGGGTAAAGGAGGCCTGGGATGACATATCAGGAGTTTGGGTCATATTAAGTTTGAAATATCAATAAAATGTTCTAGGTGAGGTGTTATGTGGGCAATAGGATATTACTTAAAACTAATATCTATGGAGGACATATTCTCTTTTACTAAGTAACATTTCAGAAGGATGTTAAAACGATCTTTTGAATCTTTCCAATAGCTCACTCTTTCCCTAAGAAAGAACGCATAGGATATACTGCTTAATTCCTTATCATATGTGATTTGCTTCATTAGCTATTTGGAAAATAGCAGTTGAATAAATGTAGTTATTCCCATTAAGGAGTTACAATTTAAGGATTTAAATGACTTAGATATGTGCACAAATAATAATTGCAATACAGCAATATGAGATAAATTTCCCAAAGTGGGACAAACAAGAAATACAAAAGAATAAAAAGAAAGTTAATATCCTCCCTACATCAGTCTATAATTCAGAAAAAAACAAGTAAAAACATTATCCAAAATAATGTCTAATAAGCAATCACTTTCTTTCCAGAAGCATGAGACTTGATTACCATCTTTTTAATTTATATGGAGGTAAATGTGGTCTGTGGTCATAAAATTGCCTGAATGTTTGAAGAATCACATTATTCAATGATATTACATTCTGTAGTAGTATATTCCATAGGTGATTGTGCACTTTGTTATACCATTTTAGTTTATTTGCTCTATATTTACTGCCCTTCAACTCTGAGTATGCTTTTCCTCTCTTATTACTATAACATGATAATAGGCAGGATTGATTCATCGGCTATCATCATTCATTTTTAAATGATGGTCTTTTGGGCTGAATGGACTTATGATTTCTCCTCTGTTATAAAAATGAGCCACTGTTATACCCTTGGTAAATTCATGTGCTGACTAGAGTCCTCTGAATGAAAGTCGCATATTTAGGGGAGTATAAGTGAAATAAAAACACATCCTTCGCACACAACCCAATGTGGTAATTCTGCTTGCCTTCAACTCTTCTGAACATGTGAAAAACATCTAGAAAAGTATCCTGTTGGTTGGTCATTGAATGCAATGAGCTGGTGTTATTTCCTTGATAAACAGTAATTAGTCCTCAGAAACCTTCTAGATAATGTAATGAGGTTCAAAAATATAACAAATCTATTAAGCTTAGTCCGAGAATGGTCCTGAAAAAAATTAGGAAATATTTACAAAACTCTTTTTTTATTCTGCATTAATTTATTCTCTTTATAAAATTATATTGGATGCCCAGAGGCAGCAAAACTCAGTGTTTAAAATCCAAGGGTTTAGAGTTACTTACTACTGATGTGAACTTGGGCAAACTGTTTAACTTATGATTCTGATTCTCTTTTTTTTTAAATGAAGACAATACTAACATGTTTATTGGAGTTGTGGTGAGTATTGCATGAATTATTACAAGTAGTTAGAAGAGGGCCTCAATATAGGTGAAGTTGTATTTAATATTGCTAAAGAGAGACTCTTTGCTGGGCATTGTGAGAATGAATATAATGATAGGGTTAAAGAAGATTTATTAATCCACTTAATTCCTACTAAAGGTATCTTAGTGAAAAAGTGACTAAAATGTTTATACTTTAGATATGGAGATATACTCTATATGCTAAGTTAACAGTAGGATCTAAGAATCTGAAGTAAATGTTAAAAAACACATTAAAGCTCATTAAAAGGTACTTCATTTTGAAATGTAGAAAAATATAGGAGAGAGTATAAAAGGAAAGGTCTTTAGTTATTAAACTATGTACTACTTTCAAAGAACCTGCTAAACACTTAATATTTTTTCACGTCTATGTAAGCAATCTAATCTGACATTATGATCTGAAAGATATAAAACAACTTTAAGAATAACTAAAAATTATCTTCAGCTTAGTTCCTTTGGTGAGATTTAATTTCATTTGGCCAAGTCCTACATGACGTGACAGAGATGCAGTTTTTATTTACTGGGCTTTTATTAGTTAGAATAAAACTGCTTCCTACTTTAGATTTGAATTGTCAATATACTGGCAAGTTTTCTTCTTTTATGACACACTGTATTTTCACCTCTACTTCAATTGTTCTAACTACCTACCTTTCTTAACTTGAATTTCATTCTTCACCACTCAACTTAGGGGGCACTTCCTCCAGAAGGTCTTTTCCTAGATACATAGATTGATTTAGGTCTTCTTTATCTGTTTTAACCTGACATTTTAATTAATATTCTATTTACCAGATTATATTAAAATTATATATGTGTTTGTACCTCTATTGGAATACAAACACCTTTAATGTCCACATCGTATCTTTCTTTTTTGAAAATTGTCATTGGAGTACAGTAGATTTACAATGTGTTAGTTTCAGGTGTACAGCAAAGTGAGTTAGTTATACATATACATATATCCACCTTTCTTTTTTAGATTCTTTTCCCATACAGGCCATTACAGAGTATTGAGTAGAGTTCCCTGTGCTATTCAGCAGGTTCTTATTAGTTACTTATTTTATATATAGTAGTGTGTATATGTCAGCCCCAGTCTCCCAATTTATCCCTCCCCCACTTAACTCCTCGTAACCATAAGCTTGTTTTCTACATCTGTAACTCTACTTCTGTTTTGTAAATAAGTCCGTTTGTACCCCCTCTTTTTGGATTCCACATATAAGCAATATCATGTGATATTTATCTTTCTGTGTCTGACTTACTTCACTCAGTACAACAATCTCTAAGTCCATCCATGTTGCTATAAATGGCATTATTCTGTTCTTGTTTATTGCTGAGTAATATTCCATTGTATATTGTAATATTCCATTGTATAATATTCCATTGTTCCACATCTTCTATATCCATTCACCTGTCAATGGACATTTAGGTTGCTTCCATGTCCTGGCTATTGTCAATAGTGCTGCAATGAACATTGGGGTGCATGTTTCTTTTTGTACTATGGCTTTCTCCAGGTATATGCCCAGGAATGGGATTGCTGGATCATATGGTAGTTCTATTTTTAGTTTTCACATTGTTTCTCATTTATCTCTTCCACACAGTATCTAGTAAGATGTTGACACAAGATAGGGGATCAATGAAATGACAGTTTTTGTTTTTGAACTGAACAAATATATTCTTATTTTAAAATTGCATTTGTGAAGTGAATCCAAAATGAAGTTTGAACCTCAAAAATTAACCCATTTTTCATATTTTTATGTGTTCTGAGCATAAATTCCAATAAACTGATGATGTATACATAAAAATCTATTTAGAGCAATTTTCATCCAACACTTGAGTGTCTCTTCAAAGTTACAATTTAGTTGTTAGTTGAGGCTTTTTCTTCTTACTTCCCTATATAATCTCGCTATGTAATGATGAATATTTTAAGCATAATTTGTACTGGAGTGTTTTAAGTATGCCCTTTCTACACAGATCATCCGAAAATGTGCTGCACTAACATTTTTGTGGCCCTTGAAAACTCTACCTGTATTTGATATTTGATGTGTGATATTGTTATTCTAGGTGGTGCTTGTGGTAAACCAAGGGATGGTCTGCCGCAGGGTTCTTCCCAGGGGACATAGGGTGCTGCTGTGGTTCCCTTATATCACCTAGAATCTTATCTTGGTGCTGAAAATTTCCATTGTTCTAGGAAGTATTAAAACTTTTGCTATTGAACCTATAGTGAATACTGCATTCCTTATGGGACATGTTGTTGATTATAGCATTTACATTACTCTGTCTAGGCTGCGTGATGATAAATTTCCCATGAGCGGAGGAAGCTGGAGCTCTTGGATATTCTTAGGCAGAACAAAAAGATAGAGGCAGACATTAAATTTTGAAAGATTCTTAGTGGTACATCTCCCTGTTTCTTATTAAAATAAATCAAATATTAGTGCAGAGTATCCAATTGATATTTTTTGCCTATTAATGATATTGCTAAAATAGTGCAAACACACATAATGCTTAGGAAATATCTGTTGAAGGACAAAGAATGAATCGCAATAAGCTTTGAGAAATTTGTGTGAAGCCTTTAGAGATAATCACATATCTAGGAAATGTATTGATTTACATAATGAACAGCAATAATTGGTTGTAAAAATAACATTTCAGAGACACTATAGCACACTGTTTATATTGATAGAACAGAAGCTCTAGTAATTTGTTTTTTTAACTTTTGGATTTTATTTATTTATTTATACAGCAGGTTCTTATTAGTCATCAACTTTATACACATCAGTGTATACATGTCAATCTTAATCTCCCAATTAATCCCACCCCCACCCCACCCCACCCTGCATTCCCCTCTTGGTGTCCATACGTTTGTTCTCTACACCTGTGTCTCTATTTCTGCTGTGCAAATGGATTCATCTGTACCATTTTTCTAGATTCCACATATGTGCATTAATATACGATATTTGCTTTTCTCTTTCTGACTTATTTCACTCTGTATGACAGTCTCTAGATCCATCCACGTCTCTACAAATGACGCAATGTCATTCCTTTTTATGGCTGAGTAATATTCCATTGTATATATGTACCACATCTTCTTTATCCATTCGTCTGTTGATGGGCATTTAGGTTGCTTCCATGACCTGGCTATTGTAAATAGTGCTGCAATGAACATTGGGGTGAATGTGTCTTTTTGAATTATGGTTTTCTCTGGGTATATGCCCAGTAGTGGGATTGCTGGGTCATATGGTAATTCTATTTTTCGTTTTTTTAGGAAGCTCCATACTGTTCTCCATAGTCGTTGTATCAATTTACATTCCCACCAACAGTGTATGAGGGTTCCCTTTTCTCCATACCCTCTCCAGCATTTGTTGTTTGTATATTTCTGATGATGTCCATTCTAACCGGTGTGAGGTGATATCTCATTGTAGTTTTGATTTGCATTTCTCTAATAATTAGTGATATTAAGCAGCTTTTCATGTGCTTCTTGGCTATTTGCATGTCTTCTTTGGAGAAATGTCTATTTAGGTCTTCTGCCCATTTTTGGATTGGGTTGTCTGTTTTTTTAACATTGAGCTGCATGAGCTGTTTATATATTTTGGTGATTAATCCTTTGTCCATTGATTCATTTACAAATATTTTCTCCCATTCTGAGGTTTGTCTTTTCATCTTGTTTATAGTTTCCTTTGCTGTGCAAATCTTTTAAGTTTCATTAGGTCCCATTTGTTTATTTTTGTTTTTATTTCAATTACTCTAGGAGGTGGGTCCAAAAAGATCTTGCTGTGATTTATGTCAAAGAGTGTTCTTCGTATGTTTTCCTCTAAGAGTTTTATAGTGTCTGGTCTTACATTTAGGTCTTTAATCCATTTTGAGTTTATTTTTGTGTATGGCATTAGGGAGTGTTCTAATTTCATTCTTTTACATGTAGCTCTCCAGTTTTCCCAGCACCACTTATTGAAGAGACTGTCTTTCCTCCATTGTATATTCTTGTCTTCTTTGTCATAGATTAGTTGACCATAGGTGTGTGGGTTTATCTCTGGGCTTTCTATCCTGTTCCATTGATCTATATTTCTGTTTTTAGGCCAGTACCATACTGTCTTGATTACTGTAGCTTTGTAGTATAGTCTGAAGTCAGGGAGCCTGATTCCTCCAGCTCCATTTTTCTTTCTCAAGATTGCTTTGGCTATTCGGGGTCTTTGTGCTTTCATACAAATTGTGAAATTTTTTGTTCTAGTTCTGTAAAAGATGCCATTGGTAATTTGATAGGGATTGCATTGAATCTGTAGATTGCTTTGGGTAGTATAGTCATTTTCACAACATTGATTCTTCCAATCCAAGAACATGCTATATCTTTCCATCTGTTTGTGTCTAGTAATTGATGTATGACTTTTTGTCATATAGAACTTCTCTAGGCCTCAGTTTTGTAACATGTAAAAGTGAGATTTCATATAATAAAAAGTCATATTATTATGAATATTTTATTTATTTAAACAGTCTGTGATTTTAGGATTACCTATTCCTTTTCTTTGTTAAAATTTATGCCTGGGGGGAGAAAAATTTTGTATATTTGCTGAAGACAGATATTTAAATCTATTAAGTCCAAAAGATCAAATTAGATGAAATATGAATGAAAAAAATATATATACCATGAAGATAAGGCCAAATATACTGATTTGATACTCACACACTTTTCATATATTCCATAAAATTGTAACTGTATTTTCAAATTTTGGCTTTTAAGTTTTTATTTTTTTGCTGCTATATTTATGTATTTTAAACTTCTTTTTGTTTGCTGCTGATTGCTATAGCATATTCTCTATAGGAACCTAACTGTAGAGTCACTCAACCATTATTCATGAGTGATTATATTTATAATTACCTATGTCATCTATCTATACCTATCTACTTTCCTGTCTCTGTATATAATCTATCTAATCTAATTTTCTATATCACTCCTAAATAGAAAAAAAAAACTCACTAAAGTTAATTCCACAAAGAAAATATTGCTTGCTTACTTTTCTTTCTTTTAATTTTTCTACTTGGTACACCACTGTTTTGATTGTTTTAACTAATGCTGATTGGAGTATCAAATACCTCAGAAGAATGAAAACAGGTGGACTAGATGAAAGACTATATAATGAAAGATAGACCTTCATATCCCCAACTTCACATTCAGTTTCAGGTGACTACTAAAATTCTAATACCCATGTTGGAGGTGTACATTTATTCACTAAAGAAGTTGAAGCAAAGCAGACCTTGACTTTGGGGACAACAAGCACTTCAGAAGATGAGGCACAACTCTACAAATAAAGATAGGGGACCTCTGAAAAAAAAAGGAAATCAGTGAAAGTAAGACCCTTGTTGCCCTTTCCTATCTTGGCTTCCAGAAGGTTTCTTCTCTTCAGAAGATTAACAAAGAGAAAAAGAAAATACAGGTATTAAAATTTCGGAATTCTCCAACGATACACAACACCATAAAAAGTCACAACACAACTGTAATACTGCTTAATGTGTGTCCCTTAAATATGAATAAGTAGCTAGGATGATTCACAAGCAAATAAGCAAAACACAGCAACTTAAGGGAAATAAATATGTCATGAGCAAAATAAAAGTTCCAAAATACATTAATTAAAGTATTATAAAATGCAATTTAAAGAGAAAAATGGAGTAGGAGGAAGAGCCTAGCATACTGAACATAATTATCAAAATAATCAATGAAATAAATAATTTTTATTAGAAAGTTGAGAAAATTCTCACAAAGAAAGATAAAAATATAGAGTTGAAAATTGGATAAAATAAAGTAGAAAACTAAAGGATCATTACAGGAACACAAACATTCAAATATCAGGATATTTTATGTAGCTCTGGGAAAAGAAAAATAAAAGTGAATGTACTGCTACCCTTTCCATGTAAATACAAAATAGTATTAATCTTCTTTCTTAATGAAGACTGAAAATATTCACCAGATCAATATTAACACAATTGGCAGAGGCTGTGCTGAATTGTTCTAGTAAATTTAACATATTCAACACAACAGTTGAAATTGGGATTATGACTTAATTATGTTTATGGTAGTGCACAGTTATTTCCTATGATTCATCTATATTTTGGAATTTTTCTTTTGGTAGGGACCCTACCAGTAATTTGAATGGGAATGTGATGAGATTCACCACCCTCCATATTTAAGTCTTTAAGTATGGTGTTAATCTCTTCTTATCACCCAAGATGTATACAATTTTGTTATTAATTTACTATCTTGCCAGAATAGAGAAGATCAAGTACTTCTCTTTGGCCCTTCCTCGAATAATGTTGATCACGCAAAAGATCAAGGAAAAAATAAGTACATAAGAACAAGGACCAAAGAATCTTTCTGCAGAGTAATTGGAACCACTGTGAAACAGACTTTGTCCAGTACTCCATTTATATACCTGTAACACAGCAGCCACATGGCTTTGTGAACCCCATTATAATAATACTGTATCTCAGACCCTTTACTAACAGCTCTCAAAAGATCAATTTTCCTTTCCTCAGTGTCAATAAACTCTGGGAAATGGCTAAGGATCCCTTTGGGAAATGATTGGGGAGATTATTATAGGTACACACACACATATACATGTATTATATAAAATCTGGGTAAAGGTTTTGTGGAATTCTTCTTCAAATGGATCTTTCCTCCCATTCAGTCAATAGGATCTAAAATTAAGAATTACCTTAGATCGGGAAACTGAAGAAAGTATCACAATTTTACATTGTGGTAGCTGACATCAACCTTCATCTCACACCTCTTGATCTTTCTGGTTATATAAGGCAAACAATACCACACTTGGCTGCTCAGTTTTCTTGCCCCTACAAATACTTTGATCTGTTAGTTCCATCATCATAAATGTCTGTGGAAAAATGTTCTCTGGTTATCATTCAAGCTTAGAAGTTAATACAGTAATTATTTTCACCTTGACTCTAATAGTTAATTGCCACCATATGACCTCTGTTACCCTGGAATCCTATGATCTGCATTGACACTAGAGAGTCTAATTGCAAGGCAGCAACTTCTTCCATGGATATTTGCTTGAAAAGATAGCCACAATTGAGGGCTATTTATTTATTTGTTTGTTTATTTAATGATGCTGTTTCTCATCTCATAAGTCAATTATTTTACTTGCATGAATAGAGGGCCTTTTAAGCCCTCTTGGGTAATAGTGTCAGACAGAGTGCTATCACATCATAAATCCATTCTAACATGCCCACTTGTAATGCCCTTGTGAACTGTTCCTCAATACTTTGTCAAGGCAATACAGCATCCCCACTTCATTGCCATGCCCATCCTTCAAAGACCTAGCTTATTAGGACTCACTCTAGGTGCTCTTGCCAGTTGTTAGATCCTGAGTGCCCCTATTTCAATGAACTCTTCCTTCTCCAACCTTAAATTCTGCCTTCCTTCTAATACCCTTAAGACCCATCCCATCTTGCCAGCAATATATATCGAAACATTTTGCAGTCCTTGTGATGACTAAGCTATTGTTTTCTATAGCTTGGAACTGTAATTTTGCACTGGTGTTATGCTAAGATCTGACCCTAGTAATGTTTCTGGGACTTTAGCCTGAATCAGAACCACCTGCAGGACTTGATAAAACAGATTGGTGGCTCCTTACAGAATTTCTGATTCAGTAGGTCTAGGTCTTTATTTCTAACCAGTTCCCAGATAATGCTGCTGCTGCTGATACAGGTCTACTTTCCTAAGAGCCACTTGTCTACAGTTAATGAGGATAGGTGGGATAGATCATGAGGAACAAAATCATCATTTCTTTGATGCATCCAACTCGAGTGGATTGTCTCCAGGTGATAGAAGGATATTCTCTTCTAAAAAGTGGTTGAGGGCCACTTCTACCTGACTGGAAGGTTAAAGTTCAGGGTTGTTACACATATCCACCAAAAGGATTTTCAGGAATTTAGACCAAGGGGATTAAAATATCTTAGAAAATTGCTGATTTTTAGTTTATTTTGATTTAAAAAATCATAAAGAAGCTTCTAGATGAAGGTGAGAAATTGAAAATAGACATTGAAATAACACACATGTATTTTTTGTCTACTAAAAGTCTATTAAAATGTCGTTAAATAGACAGTAAGGGCCAGTTTCAAAGACATTAACTAATAAGGACAATGTGAGGAATGTGAGAAAAAATAAAATTTTGGTTATGAAAAGCAAGTGTTTGAAGGAAACAACTTTAACAGACCCATGAAAGCTAAATTATAAGCAGGCAGAGCAGAAAACTGAGCACGGATCTGGTTATACCACAGAATGCACAGAGGCTTAAATACTGGTAACATTAGCCACCACTGGAAAGAGAGGTGAAAACTAAGCTGAATGAAGATTTCTTAGAATCTGTTGAAGAAGTTAGATTTTCTAGTCACTTCCCTCTCTTAGAAGGTCAGAGTTTCAATTACTTAATAGGGTGAAACAGAAGGATCATCAGTGGAGCACAGGAGACACAAGGGCAAGAGTCCCAAACAGAAATCAAATGAGTAAATTCATATTTATATACTAAATTTTAGACCTTACTCTTACCCCACTTTATTCCCCCAAAGCTGGCCACCAGAATTTTATTCTCCAGGCAGGACATTTGAGGATTTTTCCCTTGTTGAATATATCCAGCTACAAGAAAAAGCCAGCAGGTATTAATACTGATGGTTTCCACCAGAGAAATGTACAGCTGGGTATTGAACAAAAAGCCCACAATCAAAAACATTATCTTACATTCTCAGAGCTTCCAGTCATCTTTATAGAGACCAAGGATCACAAAACACCTGAGGAAGCCCCTGAGAAACAGAATGAATCACCATTTAGAGAAGAGTTACTACACAATAATAAAATTCTTTAAAATAACATTAATATTATCATATAACTCAGTTAATATTATATGTATTTACAATGATTTAGGAGATAAAGGATTTTTAAAACATCTTTATTGGAGTATAATTGCTTTACAATGGCGTGTTAGTTTCTGCTTTATAACAAAGTGAATCAGTTATACATATACATAAGTTCCCATATCTCTTCCCTCTCTTTGAAATTAAAAACATAGTAGCAGCTGTGAAAAATGCAATAGGAAATTTGGTAGAAGACTTTGAGTAAATGTCTCATAATTTAGAGTTAAATCAGAGAAAGAAACATTAAAGAACTATTAAAAGCAACCAATATTTCAATAATTGCAATTCAAGAGAAAAAAAAGAAAAATATTGGAGGGGAGGAAATTAATGAGACTTTAAAAAATTTCAGTAGAATCAGAAACTTAAGTTTCTAAATTAAAAGGGCCTACTAGAGGCCCAGAACAATGGTTGAAAATTGGCCAATTCCAAGGAAAATATTATTGCAGAATTTTATAACACTGGGAGGAAAGATAAGATGCTATGATTACAAAAAAATCTCACATCAAAGCATTGACTCACACACCCTTGGAAAATTAATCTTTGACGAAGGAGGCAAGAATATACAGTGGAGAAAACAGAGTCTCTACAGCAAGTGGTGTTGGGTAAGCTGGACAGCCCTATGTAAAACAATGAAGTTAGAACACACCTTCACACCATGCACAAAAATAAACTCAAAATGGTTTAAAGACTTAAATATAAGACATGACACCATAAAACTCCTAGAAGAGAACATAGGGAAAACATCAAACTTATAAGTTTTGCATAACAAGGAAACCATAAACAAAACAGACATCGAAAAGACAACCTACAGACTGGGAGAAAATATTTGCAAATGTTGCAACTGACAAGGGCTTAATTTCCAAAATATAAAAACAGTTCCTACAACTCGATAACAAAAAACAAACAACCCAATCAAAAAATGGGTAAAAGACCTAAATAGATATTTCTCCAAAGAAGACATACAGATGACCAATAGGCACATGAAAAGATGCTCAACATCACTAATTATTAGAGAAATGCAAATCAAAACTACAATGAGGTACCACTTCATACCAGTCAAAATGGCTGTTGTTAAAAAGTCTACAAATAATAAATGTTGGGGAAGGTGTGGAGAAAAAGGAACCCACTTAAACTGTTGGTGGGAATGTAAATTGGAGAACAGTATGGAGATTCCTCAAAAAGACTAAAAATAGAGTTACCAGATGATCCAGCAATCCCACTTCTGGACATATATCCAGACAAAACTATAATTTGAAAAGATACATGCACCCCTATGTTTATAGCAGCACTATTCACAATAGCCAAGACATGAAAACAACCTAAATGTTCATTAATAGATGAATGGATAAAGAAGATGTGGTATATATACATATGATGGAATATTACTCAGCCATAAAAGAGAATGAAATAATGCCATTTGCAGCAACATGACTGGACCTAGAGATTATCATACTAAGTGAAGTAAGTCAGAAAGAGAAAGACAAATACCATAAGATATCACTTATATGTGGAATCTAAAATACAACACAAACATATCTACAAAACAGAGAGAGACTCACAGACATAAAGGATAGACTGGTGGTTGCCAAGGGAGATGGGGGCTGGGGGAGGGAAGGATTGGGATTAGCAGATGAAAACTAGTATATATAGGATGGATAAACAAAAAGTCCTACTGTATAGCACAGGGAACTATATTCAATATCCTGTGATAAACCATAATGGAAAATAATATGAAAAAGAATATATATATATATATATATATATATATATAAACTGAATCACTTTGCTGGACAGCAGAAATTAACACAACATTGTAAAGCAACTATAATATTAAAAAAAAATCCCATAATGGCTACTCAACAGCAGCAATGAAAATGATAGTAGGACAATGTCTTCACAACTGTGAGAAAAAAATGGCTTCTACTTTTGAATTTTTAAAGTAAAAACCTCAATCAAATATGAGGTAAGATTTTTCAAACATTCCAGTTCTCAAAAACCAAAAACTAACCCAACTTTTCCAGATTTCCTTTCTCTGCAAGCAAGCAAAGAATGTGCTTTACCTAAGTAAGACAGTATAAACAAAGAGTAAAAACATAGGATACAGAAAACACATGCACAACTCAAGAGAGAAATTAAAATAATAATATGGAAGATGAAGTAGGAAGATTCCATAATGGGGAATGGCGCAACAGGTGTAAAGCAGGATCGGTACAGATAAGAGCAGTTCAGACACATCTAGGAGAAATTTCACAAATGGGATGATGTTTCAAGAATAGCTGCTGAACGGGGAGATCAGCTCGGTGCTTTGTGACCACCTAGAGGCGTGGGATAGGGAGGGTGGGAGGGAAAAAAAAAAGAATAGCTGCTGAGTATTAATGTACTGAGATTTAGACAATTAAAATGTATGAAGCATTGAATTAATGAAAATACCTAGAAAAATAAGGGGGGAAAAGACAATTTAACTCTGAAGTGCGGGGAAAAACTCTTTGGGAGAGGAAATGTATTATAGCGTAGTGCTTTTCTCTGGTAAGAATAGTGCTTACAGAGTTCAAATAAAATGAACACTGCTGCCTAACTAGTAGAGGCTTCTGTTGTTCAGCTGTAACCAGTTTTCCTCTTCCTCTGGGTATAAAGGGGAATTACATTACCTTGTCTCCTTGTAGTTCGGCAAAGCCTTATCATAAGTTCTAGCTAGTGGGCTGTGGAAACAAGTAACCAATGTCACTTCTGGTCTGAAGACTTTAATTGCCTGTGTGAGTCCCTTTAGCACACTCTTTCCCTGCTGAATTGGCTGAAGAGGACACACTTTCCAAAGGATACAACATTGAATTATGGAGCCTCCTTCAGGCTTAATTGTTGAGATATTGCCTTCATGACAATGGTCCTGCAGAGTGTCCTGGACCAGCATTAGGTTTGCTAGAACAAAAAAATGAAATCTTTTAAGCTATGAAGATATTGGGGTTGTTTATTATTGTTGCATACTCTAGCCTAATGTAACTGACAAACCCAAAATATGATGTATATATAACAGGAAAATGTGGGGACAGAATATGTGTGTGTTTGTGTATATGTACACACATGTATGCATGGGTATGCATGGGAACAACATTGAAATGGTGGTAACAGAAAGTTATATATCCTCTTCCATAGTGGAAAATCAAAAGAAAATGGTTGAAAACAAAACAAAAAAGTACAAATATAATCATTTTATTTAGATGCATGGAAGTAAGTTCCAAAAGATCTAGTCAAAATACTGAATATGTGTTCTCACTTTGCAGGTTTCTAACACACAAATTTCAGTAAGCACAGTTTAATGACACCGGTTCTCTGAGATGTGGTTCAAATTTGTTATCATGGTATACTAATTGTAACTGCATGATATAAAAACTCCACTGCTTGCTCTTCAGTACACAAGCAATAATGTAAATATTAGATGTGCACCATGATCAGTGACCGATCATATCACGGTTTTCAAACTCTGTTGGTGATTGGTCACTGCACACCTGTTATACACACAAAAGAGTGGAGTTGCTTGACCTCCTTGTCTTCTAATGACAAACCCATGTGATATTTTACAAGAATAAATAAGCAAACAGGTAATTGGCTAACCAAGATGAAAGTGCACAAATGAACAGAAGGTGATGAGGCTGGAAGTGAACTTTGAATCAACATAAATGGATTAAAGAAAAAATAGTGGACAGTGTGAATGTTGATAGTGCTATTGTTTAAGAGACTCAAGACTTGCAGCCATAGAAACTTAGCCAAAGACAATTTATTGACATAAACAGGAATGTGGTAGTGATAGAAAGGATCACTCAGAGGAAGTGATGCTGGTAAAAATTTCACAGTAAAGGAGCTCTTGGAGATATTTCACAATATACAAAGTACAAAGAGTGAACTGTTCAAAGCTGACCAAGTTTAGAAACTAGAATGACAATTCAGAAAGGCATTGAAAAGATGCTTGCTCTGTATCATATGTTTTACAAGGAGACAGCAAGCACTGTTCAAAAAACTGTTGATGAGTTTAAACAAAATTCTGTTTTCAATGTATCTAATGTTTTAAATTACAATGTAATTAAATATTAATTTTACTTTTTTCCATTTTCCTATATAGTTATAACTGACAGTAAGAGTCTTCAGTGTTTGGACAAGTAGTTTTAAAGACCACAGAAGAATCATCATTTTCCCATTGCTCATGAAGATAACTTTGAATAATTCCACTTTGCACAGTCTTTTTTATTGCTCAGCACTGCCATGCTATATGTGGACAGCCTGTAGTTGAAAATTATTCCCTCTAGGAATTGTAATATTAGCCAGCACAAGGGGGATGGAACTGCTGTTTTTGTAACAAGAGATTCTTTAAATTAGTAGTATGCATACTTTTGATAACAAAGTCTAAATGAGAAAAAAATACACAAAATTATTTTTAACAATTATAATGAAATGCTAATGTAAGGTACTCTTGGGACAACAGAGAAGATAGGCTTTTCTGTAGCAATACTTTTTCAGTGAAAGAACAAATATATTTGGTATTCAGTTGTGTCATAGAATGTATTTCAGTTTTGTTTTGAGGTTTCCTTAATGTGACTCATTTCATAAATATAATAGTAATCATCATTGCTAATATTTATTGAATATCTTTTGTGCCAAACAATAAAATATGAACTTCATATGTGTTATTCCATGTGATCCTTGCCACAATTCTATGAGGTAGATAATATTATTATACTGATATTTTCAAACTAGAAATCAGTGATTCAACTTACCCAAAGTCACAGAGCAATTCTGAAGTGGAGTCAGGATTTGAAACTAAGAAGCCTACCTTCAGAACAGTTGCTATTAATCTTTTGGGTTATGATGCCTTGCAATTGCTGCTGAGCATGGTAATGATGGCTGTTGTGAAGTGCTAATCTGTATGACAGCAACAACAATAACAAAGAAATAAAAGTAATATATATTGGTGGTTAAATCGATCAATATACTTAAATAGTCATTCAGGGGCTTCCCCGGTGGCACAGTTGTTGAGAGTCTGCCTGCCGAAGCAGGGGACACGGGTTCGTGCCCCGGTCCGGGAAGATCCCACATGCCGTGGAGCGGCTGGGCCCGTGAGCCATGGCCACTGAGCCTGCGCGTCCGGAGCCTGTGCTCCGCAAGGGGAGAGGCCACAACAGTGAGAGGCTCGCGTACCGCAAAAAAAAAAAAAAAAAAAAAAAGTCATTCAGTAGTTCATCCATCTCACCTCATTTAGGAAACCCAAGAGTTCCTGAGGGGTCTTTCAATTCTGCCTAATAATGTTACTTATTTCGATTTATACTAAAAATTCTTTTGAGAAAGAGTTACCCAGTTTGGTTTGCCATCATTCTCAGTTTATTTTCCAGCCAAATCATCATCAAGTAAAGCAGGAAGGTAGAAAGGTGTTATACTCAGTGAAAACTCAATTAAATTCTCTAATGTTTGTCATTTAAAATTAATTTATAATGTAGACATAATAGTAATGTTTTAGAGGAAAAAGTTTTGAGACTTGAGTTTCTTAAACCTCGGAACACATTTAAATCATAAGAAGTTGGTTAGCTATACAGATTTTTTGTCTATATTCGAGATCGAAAGAGTCAGAAACACTGGGGCTGAATCAGGGAATTTTTATTTTTATCAAGCTCTATGGGTAATTCCTGGTCATTTTTTCTTTTTAGCAAGTAGAATTGTATTTTATTTTATTTTATTTTATTTATTTATTTTTTAACATCTATATTGTAGTACAATTGCTTTACAATGGTGTGTTAGTTTCTGCTTTATAACAAAGTGAATCAGTTATACGTATGACCCCATATATCTTCCCTCTTGTGTCTCGCTCCCTCCCACCCTCCCTATCCCACCCCTCTAGGTGGTCACAAAGCACGGAGGTGATCCTGTGCTACGCGGCTGCTTGCCACTAGCTTCCTATTTTACGTTTGGTAGTGTATATATGTCCATGCCACTGTCTCATTTTGTCCCAGCTTGCCCTTCCCCCTCCCCGTGTCCTCAAGTCCATTCTCTAGTAGGTCTGCGTCTTTATTCCCATCCTGCCCCTGGGTTCTTCATGACCATTTTTTTTTTCTTATTTTTAGATTCCGTATATATGAGTTAGCATACGGTATCTGTTTTCTCTTTCTGACTTACTTCACTCTGTATGACAGACTCTATGTCCATCCACCTCAGTACAAATAACTCAATTTCGTTTCTGTTTATGGGAGAGTGTATTCAATGTATATATGTGCCATTTATCCGTTCATCAGTCGATGGACACTTAGGTTGCTTCCATGTCCTGGCTATTGTAAATAGAGCTGCAATGAACATTGCGGTACATGACTCTTTTTTTTTTTTTTTTTTTTTTTTGCGGTACGCGGGCCTCTCACTGTTGTGGCCTCTCCCCTTGCGGAGCACAGGCTCTGGACGCGCAGGCTCAGCCACCATGGCTCACGGGCCCAGCTGCTCTGCGGCACATGGGATCTTCCCGGACCGGGGCACGAACCCGCGTCCCCTGCATCAGCAGGCGGACTCTCAATCACTGCGCCACCAGGGAAGCCCTCATGAATCTTTTTGAATTACGGTTTTCTCAGGGTATATGCCCAGTAGTGGGATTGCTGGGTCGTATGGTAGTTCTATTTTTAGTTTTTTAAGGAACCTCCATACTGTTATCCATAGTATGCCTGGTCTTTTTTTTTTTTTTTAATATCTTTATTGGAGTATAATTTCTTTACAATGGTGTGTTAGTTTCTGCTTTATAACAAAGTGAATCAGTTATACGTATACATATGTTCCCATATCTCTTCCCTACCTGGTCATTTTTAAGACTTGGTCTGAAGGCTACCATTTTGAAAATCTAGGAATCATGTTGAACACCCATGCTTACTTTGCTTCATAAATTTCAAAAGCACTTTTTTTTTTTTTTGGCGGTACACGGGCCTGTCACTGTTGTGGCCTCTCCCGTTGTGGAGCACAGGCTCCGGACGCGCAGGCTCAGCGGCCATGGCTCACGGGCCCAGCCGCTCCGCGGCATGTGGGATCTTCCCAGACCGGGGCACGAACCCGTGTCCCCTGCATCGGCAGGCGGACTCTCAACCACTGCGCCACCAGGGAAGCCCCAAAAGCACTTTTTAAAACAAAAATTTTAGGAAGATTCATCTTACCTATGTAAAAATTGAGACCCTGTGAAAGTCAAACTCAGACTTACTGGCTCCCTCTGAAACGATTAAGTCTAGCAGATGGAGTTCAATCAATCCATTAGTTACTTAGATTTTTCTTATTAGGTGGTCTTAAAAATAATTAAATATGGGGAAGGAAATTTGCATATGATGTGAATTTTGTGTGCTGTTTTCTAAATAACTTTTAATCCTTTTTGTTTATAAGAAGTATGCCTCAGTTTTTGTTATAAAGGTGGCTGATTGGCTTGTAAGAAAAATTATTGTTTATCTTGAAACTACAATGTTAAAATAAAACATCAGGAAGAAACATAGTTATCAATTAAGTAGTTCAGAAGGTCTATCAGGAAAAGAAATATTCCAGAATCAAAATGCATACCAATACCTATATTAATATTTGTATCTATATCTATTTTATAAGTGCAAAATATACTAGGTTATATAATTAGTTTTTGAATTTAGGAAAAGTATGAAACCCTTCAGTAATAGAAAAATGGTAAAAACAGTGATGAAGATTTTGAATTTTTGAATTAAATATTTTAAAATGTCATAAACTTTCCAACCTCTATCAGAATTGGCTATCTTATAAAATAAGTGATTTAATGCCACATAAAAATGGCAAAAAGATCTTAAGAAGAAATTTTGATTGAGTAGTGACTGTGTAAAGCATTTTGTGTCTAGAATTTAGACAAGGGAATTATGTGTAAAGAATTGCCACTGTCAGCACATATAGTTGTTATGACTTAATGGCAAATAAAGAAATTAACGGACTATTATTAGTCTTCTAGGACTTCGAATAAACTGAAATAACCTTGTTATAAAGAGAAACATACTGATTTTTAGTTAATTAAAAAAAAAATTTCCCTAGGAGTTATTTTGACATATTCCTCCACATGGACTTCTTATTACAGTTTTCCTTGCTCTGTTTTACAAACTTGCGTCTCTGCTTTAACACATTATTATGCAAATGTCACCATTTGGGAAGAAAAAAACTTGATTTTTTTTTTTTTTTGGTAAATACGCTGTATATTTCTAATCTAGACTTGATTATATTGAATAAACTCACACGCGCGCACACACACACACACACACACACAACGCACACACACAACTTTTAAAGTTATATTGCAAAGCAGAATCCTAATCAAGAGGCTTCTTGAGATGTTGCCTATCCATCCCAGAATTGGTCCAATTATTATTGCTTGTTTTTCTTTTCATCAGTATTGTAGTAAAATAAAATTTAGTTAGAAAATATATGTTCTAATAATATTAAGCTTGTATAATTGCCCTTGTGCTAAACTTTTTGTCTTAGTTACTTAGTTTACCAGTAGTAACAATGATAATAATGGGTTAAAAATAGCATAATTACAATTATTCAGTGCTTCCAGGAGAAAAGAAATTGAAATGTAAGACATTCATGTCATTTATAGCTATATTTAAACTTTTGGTATCTATGGTTACTAGGTCACTAGAACACTTAATAAAGACATGGTACCTTTAATAACAATAGTAGCTAAGTTTCACTGACACTATGTTTGTTTTCTCATTTATCCTCACAACTTTCCTATGAATTTGTTATACTAATTACCATCATTTTGTAATCAAGTAAAGAGAGACACAGAGAATGTAAGTAACTTGCCCAAAGTTGCATAGTTAAGAAATATCTGAGCCAAGACCCAGTGTCCAGGCAGTCTGTCTGCAAGACCCTTCCTATTTTAATATGCTGCATATGTATGTATATATATTAAGAAATATTGTGCAATCTATTTATGTATATATGTTTGTAAATATTTGTGCTTAAACTAAATAATAAAAATATTTTTACCATAACAAGCATTTTTATTTCAAATAGTTCAGAACATAGAAAACACTGAGCCACAAATTAGTTATCCAAGAAACCTGTGGAGGGGATAAAACATTCTACTGCCAGAAGGGATTTCACAAGGATCTATGCTTATTAGAGTAACTATCATTATTTTTAACCCACTGTTATGTAGTCACAGTATAGTGAATGTTAGTTATGCAAACAAAACACCATTTCATGATAGGAAATAAATGTGTGTTTTTGAATTTCAAAGCTCAAGGAAAAAAGTACTCAATCCAATTAATAAGCCGTAGCAACACAGAGAGTTCTGCTTTTTCAGTCCAATTTTTTTTCATCCTTCAGGAAATGGCCACAAAAATAGGACAAATTACTTTGGTTTTGGAGCACAACAGAATGTCATGATCTAATGAATACTTGTTTTTGCAGCGATAATTTATGGTTAAAAGTTATCTATATAAAGGATTTAGGTAGCTATTTCCAGATCCTGCGCATTTCAATCATTCTCAACAACTAAATTATTTGTTATTGTTGATTAATCAGAATGTTTGGAAAGGGTTTGCACTTAGGAATTGGGATATACTCTTAATCCCCTGGGTCCTTAAAACCACACTAGATGAGTTAAATTTCTCCTTATTTAAGAATGCAATCTGCTGATATCACAATGGCATTAGTAGTCATTGGTATAGGAAATGATCTAGATACATACTGATGACTTAATTTACTCTAAATATGTCTTTATTATGAATTTACTCCTGAGACCCATTTACCATACAGTTCAAAAATCATAGATTTTGAAATCTGAATAATTTCACTATTTTTAGCATTGTGATCATGTTTTAGCTACTTAACTTCTTTAACTCTCAAGATCATCTATAAAATAGGGATAACCATATCTATCTCTGGGTTATAAAGAAGATAAATAGGAAAACATCTGTAAAGCATATTGTAACATACTGTGTCTGTCACATAATAGGTGCTTAATAAATATTCTGGTTGATTTTTCCTTTATCAATTTAACATTGATATACCCCCCAAAAGGTAATGATCACATTTTAAAATTTCCATATGATATGACTATTAATTATCTTAGCCACCACACCAAAAGCACTTATAAATTAATATTTTTAAAGCATCAAATTTAATGTCATCCATTTCTTTGCTTTGCAATCTGTTTTGCTTCCTGCATTCCATCACCGTAATGGATTTGGTACAGAGGGAGTATGCACTGGTCAAAAAAAGGACTTCATAAGAGATCGGATGTATCAGTACTGAAAACATTTTAAAGACTTCTGTGCTCGCTGTGCTGGCAGTGAGTGGGAAGCATCTTCATCCCCAAAGGATGGCTAACAAAATAGGAAATACATGTAGAGCTATTTTCCTTGCAACTTCGCCTTTTCATTCTGTTGACATTGAGTTAAATTGTCCAAAAGTTAAGGTATAATCTTACCTCACCATACTCATCAATGATCTGAATTTGGTTTTAAAATAAATGGTGGATTTAGAATTTAATCCAGTTGTTGGTCAAGCAGAGGAAATGCCACAGTAATGACCAAGTCCCTTTCCAAGTAAAGCTAAGTGACACATTTTCCCCTCAGTAGATTAGCTTCAGAAATCACCTTGGTTTCAAGCCCATCTTACCTGAGTTAGAATTCAGGCTTCTTTTACACTAAAAAGAGAGGAGGTGTGGTTGGTTGTTGCAGACTTCTTGGTGTCAGAATCCTTTGTTCTTGCAGCTGTCCGGATAGGTCAGATCACAATGTTCCTATAAACCTCCAACAGGACAAATGTTACTCTCTGTTCTGCAACTTTTTATAGCTTATGTGAATGGAAATGTGTTATACCTTTCAAGGACAGAACCTTGAAAATGGGCTATCCTGTATATTTCAGGCTAGAGGCAACATTCTTAACCTGTAGCAAAAGCAATAGAATACAAAGGTTAAAGTAAAAGAAACAGATCCAATATCGTGTCGGATTTGTTCTTCCCTATTACAATCTCTTCCTGATCAGTGGAAAGTTTTAGAACATCATGCTACCTTCTTCCAACTTCCCTGGGCTAGACAGAATTCTGATGTCTACTTTCTAGCCTTCACTGGCTGGCTGGATTTTTCTCACAATGTCATTAAGCAATAAATTAACATGTTTTTAAAGAATTCCAACCACTGCCACCAAAAGGCGACTGTGTTATCTTAAGACAGCTTTCATTCCCTCACACGGAGGAAACAGAGCAGGATGGAGCTAGAGAAACACTTAAAACCTCATTACCACACATCCCCTCTCCAACCAGAGAGCCCCCAGACTGTCTATTATTGTCCTGCCTGTACTTTCTGTGGGACTTTGAAAAGAAAAGGTTCAAAGAGCAAGACTTTCAAGCTCCCCTTTCCATGTCAAACACTTTCAACTCCTGATTTCAAAGTACCACTCCGTGGCTGTTCAAAGGCCTGTGGACTCGTAGGGGGTGAGATCGGAGTTAAAGGTTGAACTACAAAGCACCTTGCATTCACAGTAATATCCAGCTTGGAGATACAAATGGTAATACAAACTCAAGCACCTATCAATAAAACTGCCAATATATGAAAGGGGGAACAGAAACATTCTAAATGGCCTTTTTAATTTTTTTTTTTTGCCAACCAGGCTCGTGCTGTCATCAGTTCGGATGAAAGCCTAATTGATATTTTGAAGTACTACTTTTCTCTCTGTTCACATTACAAGTAGCAGGACTACAGAAGCAGTGGAGAGAGAAAAAAATAAGAAAAAACACCCATAAACCCCAAAGAAGTTAGATAAGAATAGCTAAAGAAGTCCCTTCCAACATCTGAAAAAAGAAATCCTGGCCTACTCTAGTTGAGTATTCATCCTCTTCCCCTTCGCTCTCTCTATCCTTTTTATCTGCCTGCCCACAAGATTTGGAGCATCATTAATTGGTCCTCAGGGAGGCTAACAGGCCTCTGCTTTTATGACTCAGTTCTTTGTATCGTACACATGTGGGCATCTCTCAGGAGATAAACAAAAGAAAAATGTGCGGAAAGGGGGCCAGAAATCGCACAGGTCTAACCACTGAATAGGCCATTGTCTTGATTTACTTTTAATGCTTTAAATTATGTGAATAATTCTAGTGCACCTCCCCCCTGCTGCAGTCTCCAGTCTACTTAAGCTAACGTGCCTTTTCTCATTGCTACAGGGCCATCATCTGAGGAATTCTATTTCCTATTTGAAATCAAACATTCTAACTCCTTCTTGGCCCCCTCCTCTTACCCCTCCCATCCTCTGCAGCAAACGAGAGAGGTGGTCTTAGAGGAAGATGAAAAGAATAGTTGATCATAAGTACTAACCTGGAGCCAACACACCGGCCTTTCGTCCCTTCAGCACTTTCTAAACCCTAAGCACCTACAGCTAATTCTCCTGACTTTTAGCCCTGGTCTTGGATATGCTGAGGTAACAGACTGCAGCAGCACTTTTCCTGCCTCTTAAAATGTTTACTTTTACAGAGGAGAGTGACCTCTCTCATGCAATACCACATTCCCTTTAGTATAGGTCGTAAAACTCATTATAGGGTCCACAGTCGTTTTCATATGAAAACTTGCATTGCTTTATTGTTTAGTAATTTTTATTGGAGTGTAGCTGATTTACTATGTTGTGTTAGTTTCTGCTGTACAGCAAAAGTGAATCAGTTATACATTACATATATCCACTTTTTTTTACATTGGTTTAATACTACTAACATTTAAATTTGAATTCATCTTAAAATGAAAGCAGGATTGAAATGGAGCACACTTACAATAAAAACTATTTTGCCTCTTGTACTTTAACTCAAACCAAGAGTAGACAGCAGTTATAGTCACGTGGCAGAACAGGGGCCCGGTGGCTACTAAATAACCAAGCTAAAACATTTAAACTTAGCAAATCTTAGACTTCCAAAATATTTTGGGAAACATAAAATTTCCAAAAGGAATTTTTAAAGTCACCTAATACCTGAGATTTCAGTTGGTTCTACTCTAATATATCCTTACACAGGTCAGTTTAAGTATTTTATAATTTTCCTTCCCTGGTTGTCATACCTGGATTCTCTAGGAAATAAAGGCAGTGGCAAAAGCTTGCACACGAGAAATAAAAGTGATTAAAAAAGAGAAGTGAGAAAATCGTAGTAGGCAGGAAGAGTAACACATGGTTTATTACTGAGTAAGCCATACTTTCTCTATAAACATAGCTAGCTTCTGAGTTTCTTGGGATATATTCCTGGAGGCGGTGTGAAATTGCAGCATCTTGGAACATCCCATCAAGAGGAAAGAAGAGCTAACAGTTTATCTGCTGTTCTTACTGTTTCCTGTCTTATTTGTCAATATAAGACTCATGGGATCTTAACTTTGCTGCCCATAAGAAATGGATGTCAGAACCTTCTAGGCAACTGCTGGAAAAGCCAGAAATTTCATGAATCCAATCCAGTAACGAAGCAGGCATGGAAGTCTCTCCTTGACAATCAGTGCCACATCTGGGATATCTTTATTTGTCCCAAGGTAGTTGGATCCCTTACATGGTTGTCCAGCCACTCCCAGAGCAAGATTTTCTTGAGACCCAGGAGGAAACTATAAAGATTTTTTTTTTTTTATAACCTATCCTTGGAAGTCTCATGGAGTCACTTCATTGCATTCTATTGTTCAAAATGAGTCATAGAGCTCGGCCATATTCAAAGAGATGGGAACTACATAGGATGTGAACACCAAGAGGTATAGTTTATTGAGAGACTCCAAACATATAGTGTGTACTTTGAATACATTCAGAAACCTTAAGAATTCTCTAACAGACACACAGAAGATGGACAGTCTGAATAGATTCTAAAGGTATTACTGTTTTTCTAAAGACAGGAACTTACATCTTTTTCAGATTTCTTTGAATAATCTTTCATATTTGTTATATAAAAACAAATATATACTATATACATGTATATGTTAGAATATACATAGATTTTAATGTAAAATGTGGGTTCAATCTCTCTAGAGAAATACTTTTGTTTTCTTCATGAATTCCTGAATCAAGTGCACCTCTAGGTATTGCATATAAATAGAGAATATTAATCCCATGACTATTGTTATAATAAAAGTTTCTGGTGCTTAAAAGGCAATAAAGCGCTATCCACAGTGCTCTTATGGGATTCTGCCATTGTAGTAGCCTATGTTTTCCTGGATGTGCTACAAGTTGGGCTTTCGTGAACAGTATCTGAATTAATCTTTCTAAGAATTAAGAGGTAGATATTTATCCTTTTTAGTTAGGGTAAACCTCAGAAAGTTTAAATAACTTGCCTCAAATAAGTTTAGTTTGTCTAATCACAAAGTGTTAGTGCAAGATAGTGAATTTCATTCGGATTCATTCCAAACTTCATATATTTTCACTGGGTTACGTGATCTTTGGAACTCCAACAGCATAAGTATACACAGCAAAGATCCAGCATTACATTTGACTCTTAAGTAAGTTTCTTTGAAGATATTTTTCACTTTACTTTTCAATGAAAGAAATGGGTCTTGTACATAGGAAAACAAGAACAAGGTAATTCTATATTTTGCACTTCCTCAATGTTATCCATTACAAATATTTTCACATTGTTTTTATGTATGATTATGTTTGTAATTCTCAGACAAGATTTTAAATTCTTCTCAGGTAGAGACTATAATTTCCATTTATCCTGCATCTTAACTTGCATCACCTTGGTCAATTTTCTACACATAGTAGGTATTAATCAAATTTTTTTCTGTAAAACCAAATTTTCTTTCATCTGATTATAGGGGAAAAAAAGTTTCTCACTAATCTTTTAATGTCATTGCATCTAGCTATAGAAAACTTATTATTCTGATTAACCATTTAGAAAGAAGCAATTCTCGGGTAATTATAAGTAGGGAAAGGTCCTGGGGAAAACTACAATTATAAACAGCTGCAGCATGAATTATATGTAATTATAGTTGATTCCTGTAAATAATTCTTTCTGTAAATTTCCATTCCAAAGGATCTATTGCTTGGAAACAAAGGACATTTTGAATTAAAAATATATTTTCCTAAATTTGTATAAATAAAATCATATCCAACAAAAAGACAATAGTGAAAAGAAGAGAAAGGGATCAAAGAAGAGACTGTTTCTATTTCTAGTTATGTACCTAACAAGTCACAGAATGTGATTTCTTAGTTCAATCTTGATTTGATTCATAAATACATATTTTTTCTTTAGGCTGTAGACTAAGTAGAAATGAAATACAACCGCCCCCCCAAAAAAAGAAGAAGAATGTGACATACTATGTTCTGCAGTAATTGTCAGCAAAACCTCATAATTTTATTCCAGCAACATAATAACATCATGTAATGACAGACGGCATCTGATATGTCACCATGGTGTTGAATACATTAATGTGACCCAGTTTGTTGTTATTTAGAGGGAATGACTGTTGGGCATTGAGCATTTCCTGCTCTATTAATAATTTTGCTGTTATTTTTTCTTATGGCATATATCTTTTCCTATCAAATATGGGCTGATACGTTTGTTATTTATTATATATATTCTAACAGAAATGACAAAAGAAGAGTTGATATATTATTTAAGTCAACCTAATACATTAATATGGGTTCTCTGGTTTTAAAATGACCAAATAAAATGCGAAAATAGGAGATGCTGAATGGCTGCTTAAAAATGGAAAGAGTGTCTGCATTTCTGAATTATAACACAAAATTAGGATAGTTTATGATTTTCAACTCTTTTCTTGCGAGGAGAGTTCATCTTCTTCTGAATTATAGCTTTGTTTTTCCACACAGCTCTACTCCCTATGCTTTTACATGACTATCTCATTAATCTAATGTGAAATAATCCGTACTGTGTAGGAGAAAAGCTGATATGCATACCTTTGTTTGACATTAAACATTTCTAAATCCCATAACTCTCTAGTGTAAGACAAACTTCATATTTTTTCTTCAACAAATTGAGTTAAATAATATAGGCCATTTTGATTGCTAAAGGTTTCTTTTTTACCAAAACATATCTCTTAAGAGTCTTTGAGCACATGAAGGCAATTCTTCTTGCTGTCTATAATCCACATTAGTGTGATTGCGTATCTGGGAGCACACAGAGCACATAGTTCCCAAATAATATCTGTTTTGTTTTATGCATAAAATCTTTCAGGTAAACCAGGTGCATGAGCAAAACAAAGGGAGAAAGACATACAAAGGCTTGTTTCACCTCTATATAGGGTCCTTTATTTGCATTATATATCAAGCAAAAATAATACACCTCTCAGAATGTTAAGCAAAAACAATATGGCTCTGATGTACGTGTGCACAACGTTGTCTAATTTCCATGAAATGTCTGCAGGGTTTTGCACATCAAGATATTTCTTACTAAAAATGTTTATGGAAATAGGTCTTTATGTGTATTCCTAATAGAGAGCAATTCATTATGTTTAAAAACAGCTTTTGTATGAGTAGTTGTGAATAAACAGTTATCAAGCATTTTAAATATAAGCAATACGTATGTTTATACTATATTAGTGACACACTTCTTGTACAAATGCAGAGTGTTTACACAACCTAATTAGAACAGATATGTAGGAAAAAAAGGGAAACATTTAACTTCAATTCCAGTAGTAATAGACGGTGATACAGACTGTAACAGAATCTATAAAATACCATAGTGAATATTGAGCTAAAATATGCAAACAAACTTATTAAAACAATATCTGCTAAATAGAATATTGAACAATATCTTTAGTTCTTATGTAACATAGAAAAATATTTTTTTCTTTTTAAAACACATGACTCTAGCTAGTCTGGCTTTGATGTCAGTGAAAATGAAAGAAATGTAAAACATCTATTCAATTATTTCAGTTAATATACAAGCGTTAGGCATTCAAATTCCTAATTAAGAGACAACATGCCCTGTCAGGCATCTGCATGGGCTATTGAACATTGCCTAGATTGTTCCATAATTATCCCAGTTTAATAGCTCTAAAAACGTAAGCAATGTGCATCCATTGAAGGAAAGTATGGCTTATCACACAAGCAGGTGCAGTGCACAGAACATGCTCTGGTTCCATGTATTCATGCTGGAGGTTTTTATTGGAACATGTTTTAATTAATCCTCGAACAGAGAGCAACAGCACGCCACCAGTGAAAGTTGTTCAAACATTCTTTATTGAAAAAGAATCACAGCCTGTAGACAGAAATAGATGTACTTTTGCTGTAGGATTTGTATTTTGACATACCTTCCTCATTCCAACTCTTACATATCCTAGAATAGCAGCTAGCTGTGCTTAATTTTACATATAAACTTTGGCAAATGATAAGTCATTATCAAGCAAATCACGTCATTCATTTTTAAAATTTAATCTGACATAGGGCATTTCATGCCTCATTTGAAAAATAATCAGTTTGAGCATCATGTTACAAAAACAGTGTTTTTAACCATTAGTTAGTTCAACTTTTCCAGCATTTAGAACATAATTGATTCTTTTTCAGTTCAAAGATAGTTGAGTTAAATAGATGGGGTGACATGATGGCATTATTTATGGTTTATTATCTAGTTTAACTGTTTGGCAGTGTAGAGTATAGGAAAATTCTAGTTAATCAGTAGGTTTATAAATTAAGAAGTATTGATGTCTCTGCTTGAGAGGTAAAAGAGTTTGACAAAATCAAAAGACAAAAGTATCACATGTTTAAAAAAAAGAAAATAAATTCAGTTAGCATTCTTTATGATAGTAAAGGTCAACTTTCTAGCAAGTGAAGATAAAAATGATTCTGTAGTGTGGTGTCACATGGGTCATTAACAATAGTATATCATCTGCAAAATACTCTATGCTATAACACGATCATTTAAAATTGTATAGCTTGAAACAGTAGAAAGTTAGCTTATAACTTACATAATTTGAATTTAGTATTAAGAGTGTGTATTTCTTTACTATGCAATGCTAAAATTTATCCAATAATAATACTTATTGGTATGACATATTAATTTCCTCTTTCATCTCTAAATTCCATTCCCATATTTTTTCTTGTCTAATCCAAAGTGATCTCTGAAAAAATTTGTTTTTCACATCATTATTGTAATTATTCAATATCATCAACTAAAAACAGACACAATTTGAATAGTCTCAACCTACGTAGATACATTTAGAGTAATAGATATGATGTTTCCTGTCTATTAGTTTATTTTCTAATGGTCTTAGACACTCTGAAGTAAATATTCTATGATTGAAAATCTGGAACCTTAGTTTTGGTAGCAATTCAAAAAAGCCATTTCAAGTTCTTTCCCAAACTTGCCCAAATCCATATTAAAAAACATTAAGAGGCATATAATGGCAGTATGAGGAGCCTCATGAACCTGCTCCCCAGAAAACTGCTATAAATCTTGAAAATTATTTTTAAAAATTCAACCATTTAGGTTGAAGGTGATCAAGAGGAACAAACTTCCAGACATAAAATAAATAAGACATGGGGATGCGATGCACAGCTATTGTGTATGGTGACTATAGTCAATAACGTCATACTGCAAATTTGGAAGTTGCTAAGAAATTAAATCTGAACAGTTCTCATCATAAGGGAAAAAATTGTAACGTTGTAGTGACAGATGGTAACTAGACTTACTGCGATCATTTTGCGATGTATACAAATGTTGAATCAGTATGTTGTACAACTGAAAATAATGTAATGTTATTGTCAACTATGCTTCAATTAAAAATCACGACAGTAAAAGAAGTTTAAAAATAAAATAATAAGACAAAATTTTATAAACAACCACCACAACAAAACCTCAACCATTTAAAGCCTGTAGAAATTGTCCTAAGGTCATACTGCAAATGAAGAAACACATATGCAAGATAATCTACCAAATCTTCGTAAGAATAGAAAATCTGTGGCATTTCAGCTGCAGTTTGCTCCCTCCTTTGTTTTTCTCCATCTCAGTGCTTAGATGCTCAAATCTGGTTGGATATGACCTCAAAAACGGGGCTCCTTCTAGTCATGAGATATGTTTCCTACTGAGAAAGGCAAGCCAGAAGCGTTTCTTGTTCCCACCAGTTCCAAGTTCAAAAAAATAAATTCCTGCAAATGCAGCCAAGAAATTGGGTGCTTACTTCATACACCTAAATTCTGCTCATAGAACAGATGCTTAACTCTAGGCATGGCCTGCATTGCCCTTGCACCAGCTCACTCATGACACACAGGTTTCATTCTGAGAGAAGTAAGTTTAGAAAAGCAGAGTTTGTTGTCCTCACTCTGAACTTTGCTCATTACCAGAGCTATCCATCCAACAGAGGCACATCATTTGACATGCTCCCAGTTCTGGAGCAATGGTTCAGAGATTTTGCCCAGAAGGAGAAGCGGTCCATATGAATAAAGACTTTCAAAGATATCCTCAAAGAAGTTTACTTTGTTTGAAACACAGTATGGGGAAGATCACATCAATGGGGGCTTCAAGTATACAATACAGTATGATTAACTATAGTCACCATGCTGTACATTAAAACCTCAGAACTTCTTCATCTTATAACTGAAGGCTTGTACTCATTGACCAATATCTTCCATTCCCCTCCCTGCCCCACTCCTGGTAACCACCATTCTACTCACTGTTTCTATGAATTTGACTTTTCTTTTTCAGATTCCACATATAAGTGAGATCATACAGTATTTCATTCTCTATCAGGCTTATTTCACTCATAATAGTGTCCTCTGGGTTCATCCATGTTGTTCCAAAAACAGGATTTCCTTCTTTCTCATGGCTAAATAATATTCACATATATATATATATGAATGTGTCATATCTTCTTTATCCCCTTCTTCATCAATGGATACCTAAGTTCTTTCCATACCTTGGCTATTGTGAATAATGTTGCAATAAACATGTGAGTGCAGATATCTCTTCAATATACTGATTTATTTTCTTTTTGGGTATATACTCATAAGAGGAAATTCTGGATCATATAGTAGTTCTATTTTTTGATTTTTCAGAAAATTCCATAATGTTTTCCATAATTGCTGTACCAATTTACACTCCCACCATCAGTGTACAAAGATGCCTGTCTCTAAATCCTCACCAACACTTGTTATCTATTGTCTTTTAAATTAAAGTGAATCTATCGGGTGTGAGGTTATGTCTCATTGTGATTTTGATTTGTTGTTCCAAGATATTTAGCGATGTTGAGCATCTTTTGATGTATATGTTAGCCATTTGTATGTCTCCTTTGAAAATATATCTATTCAAGTTCTTTGCTGATTTTTCATATTGGTTTACTTGGATTTTTATTGTGCTAAGCTGTATAAGTTTCTTATTTTTTTGACATTAAACCCCTATGAGATAAATAGTTTGCAAATATTTTCTCCCATTCTGATGATTGTTTTTCTCATTTTTTCTATTTTCTTTGCTGTGAAGAACCTTTTTAGCTCAACATAGTCCCACTTATAAAATTTCCTTTTGTTTCCTGCATTCTTTGGTGTCGTATCCAAAAATAATATTGCCAAGATTCAAGATCAAAGTCAAAGATCTTACATCCTACATTTTCTTCTAGGACCTTTACAGTTTTAGGTTTTACATTTAAGTCTACAATCCGGTTTGAGTTAATTTTTGGAAATGATGTAAGATAGGGGTCCATTTTCATTTTTTTGCATGTGGACATCCAGTTTTCTAAGTACTATTTATTGAAGACACTATCCTTTCCCAATTGTGTGTTCTTGATGCCCTTGTCAAAATTAGTTGACAGTATACGCATGGGTTTATTTTTGGTCAATGTGCCTGTTTTTATGACAGTGCCATAATGTTTTGATTACTATAGCTTTGTAATACAGTTTGAAATCAGGAAGTTGATGCCTACATCTGTTCTTATTGCTCAAATTTGCTTTCCCTATTTGGGATATTTTGTGGTTCCATATGAATTTTAGGATTGTTTTTTTCTACCTGTAAAATATACTAATGGAATTTTGATAGGGATTGCATTGAACATGTACATCACTTTGAGTAATATGGATATTTAAACAATATTAATTCTTCCAATTTGTGAACATGGAATATCTTTCAACTTAATTGTGTTCTCCTCAATTTCTTTCATCAGTGCCTTACACTTTTCAGTCTATAGGGTTTTCATCACCTCAGTTAATTTTATTCCTAAGTATTTTATTATTTTTGAGCTATTATAAATGTGATTGTTTTCTTAATCTCTCTTTTCTATAGTTTTTTGTTAGTGTATAGAAACACCTCTGATTTTTGTACATTTATATTGTATCCTACAACTTTACTGAACTCAATTAGTTCTAACTTTTTCATGGAGTCTTTAGGGTTTTCTATATACAAGATCATGTCATCTGAAAACAGAGACAATTTTACTTCTTCTTTTATGATTTTGATGCCTTTTATTTATTTTCCTTGACTAGTTTCTCCAGCAAGGCATCAGTACTATGTTGAATAGGAGTGATGAGAGTGTGCACTTTTGTTTTATTCCTGATCTTAGGGGAAAAGCTTTTAACCTTACACTGTTAAGTATGATGTTAGCTGTGTGCTTGTCATATATGGCCTTTATTATGTTGAGGCACATTCCTTCTATGCCCAACTTATTGAAAGATTTTATAATGAAAAGATGTTGAATTTTGTCTAATGCTTTTCCTGCATCAATTTAGATGATCGTATAATTTGTACCTTTCATTCTGTTAATGTGGTGCGTCACACTTATTGATTTGTGTATGTTGAAACATCCTGCATTCCAGGGATAAATCTCACTTGATTATGGTGTATGACCATTTTAATGAACTGTTGAATTAGGTTTGGTAGTATTTTTTGAAAACTTTTGCATATGTGTTCATCTGAATTATTGGCCTATAATTTTCTTTTCTTGTAGTGTCCTTTTCTGGCTTTGGTATCAGGATAATGCTGGCCTTATAAGACAAATTTGGGAGTATTCCTTTCTCTTCAATTTTTTGGAAGAACTTAAGAAAGATTGGTATTAATTCTTCTTTAAATATATGGTGGAATTCACCAGGAAAGCTATAAACGTCCAGGTTTGTTTTCTTGGGTTTTTTTTTTAGCTTTTTGATTACTGCTTCAATCTCCTTGTTCATTATTGAAGTGTTTAATTCATGATGCAGTCTTGGTAGTTTCTATGGTAGGTTATTCATTTGAATCTTCATTTTTTTTCTTAATGTAGGCAATTATTGCTATGAACATCCCTCTTACAACTACTTTAGCTGTATCCTATAGGTTTGGGTATGCTGTGTTTCTTTTTTAAATATATATTTCAAGATACTTTTTGATTTCTCATTTGATTTCTTCTTTCACCAGTGGGTTGTTAGCAGTGTGTTGTTTAATTTCCACATATTTGTTTTTTCTCCAATTTTCCTCCTGCTGTTTTTTTCTAGTTTTACATCATTATATTCAAATAAATGTTTGGTACTGATTACAGTCTTCTTAAATGTGGTAAGACTTGTTTTATTACCTAACATATGATCTATACTGGAGAATGTCCTGTGTGTGCCTGAGAAGAATGTGTATTCTTCTGGTATTGCATAGAATGTTCTCCATATGCCTGCTAGGTCTATTTAATCCAAAGTAAAGTTCAAGTCCAATATTTCCTTGTTGATATCTTGTAATTAAAATTCTACCCACGAAATAATCCCAGGCCCTGATGGCTTCATTGGTGAATTCTGCCAAATATTTAAAAAATAATTAATAGAAATTCTTCACAAACCCTTCCAAGAAATGAATTAGTGCAAAAACCTTCTCAACTCAAGCTATAATACCTGTATTACCTGATACCAAAACCAGATAAACACATCACAAGAAAACTACAGATTAATATCCTTTATAAATTTGGACTTAAAGATCTCAACAAATTATTACCAAGCTGAATCCTTCAACTTATAAAAATAATTATATAACATGATCTGTGGAATTAATATCAGAAATTCAAGGTTGATTTAACTTTCAAAAACTAATTAATATAATACACAATAGCAGAATAAAGGGTAAAATCCACATGATCATATCAAAAGCAAAAACAAATCGAGAAAACTTCATGATAAAACTCTCAACAAACCAAGAATAGAAAGGAACTCCCTCAACATCATAAAGAACATCTATGAAAACCCACAGCTAACATCATGTTTTTTGGATGTTTGTTTGTTTTTATATATTTATTTGTTTATTTTTGGCTGTGTTGTGTCTTCACTGCTGTGTGCAGGCTTTCTCTAATTGCGGGGGCTACTTTTCGTTGCAGTGCATGGCCTTCTCATCGCAGCAGCTTCTCTTTGTTGCAGAGCATGGGCTCTAGGCACATGGGCTTCAGTATTTGTGGCTCATGGGCTCTAGAGTGCAGGCTCAGTAGTTGTGGTGCATGGGTTTAATTGCTCCATGGCAGGTGGGATCTTCCCAGACCAGGGCTCAAACCTGTGCCCCCTGCATTGGCAGGCAGATTCTTAACAATTGCACCACCGGGGAAGTCCCTAACATCATGTTTTATAGTGAAAAAGTAAATGTGTTATGTCTACAATTAAGGAAAAGATAAAGATACCAACTCTAGCCTCTTCAACAGTTTACTGGACTTTCTAACCAGAGCAATAGGACAAATATAAAAAGAAATAAAAGACAGTCATATTGGAAAGGAAGAATTAAAATTCTTTCTGTTTGCAGATGACATGAAAATTCCGAAGGAGTCTACTAAAAGTCTTTAAGAATTAATAAACAAGTTCAGCATTATTGCAGAATAAAAGATTGATAAAGAAAATCAATTATAATTTTATACATTTTTAATGAATAATATGGAAATGAAATTAAGAAAACAATTATGTATACAATAGTTTTCAAAGAACAAAACTGTTAGGAATAAATTTAACAAAAGGAGGATAAAACTTACACTCTGAAAACTATAAAATATTGTTGAAAGAAATTAAAGAACACATAAATAAAGGCAAAGACACCTCCTTTCTATTGATTGGAAGACAATATTGTTATCATGGCTATATTTTCAAAATTGATCTATGGAGTCAAAGTAATTCTCATAAAAATTTAGCTGTTTTATTAGTAAAAATTGAGAATCCCATCCTAAAATGTATAGGGGAATTTAAGGGACTCAGAATAACTGACACAATATTAAAAGAGAGAAACAAAATGGTGGACTCACACTTAATGTTTTCCAAATATACCACAAAGCTAAAGTAACCATGACAGTGTGGTACTGCTATACTTACTGACATATACAACAATGTTATATAATTGAGATCCCAGATATAAATCCTCATATTTATAGTTAATTGATTTTCAACAAGGCTGTCATGACAATTCAATTGAGGAAATAATAGTCTTTTCTACAAATGGTGATGAGACAACTGGATAACCACATGCAAAACAATAAAGATGGATCTACCTCATAACATCTACAAAAGTTAATTGAAGTAGCTAAGACCTAAACACTTGAGCTAAGTATAAAACTCATGGAAGAAAACAGAGATGTAAATTTTCATACTTTGAATTAAGCAGTGGTTTCTTAGAGATGACAACAAAAAGCCAAGCAACAAAAGAAAAATAAATTGGACTTCAACAAAATTAAGAATATTTGAGCTGCGAAAGACACCATCAAGAAAGTAAAAATACAATCTACAGAATAGTAGAATATATTTGTATCTCATATATTTGACAAGGGACTTGCATCAAGAATATGTAAAGAACATTTAGAACTCAATAATAAAAAAAAAACAACCATATTAAAAATTGGGCAAATGATTAAAGAAAAATTTCTCCAAAGAATATATACAAATAACTAAATAAGCACATGGAAAGATGTTGAACATAATTAGCCATGAAGGAAGCAAACAAACAAAAAAGGACCACTTCACATGTGTTAGAGTGGCTATAATAAAAAAGACAGATAATAACAAATGTTGGCATTGATGTGGAGAAATTGGGACCCTCATACAGAGCTGGTGATAATATAAATGATATAGATACTTTGGAAAACAGTTCTTTGAAGGTTAAACCTGGCTATTCCACTCCTAGGTATATATTCAAGAAATAAAAGTATATGTATACATAACAACTTGTACAGGAATATTCATAAAGCATTATTAATAATAAAACAAGGTGGAAACAATCCAAATGTTCATCAACCAAAAAGAAGATAAACAGAATTGGGTATTTCAATACAATGGAATATAATTATGCAGTAAAAAGTAATAAAACCAATTGAGATTTCTTGTCCCTATATAAGGAGTATGGAAGTCTCCACTCCATCCTAACAACATGTAAGAAAGCAGAACAGACTAAAAACCAACAGCTCTTCTTTGACCATGAAAGAGGGGATATTATGGGGCAAAATTCTGCCCTGAAGATGGCAAAGATAGAGAGGTAAATAAACAAATTCATGGCTACCCATGCAGAGCCTCACAAGTCCTGCTGCAGGAACCAGTACTGAGACAGGAAAATTTGAACTATAATTGACAAATTGCTGGAAGTCAGTGTGGATAACTCTGAGTTAAAAATCTTCAGAGAACCCAGGCTTGATGTGGCTTCCAAGATAGTATGATTTTTATCTCCAGGAGCTTGACCAGATTCCTACAGTAAATTTTGGAGATTGGATTCCAACAGAAGGAGGCAGGGAAAGAACTACTTTAAAATACACCAGAGCACTCTGTTCCTCTTAACAAGGTCTGTTCTTAGGGGAAACTAGTTAACCAGATCCTAACCTGCTAGAGTATTATCAGAACTTAACTGACTTGGGACATAGGGAAAAACCCAGCTCCAGCCCATTTTAGCCAATGTATAACACTTAAAGAGGGAGGAAGAAAGCAGAGACACTTGTGAAGTTCACAATTCAGAGGCATTTACTCACTAAGACTGAGACTTAATCATTGTATTATAGAACTCTATCCCTCTCCCTGAAACTCAGCAATACAAATTTCTAAAGGTCTATTTACAGCAGTTCTTTTTACACAGTACATTATATTTAGCTATCAATAAATTACAAGGCATACCAAAAGGCAAAAAGCACAATTTTAAGAGCTAGAGCAAGCACCAGAACTGGACATGACAGTGATGTTGGAATTATCAGAGCAGGAATTTTTTAAAAATCTATGGTTAATATGCTAAGGGTTCTATGGATAAATTAGACAGCATGCAAGGACAGATGGGTAATATAAGCAGAAAGATAGAAATCATAAAAAGAACCAAGAAGGAAGGCTAGATATAAAAAAGAAGGATCAGTGTAACAGAAATGAAGAATGCCTTTGACAGACTTATTGGTAGACTGCACACAGCTTAGGAAAGAATTTCTGAGCTAGAGGGTATATCAACAGAATCCTCAATGAAAAGGAAAGAGAAAAAGACTGATAAAAGCAGAACAGAATATCCAAGAAATGTAGGACAACTACCAAAGATGTAACATACATAAGATGACGCTAACAGAAGGAGAAAAAGGAAAAGAAAAGAACAGAAGAAAATTTTGGAACAATAATGACTGAAAATTTTACCAAATTAACGTCAGACTTCAAATTACAATCCAAAAGCTCAAAGAACAGCTAGCAGAAAAAAATGTCTGCCCTTCTCCCCACCCCTCCAAAATGATTTTTAAACTATAGAAAATCAAAGATGGATTAAAAATCCTGAAAGAAGCCCGAGGATAAAAACATCTAACCTATTGAGGAACAAAGATTAAAATTGTTTCTGACCTCCCTTCAGAAACCATGCAAGCAAGAAGAGAGTGGGGTGAAATATTTAAAGTGTTGAGTAAAATACCCATCAACCTACTGTATCAAAAGTATTCTTCATTTCTGTTACAGTGTTTTATTTTATATCTAATCTTTCTTTTTGGTTCTTTCTTATGATTTCTACCTCTCTGTGAAATTATCATTAAAAGGGAGGGAGAAATAGATTTTCTCAGACAAACACATTTGAGAAAATTTATCGTTAGTAGGCCTGCCTTCTAATAAACGTTTAAAGAAGATTTATTATAAGGATTATAATATAAGTCAGAAACTCAGATCTACATAAAGAAGAGGATCAATGAAGGAATGAATAAAGATAAAATTAAAACTTTAAAAGATTCTTAGTCTAATGGATATTTTGTTTACAATAATAGCAACAATGTTTTCAACCATGTATGCTTATGTATATAGCATATACATATACTTATGTATGCTTATTTATGACTGAAATAAATGAAAGTATTGATACAAAGGATGGGAGGAAGGAATTAGGGTTATTTTGCTATTATCAGGTACTCACACTACCTGTGAAGTGGTATAATGTTATTTAAAAGTGGACTTGGGTTAGTTGTAAATGTATATTGCAACCGTAAGGCAACCACTAGAAAAAGTAAAAAAAAAAAAATTATAACTTTATGCTAAGGAAAGAAGAGAATCATAAAAAAATGCTCAATTAAAACCACAAAGGAAGGGTGATTGAGCAAGATGGCAAAGTAGGAGGATATGGAACTCACCTACCCACATGAACAGATCAAGCATACATATATAAGAGTAAAAATTCTCACTGAAACTAACGGGAAACTGGCAGTAAGACTCCTGTACAATGAAGGCCTTAAGAAAGATCCACACAGGACTGGGTAGGAAGGGAAGAGAATTGATTAGGTTTGGACATGTGACCCAGGGATGGGTCTCAGAGGAAAAGAGACAATACATAGGCAGAGATCCACCCTGAGTGAGAGGTTTGAGCCACATATTGCATATCTCAGCCCTGGGGTCCAATATAAGGAAGATGAGCTAACTTGGCTGGTTTGTGGGTCACTGAGACTAACAGGAGGGCTGTGGGAAGCCTTAACTCCAATCATGAGAAGCACATGAGTGCTGCCTTGCTTATAAGGCAGGGCAGAGAGGGCAGATTGAGGACTGCTCCAGTTGCTGCCCAGTTTTCTGCAACTGCCACAGCCCACAGCCAGGCCTGAGCTGAGCAAATACAAACATAGTACTAAAGAAAATCATCAAACCACAAGGCAAGAAATTTTTTAAAAAGAAGAAATAAATGGACAGAGAAGAACTACAAAACAACTGGAAAACAAATAATAAAATGGCAAGTAATACATACTTATCAATAATTACTTTCAATGTCAATGGATAAATGTCCCAATCAAAAGACAAAGGGTGTCTGATTGGATAACAAAAAGACCATCTATATGCTGCTTAAAAGAGACTCACTTCAAAGCTAAAGACACACATACAGACTAAATGTGAAGGCATGGAAAAAGATATTTTATGCATATGGAAATGCCAAGAAAGCAGGGCTAGCAATACTTAGGTAAAATAGATTTAAAAAAAAAGTCTCTAACAAAAGACTAAGAGGTGCATTATAGAATGATAAAGGGATCAATACAAAAATAGGATATTACACTCATTAACATATATGCACCCAATATAGGAGCACCAAAATATATAAAGCAAATATCAACAGACATAAAAGGAAAAATTGACAACAATATAATAATAATAGGGAACTTTTAACACCACACTTACATCAATGGACAGATCATCCAGACAGAAAAACAATAAGGCAACTGTGAGCTTAAAGAACACAATAAGCCAGTTGGACTTAATAGAAGGCATTCAATTAAAAAACAGCAGAATACACATTTTTTTTCAAGTGCACATGGAATATTCTCCAGGATAGATAACATGCTAGGCCACAAAACAAGTCTTAACAAATTTAACAGAATATACATTATATTAAGCATTGTTTCTAACCACAATGGCATGAAAATAGAAATCAATTATGGAAAGAACAATGGGAAAAGAACAAATACGTGGAAACTAAACAACATGCTATAACAAACAAATGGGTCAATGAAGAAATCAAAGAGTAAATCAGAAAATACCATAAGACAAATGAAAATGGAAACACAACTTTCCAACATCTATGGGATGCAGCAAAAGCAGTTCTAAGAGGAAAGTTTACAGCAATAAAGGCCATCTTCAAGAAATAAGAAAAATCTCAAATAAAAAACCTACACTACCATCTAAAGGAATTAGAAAAAGAACAAACAAAGCCCAAAGTCAGAAAAAGGAAGGAAATAATAAAGATCAGAGAGGAAATAAAATAGAGACCAAAAAAACAATAGAAAAATCAATGAAAGCAAAGCTTTTTTTGAAAAAATAAACAAAATAGGTAAGCTTTTAACCAGGCTCATCAAGAAGAAAAGAGAGAGGACCCAAATTAACAAAATAATAAATGAAAGAGGAGAAATAACAACCAATATCACAGAGATACAAAAGATCAAAAGAAAATACTACCAACAGTTATATGCCAACTAATTGGAGAACCTACAAGAAATGGACTAATTTCTAGAAATACACAACCTACCAAGAATGAATCAGGAATAACAAGACAATCTGAGCAGACTAATCACTGGTAGTAAAATTGAATTTGCAATGAAAAACAAAACAAAACAACTCCCTGCAAACAAAGTCCAGGACCAGATAGCTTCACAGGGGAGTTCTACAAAATGTATAAAGAAGAGCTAATACCCATCCTTCTCAAACTATACCAAAAAATTGAAGAGGAGGGAACACTCCATAGTTCATTCTATGAGGCTACCGTTACCCTGATACAAAATCCAAAGATACTATGAAAAAAGAAATTTACAGGCTAATATCTGATGACTATAGATGCAAAAATTTCCATTTTTAAATCAGGACTACACCAAACTAAAGTGCTTCTACACAGCAAAATAAACCATCAACAAAAATAAAAGACAACCTATAAAATGGGAGCAGATATTTTCAAATGGTATATTTGATAAAGGTTTACTATCCAAAATATATAAAGAACTTATACAACTCAACAACAAAAAAGAAACAACTCAATTAAAAAATAGGCGGAGGAGCTGTACAGACATTTTTCCAGAGAAGTTATACAGATGGCCAAAAAGCACATGGAAAGATGTTCAACATCACTAATTACTAGGGAAATGCAAATCAAAACGACAATGAGATATCACTTCATGCCTTTTAGAATGGCTATTATCAAACTGGCAAAAGAAACATGTTGGTGAGGAAGTAGAGAAAAGGAACCCTATACACTGTTGATGGGAATATAAATTGGTGTAGGCACTATGGGAAACAGTATGGAAATCCTTCAAACAGTTAAAAATAGAACTACCATATGATCCAGATATTTCACTTTTGGTATTTATCCAAAGAAAATGAAAACACTAATTTGAAAAGATATACATACCCCTGTGTTCATTTCAGTATTATTTAAGATAGCCTGAATATAGAAACAATCTAAGTGCCCATCTGTGGTTGAATAGATAAGGAAGATGTGTATATATATATATACAATGGAATACTTAGCCATAAAAAAGATGAAATCTTGTCATTTGCAATAACATGCATGAACCTTGAGGGCATTATGGTAAGTAAAATAAGTCAGATGGGGAAAGACAATTACCATATGATTTCGTTCGTATGTAGAATATAAAAAACAAACAAAGCTAAATAAACGTACAAACCAAACCAAACCAAAAATAATATGTAGATACAGGGAACAGAATAGCGGTTACCAGAGGGGAAGAGAGTGGCTGCAAAATGGGTAAAGGAGATCAACTGTATATTGACAAATGGAAACTAAATTTTTGGTGGTAAGCACTCTGTAGGGTATACAGAAATAGAAATAAAATGTACACATGAAATTTATATAATGTTATAAAGCAATGTTACCTCAATAAAAATAAATCTAAATTTATCAAACAACATTAGAATGTGATAAAAGTTACATGTACTTTACATTAATTTCAGGAGAAAGGACATATTTACAATATCTAAGAATAAGTTAGACCTTCACATTAATTACATATAGAGAACTACTTTCAGAATCTTATTTATTTGGTATTGGTTAACAAACATACTATAAAGGCATACTGAAAAATTATTCTTATTATCAAGAAAATAATTCAAATCAGAAGTTAAATTTGTTGGAAAACAGTTTGTCAGTTCCGCAAAAAGTTAAACATAGAGTTTATTTTATGACCCATCAGTTCCACTTCTAGTTATATACCCAAGAGAACTGAAAACATACGATCACACACTTCTACACAAATCGTTCAAGTAGCACAATTCACAATACCCATACAATGGACAATTATTTAGTCATAAAAAACAGTGAAGTAATGATCCATGCTACAATATGAATGAACCTTGAAAACACTGCAAGAAGTAAAAGAAGCCAAACACAAAAGTCCATGTATTATGTGATTCCATTTATGTGAAATGTCCAGAACAGGCAAATCCATAGAAATAAGAAGTAGATTAGTGGTTGCCAGGGCAAAGCAGGAAGGGAGAACTGGGAGATGAATGTTTCTTTTTGGGGTGATGGAAGTGCTCTGAAATTAGGTAGTGGTGACCACTGTACAACATTATGAATATACTAAAAACTAATAAATTGTACACTTTAAAATGGTTAACATGGTGGGAAAAATATAAATGGAAGGTGAAAAAGATACTTTGTGAACATTAATAAAAGACAGCAGGAGTAGCTATATTAATTTCAGACAAAGCAGACTTCAAAGTATTGCGTAATGGTATTTTGCAATCACATTATTAAAAAATAATAAGTTAAATAAGTAAACCAGGAGAACTGCTAGACTTTTTCAGACTCCCACAGAATTAAGCAGTTTTATTCTACTTCTAAAATGTTGATGATAATGCATTCTTATTAAATCTGTTGTTTCAAGGATTGACAGGGAGAGAAATATCTATTTGGGGTATCTAATTTTTCTATATCACTTTCTTTTTTCTTCATATTCTATATATTCTTTATTATATCTGATTCAAAGATAACTTGGCATGATTTTCTTCCTAATGAGAAATTCTAAGATTGGAAGAATCATCTATGCTTTTTATCATAACAATTTGCAGGAAAAAAATGTCAATTATGTTTTCTTAGACTCATGCTCTAAGTATAAATAACTAAAATGTATATAGAGTTCATATTTTGTTTAAAGTTAAGAATTTTATCACACCAACTAGCTTTATAATAATAAAAATTATGAGATAATCAAATCTTTATTACTTTTTGAATTATTATTTAAATTATATAAACACTTGACTCAAAAGGATATAGATTTCCAATGATTTTAGTATAATTCACTTTCTTAAAATTCATATTAACTCCAGATCCATTTCACTATTTATTATCTATTCAAAACTTCATTATGAACATACAGTTAAGAACTTTCACAATGTTGAAATGTTGCAGCATTTTTCCCCTTAGGATAAATAATAAATATTTAAAGTCACTAAGAGTTAGAATTTCAACATATAAAGCACCTCAGAGCTAGTTTTACCCCAAATTGCATCTGGATTGCTTGCCTGTATTTCAGCATGCATATTCAGATATTAACTATATATTCAAATGCTAAGCTTGTAGTGTTACTGACACCATTACACTGATTGGGTATGAAGGAACCCATGAAATTACAAGGTCAGAGATGAAACGCAGTTCATAGAGGCTAGAACTGACATTAAGTAGACATTCTGTGATTTGGTCCTCCAAGGCCTGGACCTGACACCCAAAGCCAAAGCCACAGCTTTGAGCTGAACACCAAAAGCAAACTTTATTTCAATGCACTGTTAACCATTTCCTCATCCTTCTGTTTTAATCTAGTAATTGGGGCCAATTCCTTACCATGAAAAGGGATCAAGTAATTATGTCCTAAGGCTATATATGACATGCAAGGGAGAGGTGACACATGGAACTAGGGAACTGTTAGTTAATGTGTAACCAGTATTGGAAGGCGACCACTGAAAGGCAGCCACTGAAATGAAATGTGCTGGTCTCTAGTGCCTGAGAGTGTTATGTGGGAAGCCGTAGATACTCCTCTGACAGCCCTTTACTCTGCATTTTTAGGAGAAGGAGGAGGACAAGAGGAGACAAATACATAGTGAGCACCTAACATACGGCAATCATTGGGCTGGATGATTCATTAATTTGCAGTATAAACTGCGTAATTAGTGGGATCCAGTACAAAAGGAAAATAAGGGGCGCCTATTTAAAAATTAAGAAATTCACGATGGCAATGGCAGAGCATTAACCAACTGTGGGCGTTTCTGAACACAGGGCCCTGTGTAAATGTCCATGTGTCCGTGAAGTTGGCCTTGCTAATTGGACATTGGTGCTCTCAGAAATGCTACATACTATAATCTCTATTCCACAATTAGAAAATCGAGGCTTAGAAAGGTTTAACTGGTTTGCCCAAGGGTACATACCTTGCAAAAGACAAAGATGGATTATACATATATATGGCTTTATATTTTTGAATTTTATTTATTTTTTTTATTGGGGTATAGTTGTTTTACAATGTTATGTTAGTTTCTACTGTACAGCAAAGTGAATCGGCTATATGTACATACACATCTCCTCACTTTTGGATTTCCCTACCATTTAGATCACCACAGAGCACTGAGTAAAGTTCCCTGTGCTATACAGCAGACTCTCATAGTTATCTATTTTATACATATTAGTATATATATGTCAATCCCAATCTCCCAATTCATCCCACCTCCCCTTTCCCCCATTGGTGTCCATTTGTTTGTTCTCTACGTCTGTCTCTATTTCTGCCTTGCAAACAGGTTCATCTGTACCATTTTTCTAGATTTCACATACATGCATTAATATACAATATTTTTCTCTTTCTGACTTACTTCACTCTGTATGACAGTTTCTCCCTAGCTCTTTGTGATTTGTTTAGTCTTACAGAGCACAAGGGCAATATTATACACACCATTTAAAATTTATATTTAGATGTTTATGTGCTCTTTATTTTTCATCATCTCATAAAATATCCCCTTCCTGTTACTATATAGTTCACTTCTCTCTGCAACTGTCCTGCTAATAAGTTTCCCAATTAGAATGGGATTACACATCCAATGGGAAGAAGACTGCAATACAGCCATAATAACCACAGCAATCTCAGAGCTTCCTAGGATCAGCATAGAGTTAGGACTCCATTATTGGCAAAGCCGCAGGACTAGAACCGTTGAAGCTGCAGGTTCAGTGGACTGCTTCATGGATGGTCCTCTAACTGCTCGTTAATACTGAAGGCCAGGGTAATTATGCTTGCAAAATCCCATGGTACTTGCAAATCTTACTTTTTGCCAATTTTTCTTTCCGGTTTGTATAGAGAGGTGGACTTTCACCCACAGGAGTGCACTCCATGTGTCACTAGAGCATGTACACTTCTGTGGAAGAGGGGCTGTGGTATATATATATATATATATATATATATATATATATATATTTTGGAAAGAGGTAGGTGAGAAGATATAAATATATGAATATGTATATATTTACATGCATGCTGTAAATAGCATGTAACTTCCCTCTGAACAAATTAGTCCCTCTGAATTGTATAAGTGAGCAAATCTAATTTTAGTGAACAAAAGAGGCTGGGAGATGCTGAGCATAATTTTTATGTAAAAATAGGAAGTCTCCAAAGACATCTCTCTTTAAACAGATGAATGCAAATTACCAAAGTCATCTGAATCCGGAAGGTTGATTTATGCGTTTTCCATTGTACCCTTCAACCAAAAAAGCTTTTTCTGTTTCCAAATAGTATGCCTTTGGGGTAAAGTTTTCCTTCATGCACCAAGAAGGGCTGAGAGAAGAGAGCTCCAAAGCAGTCATGTAAAGAAATTGATTCTGTTTTTTTTTTTTATTCAAGCATAGCTCTGCCAAATAGGCTGTCCAACTGTCTACTGTATCCACTTTTAGCAACTTGAATTTTAATTAAAAAAATAAAAGTTTCAATGTTATGTATCAGAGCATATGATTAATTCTCCATTGGCACCCTATGTCTTCAGCCGAGTTCCGACACAGTAAGGAAAAGCTCAAATCCTGCTTGAACACAGCAGCTCAATTCACAAATCAGTATCAGCCATTCTAGAAGATGGGTTTTATTCAACGGCTCCTTCAGCATTGTCAGTACTTATAGTTTCCTTATAGCTTTTAGTACACCTTAAAATCAATAGTGAGTTATTAACTACTAAAATATATTTAAACATTTGTCCTATTAAAGGTAATACACTGCTTATATGGTTTTCATGTACTCTCACTCATAGGATTTCTCTTTTACCCTGCTCTCTTTCAAACATGGACCCTTCTTACACTCTAAGAGTTTTTAAAGTAACCTACAGCAAGAGTGAAGGAGTTTAACTTCTGTCTCTCTTTATATATTTGTGTGTGTGTGTATTCATCAATTAATCCATGTATTCATATACGAATTCAAGAAGCCTTACTGAATAACAATTACCTGCTGCTCAGTATTCCAAGCACTGAGAATCTTTCAAACAAAATCTTCCTCCCAGAACTTAAAGGTTAGAAAATTACATTTGATGTTACTGAAAGAATATTTTAATTGCTCGAATGGCAACTTTTGTTGTCTTTCTTTGCCACCCTGGTGTTGTATTTGCACCTTACAACCCAGGCTTTCATCATAAGCAACTATTTCTGGGGTCCTCCACATACCACACATTTTCACTCTTCTTTGTGCCTTTCTAAGCCTCTCCCTTCTATCTAGATTGCCTTTTCATCCTTTTTATTAATTTATTTTTACATTGTATTGTGGTAAGAACACATAACATGAAGTCTACCCTCTTAAAATTTTAAGTATACCATACAGTATTGTAAACCATAGGTACAATGCTGTACAGCAGATCTCTAGAACTCTTGAATAACTGAAACCTAATACCCTTTGAACAGCAACTCCCCATGTCCCTCTCCCCGCAGCCCCTGACAACCAACGTTATCTGCTTCTCAGAATTTGACTACATTAGATACCTCTTATAGGTGGAATCAGGCAGCATTAGTCCTTCTGTTGGCTGGCTTATTTCTTAGCAAAATGTCTTCCAGGTTTAGTCATGCTGTCACATATGGTATGATTTTCTTTTTTTTGTTGTTTGAATAATATCCCACAGTGTGTGCATGTGTCTATGTACATACATGTGTATATATATATATATATATATATATATATATATATATATACACACATTTTCTTTATCCATTCATCTGTCAATAGACATTTAGATTTTTTCCATATCTTGTCTATTGTGAATAGTGCTGCGATAAACATGGCAGTTCCTATACCTCTTGGAGATCCTGATTTCAGTTCTTTTAGATATAAAGTAAGAAGCAAGATGGCCAGATCATATGATAAGCTTTATTTTAAATATTTTGATGAACCACAATATTGTTTTCCATAGTGGCTACACCATTTTGCATTCTCACCAACAGTGCATAAGGGTTCTAATTTCATCACGTCCTTGTCAACACGTTGTCTCTTACTTTTTAATAACAATATCTATCCTAACAGGTATGAAGTGCTATATTATTGTGGTTTTGAGTTGCATTTCCCAGATGTTTAGTGATGTAGAGCATCTTTTTATATACTTGTTGGCCATTTATATGTCTTGTTTGGAGAAATATATATTAAATTCATTTGTCTCATTTTTAATTTGGGTTATAGGTTTTTTTTGCTTGTTAGTTTTTTGTTATTGAGTTGTAGGACTTCCTAATATATTTCAGATATTCATTTTTTATCAGATATATGGCTTGCAAACATTTTCTCCCTTTCATAAGTTGCTTTTCTTCACCCTGGTGATGGTTTTCTTTGCTGTGCAGAAGCTTTTAAATTTGATGCAAATCCACTTGTAAAATTTTGATTTTGTTGCTTGGACTTTTGGTGTCATATCCAAGAAATCATTGCCAAGCCCTATAACATGAAGCTTTTCCCCTACGTTTTCTTCTAAAAATCTTACATTTAAATGTTTAATCCATTTTGAGTTGCTATTTGTGTATGGTGTAAGATTGGGGTCAAATTTCATTCTATTGCATGTGGATATCCAGTTTTCCCAGCATCACAGCATTATTTGTTGAAGAGATTGCCCTTTCCCCTTGTGTATTCTTGTCACCCTTATTGAAGACCAGTTTACTCTATAGTTTTGAGTTTAGTTTTGGACTCTCTATTCTGTTTCATTGATGTATGTCTAGTTTTATGCCAGTACCATAATGATTTAATTGCTATAGCTTTGCAGTATGTTTTGAAATCAGAAAGTTTGATGCCTCCAGCTTTTTTCTTCTTTCGTAGGATTGCTTTGTTTATTTGGAATCTCTTGTGGCTCAATATGAATTTTAGGATTTTTTTTCTATTTTTGTTAAAATTGCCATGGGATTTTGTAAGGGATTACATTGAATCTGTATATCACTTTGAATAATATGGATGTTTTAACAATATTAATTCTTCCAATTCCTGAACATAAAATGTTATTTTGTGTGTGTGTGTGCCTTCTCTAATTTCCTTTATCAATGATTTGTTGCTTTCAGGATACAAGTATTTCACAACTTTGGTTAAGTTTGTTCCTAAGTTTGTCATTCGTTTTGATGCCCTTGTAGATGGGATTGTTGTTGTTGAATTTCCTTTTACATTAGTTCATTATCCGTGTATAGAAAGGCAACTGATTTTTGTATGTTGATTTTGTATCATGTGGCTTTACTGAACTTGTTGATAATTAGCAGTTTTCTATGGAGGCTTTATGATTTCCTATATATACGATCATGTCATAGGCAAATAGAGATAAATTTTATTTCCTCCTTCTGATTTGGACAGCTTTTATTTCTTTTTCTTGTTTAATTTCTTTGGCAAGGACTTCCAGTACTATGTTGAATAAAGTAGCAAGAATAGGGATCCTTATCTTATACTAGATCTTAGAGGAAAACTGTCAGTTTTTCACCATTGAGTATGATGCTAGTTGTGGGATTTTTATAGCTGGCTTTTATTACATTGAGATAAATTTCTTCTATAAGTAGTTCGTTGAGATTTTCTATTGTGAAAGGATGTTGAATTTTGTCTAATGCTGTTTCTGCATCTTTTGAGATGATCATGTGGGTTTTGCCCTGCATCCCGTTAATTTGGTGTATCATTTCTGTGTGTTGAACCATCTTTGCATCCCTAGGATAGAGCTCACTTAATCATAGTGTATGATCTTTTTAATGTGCTGTTGAATTCACTTTGCTAGCATTTTGTTGAGAATTTTTGCATCTATGATCATCAGAATTATTGGCTGTAGTTTTTCTTCCTTGTGGTGTCCTTGTGTGACTTTGGTGTCAGGGTAATGCTGGTCTCATAAAATGAGTTTGGAAGAGTTCCCTCTCCTATAATTTTGGAAGAGTTTAAGAAGGATTTGAATTAATTCTTCTTTAAATGTTTGGTAGATTTCACCAGTGAAGCCTAAGCTTTTCTTTTTTGGGAGGTTTTTGATTACTGCTAATGTTTGCACTTTTATTTATATTATTTAAAATATTATAATTTTTGTTTCATTATGTTACAAAAATATGCTGCATTTTATTATGTGATGAATATCTTCTGCTTCCTTCTTTCTTCTCTCAAATGTGTCAAAATGCTTTGTGTTTTTAAACAAATCTTTATATTCCATAATTCTTTGGTAGATACTCTTTTCAAAGATATATGATTTGTATGAAAATAAAGATGTAAACTTCTCAATTTCCATTGTTTCCAGATATTTTAATATCTTTTATGCTCAACTGGAAAACCATTGTTCAAAAATGCAGTAGCATTGGAATTACACAGAAGCTTGTTTAAGCCCAGCACTGCCTCCTATTTTCTTAAGGACCTCAGAGGCCTCAGTTCTCCATGTAAAAAAATGAGGTCAGATGATCGTTTGGATAATTTTCAACCCTAAAACTAGAAAATAAATAAAACAGGGACAGCCCAATAAATAAATAAATAAATAAAATAAAACAGGGACAGCCCAATCAGTTACATCCACTGTTGATGTTCTACTTCTACTTTTTTTTCTAATAGAAGGAGGAGCTAAGTAGATAAAAAGACCAACAGGAAATACCTCCAGGCTGAGTGTCTGAAAGTCACTTTTGTAATTTTGATATGAGTTGAGTTTCTGGTCAACAGTTTGGCAAGAATATACATGTCAAAGACTGTTTGCACCAATGTCAGACATTCTAAAAATTATTAATATTGCCAATATTCTAACAGTAATCATTGTACTGCCAAATCTTTAAGTTGGTTTTTATCTTCACTATTACTTAATTATCTTACTCAACAAATATTTATTGAGCATCTACTGTGAGGTTGGTACTGCGGTAAACTTTGGGACAACACGTCTTACCTCAGATATATGACATAATAATGGGAAAATGACAGACACTAAATAATAAAAGACCACAATAATTATAAAATAAATAAACATAGCATTGAAGAGGGGAATAGCTGGCAAAGGTAATTAAAGCTTAACAAGTAGTAGCTTCCACATAGAAATCATGAAAGATATTAAAGGGTTCAGCTATATCCTCTACCAAGAAAATAAGGAACAGAAAATTTTAAAAGTGAGCAACAAAGAAAAGAAACATGATTTTTATTGATTCCAAAGAATAAGACAGTACAAAAGAGGAAAGATTATTCTTTATTAATTCAAAAAAAAAACTTGATTGAGAAAATGTTTCAGAGACAAGGGGTAATTCTGTAATTAGTTGAGTTGGTCATTGGTGAGTTTGTATATTGCCACCTGATCAATAAAAAGATCAAAAGGAAGAATTTTATACACATTTAGTTGCAAACAAAATCTTTCAGACAGTTTGTCACTCTTTATGATGTCTAAGAAAAGGCAAGGAAGAAAATGACATCTTTGAAACCAGCAAGGCTTGTTTTAGGGAAAGTGATGTAATATCCCCAATATGCACCATATTCTGTCTCTTTACTTTTTAAATTTAATTCTTTCCTCAGTATAATATTATCTTTATTTCATTTTTTATTTTCTACTTTTCCATGACCACAATTACTTATAGTCAATAAAATGAATTGGTGAGTTGTTTTGCATTGCCCTCATCATCTTTTCTTCTATACAGACATTAAGCAAATTGCTCCTTCACAAAAATCATTATTTTATTACTTTATTCCTATTTATATTGATAACAAAATAATTGAATTATAGTATCAAATGGAGCAAATTTAATTTGTAAAAAAGGCCTCAGACATGTTCCAAATGAGAAACTGCAATTAGTAAATCTGCAAATCAATGTCATATTTACGTAAAGTTGACTGAAATAGCTTGATCTATGTTAGACCATGGATTATGTAAGTCTTATGTTCTTCTAGAGCATCAGTTCTTGTTCTTTCTAGAGCATCAGTACTGTGACTTATATTACTAAAGTCCACTGAAGTTTATGGATTATTTTAAAGATACTCGAAATCATTTTATAACATGAGCATTTAAAAAGACAACAAAAACGATCTCTTGAGAGTCAAGCAACATTAGATATAATTTTTTGTGTGATTTAAGAAATTTAATTAAAAATGTGATACGTTAAGTATTATGATATTAAGTCCAAATCCTTTTTCATTAGTTTACTAATAAAGGTTTTTCAAAAATTCTTACAATAATGCTTAGTTCTAGGTCTAATTCTGAGACTGGTTTATATCCTTTTTTTTAAATCTTGTTTTTACCTAAACCTAGGAAAATTCTTTAGCTTGTTTTTTCTTTGATCCATAATGCATTGTTAACTTCTAGAATCTATTCTGATAAATTGAGATACCTCAATAAACTTCTCTATTCAAAAACATTTATAAAACAAAAGCATTCTACATATGACTAGTTCTTATAGCATCTCTCAATAAAGGACAAGAAAATATTCTAAAACTATAATTAATGAAGAGATGTTATTGGTAAGTGAAATTATCATGCTCCAGTTTTCTGAGGATCTAATGCTGTAGAAAAACAGTTGACAGCTGGGCAGAATTAATCCAGCCTTAGCTTTGACAAAAAAGTCTAGGATTCAATTTTGCATATTCAAGTGTCACATTAGGCAGAACTAAAGTGATCTTAACAAAGTTTGTTATTAATATTGTTGTTGTTGTTTTCATGGGTGGGGAGATTTTCTTTCTGCCAATGGGCCTGAAAAGTTGAGATCCAAAACTGTTGTGTCATAGAATGTAGGAAAAACACACGAACCTGGAATAATTGAAATATGGGGAGACCTTCAATATGGCAGAGGAGTAAGACAGGGAGATCACCTTCCTCCCCCAAAATACATCAGAAATACATCTACATGTGGAACAACTCCTACAGAACACCTACGGAATGCTAGCAGAAGACCTCAGACCTCCCAAAAGGCAAGAAATTCCCCACATACCTGGGTGGGGCAAAAGAAAAAAGAAAAAACAGAGACAAAAGAATAGGGATGGGACTGCACCTCGGGGAGGGAGCTGTGAAGGAGGAAAAGTTTCCACACACTAGGAAGCCCTTCAACTGGTGGAAACGAGGGGTGGGAGGGGAAACTTTGGAGCCATAGAGGAGAGCGCAACCACAGTGGTGCGGAGGGCAAAGCGGAGAGATTCCCGCGCGGAGGATCAGTGTCGACCAGCACTCACCAGCCCGAGAGACTAGTCTACTCACCCACTGGGGCTGGTGGGGGTTAGGAGCTGAGGTTCCGGCTTCGGAGGTCGGATCCCGGGGAGAGGACTGGGGTTGGCTGCGTGAACACAGCCTGAAGGGGGCTAGTGCGCCACAGCTAGCCGGGAGGGAGTCCGGGAAAAAGTCTGGAGCTGCTGAAGAAGCAAGAGACTGTTGTTTCCGGGTGCACGAGGAGAGGGGATACAGAGCACCGCCTAAACAAACTCCAGAGATGGGCACGAGCCGCGGCTAGCAGCGCGAACCCCAGAGACGGGCATGAGACGCTAAGGCCGCTGCTGCAGCCACCAAGAAGGCTGTGTGCAAGCACAGGTCACTATCCACACCTCTCCTTCAGGTCGCCTGTGCAGCCCGCCACTGCCAGGGTCCCGTGATCCAGGGACAACTTCCTCGGGAGAACGCACGGCGCGCCTCAGGCTGGCGCAACGTCCTTGTGGCCTCTGCGGCCGCAGGCTCACCCCGCACTCCATGCCCTTCCCTCCCCCCGGCCTGAGTGAGAGAAGAAAAGATGCCCTCAGGCGACCTACACTCAGAGATGGGTCCAAATCCAAAGCTGGACCCCAGGAGTTGTGCAAACAAAGAAGAGAAAGGAAAATCTCTCCCAGCAGCCTCAGGAGTAGCAGATTAAATCTGCACAATCAACTCGATATACACTGCATCTGTGGAATACCTGAATAGACAACGAATCATCCCAAAATTGAGGTGGTGGACTTTGGGAGCATCTGTAGACTTGGGGTTTTCTGTATGCGACTGACTGGTTTCTGGTTTTATGTTTATCTTAGTTTAGTATTTAGAGTTTATTATCATTGGTAGATTTGTTTATTGATTTGGTTGCTCTCTTCCTTTTCTTTTTTTAAAATATATATATATATATTTCCTTTTTTCTTTTTGTCAGTGTGTATGTGTAAGCTTCTTTGTGTGATTTTGTCTGTATAGTTTTGCTTTTACCATTTGTCCTAGGGTTCTGCCTGTCTGTTTTTTCTGTTTGTTTTTTTTAGTATAGTTTTTAGCACTTATTGTCATTGGTGGATTTGTTTTTTGGTTTGGTTGCTCTCTTCCTTCTTTCTTTCCTTTTTTAAATTACTTTTTAATTTTTTTTATTTTTAATAATATGTTTAAATTTTTATTTTGGTAACTTTATTTCTTTTTATTTTACTTTTTTCTTTCTTTCTTTCTTTTTTTCTCCCTGAGCCATGTGGCTGACAGGGTCTTGGCGCTCCAGCTGGTGTCAGGCCTGTGCCTCTAAGGTGGGAGAGCCAAGTTCAGGACATTGCTCCACCAGAGACCTCCCGGCTCCATGTAATATCAAACAGTGAATGCTCTCCCAGAGATCTCCATCTCAACGCTAAGATGCAGCTCCACTCAACAACCAGCAAGCTACAGTGCCAGACACCGTATGCCAAACAACTAGCAGACAGGAACACAACCTCACCCATTAAGAGAGAGGCTGCCTAAAATAATAATAAGGTCACAGACACCCCAAAACACACCACCAGAATCGGACCTGCCCACCAGAAAAACAAGATCCAGGCCCATCCACCAGAACACAGGCACTAACCTCCTCCACCAGGAAGCCTACACAACCCACTGAACCAAACTTAGCCACTGGGGGCAGACACCAAAAACAACAGGAACTATGAACCTGCAGCCTGCGAAAAGGAGACCCCAAACACAGTAAGTTAAGCAAAATGAGAAGACAGAGAAATATGCAGCAGATGAAGGAGCAAGGTAAAAACCCACCAGATCTAACAAATGAAGAGGAAATAAGCAGTCTACCTGAAAAAGAATTCAGAGTAATGACAGTAAAGATGATCCAAAACATTTTTAAACTCCTTTTTTTTTTTTTTCCAAATATACTTACTCCTTATCCCTGATCTATGCATGTGTTCTTATCTGAGAAGAGCAAAGCTTGACCTCTATGTGACAATAACTAAAATAGTTGGCAGCAAAATATCATAAACTGAAGTCTGTGAAATTTCTTATGGTCAAATATTTCAACTGTATACTCAGACATTCTATCCACTACATTGGGAGCCATTATTTAACCATTCTGCTATGTGAATTGTTTAATCTAAGTAATGTTATAAGAGTAGAGACAATATATAAAACTTACCTAATGCAAACAGTAAATTTTTTGTTTTCATTTCAGAACAAATAAAAAATAAGTAAAATAAAATTTGTATTGCAAACAAGAGTATTCCTCTATACTCAATAAACAAGAAATGTTGATTTTTAAATTTTGGACATATTTTAAAATTGAACAAATTCATAAAATATCTAGAGCAATGATAAATATATAGTAGTTGGTCAACATTGCTTATAAACTTGAATTTTGACATAATTGTATGATCTATCAACCCACACTCTCAAGGGATTCTTTTTACATCCTCACTACATTTTTATCAAATGTGAGACCCTGTATGTGATAGGAAGCTCATTAATTCATGACAGAGGCTGTGACATTATTAGACAGTTTTAACTGTTAATAAATTCAACCTTAAATTGAATTCAAATATATCTTTTAATAACTTGCATTCACAAGTTCTGTTAACTGCTTGTGGAGAAACAGACAGCAGATTTACTTTGCTTTCTACAACTAGCCCTTTAAATATTTGAAGCCAACATCCTTGTCACCCTCTAGTTATTCCTTAATTTAAAAAAATTAAATATATTAGATTTGTTTTATTTGGCTTACTAATGAGTGGCCAGTTTTAAATTTCCTTTTTTTGAGAAGAGGTATGTGTTGCTAAAGTGATTTGTTATTGTTGTTTAGGAAACAAAATGAAGAAAAATAATAAATGTTAAAGTGTGAAAATGCTGGTATACTCATTAGAATGTGATTAAATGTTTAAACTTCCAAGACATTAACACTGACATTTTGTCTTTTAAACAGTGTCAGGTACTGAAGGTCAACACAAGCAAGCGTTCTGTTTTTGGCCCTTAGTTAGAAGCGCACTGTATGTGGACTTCACGGCAGGGAACTGTCAGGCACTGTCTCCTCTGTGCTGCTTCTCTCTAAGTACTAGCTTGCAGCTGGCTCCAGCATATGGTAGTGTATGGAGATATTTTCTGGGGTCCACTGCCTCAATCACTGTTTAATGATTAATTAGTGCAGTCTGATGTCAGGGTGAGACATTCAATGCTTCAGGTAAAAATCTTAACTATAGAAAGTGATAGTAAGCAGGGTTTTGAAAGCTGAGCTAACTTTGTATTTCTTCTGAGGATTTACTAGATTTTTCTATCCACTTGTAAAGAGTAAGGTGAAAAAAGACAAAATTGTCAAATAGCAAACACCAACAATGACGGGGTGGTATTCAGCAGAATAGTCTATGATTGTCACTCACAATGAGAATAGTGCAGACATACACAATAACTAACTCTCTACTGGAAACCAAGCAAACAACTTTCAGTTGACACTGCAGGACACAATGGATCCGAACTGTGAAAAGCATCTTCTAAAAATGATCCCAGTAAACAAATAAGGGTAAAATATATTTTCTAACAGTACATGGTTTTGAACTCCCTATACATTGAAGGAAGAGGTGGTATGTCTTATACTTATCTATAAAAGAAATAATCTGATAAAAAGTCTAACCTGATATTAAATTACGGTAGTTTATTTTTATTTCTCAGAAATTGCATATAACTTTGAATCATTTATATTGAAATAAATTTTAATTTAAAAAGTGAAGCAGCAAGTTGACAGCTAATCCTAATCTGAATCATGCAAGCTGAAAATAAACTTTGTATTTTGAGAAATTTAGGTCATAATTTAAAATAATCCAGGAATTGTTAAAATTTTTCAGTGAATTAAGCTAATATATTTTTATTCATAAATTTTAATTATTGTTGGTTTTCTACAAAACAAAGTATTTGGCCATTTATTTTCTCATCTGGTGTCTATTTTTCTTAATTATATTACTTTGAAAATAACTCAAAATATTTGTAGAGAACCAGAAATAAAAAAAAAAAAATTCTGTTATACAGCTATTATTCAATGGTAGAGTCAGTATGCTTTACCTGCAACTTGACATTAATAAATGTTTGGAAATATTTTAAGAGCATAAAAACAATTTACTTAGATCAATCTGGATTACAGTGCCTATGTGTTGAATGGAGCAGATCACCAATCTATAAATGGATTATATTTCAAATTGGCATTTATAAGTGTATTACTTAGAACTCAGAATACAATTTTTCATTGAATAATTTTACAAATATTGGTTAGGTTTCTGGGCTAGATTGCCTATTTTTTTAGTATAAAATTGATCAAGTATATATTTACAATAAAAATGTAGTAGTAAATGTTACTGTGAGAAAATGTATGTATAGTATGAGACAATGTATGTATTGCAACTATAATATTAGTGACCTTTACTTATTTATTTATTTGTTTGTTTATTTTTAATGTTGTGTACGTTTCCTTTTTGGATTCAAGGATCATATGAATTTCATTCAACATTCGTGGCAGTGAATAAGGATTTACATTTCATGGTCACTTATGTTTTTCATATTATTTCACAGATGCCTAAGACAAGCAAGAAGAGTCGTAATGCCCTTAGTTTTAAATATATAGGGGTCAGGTATAAGTCATGTAGTTCCCTGTAAGGGATTTCTCTGTTAGGACAAAATAAGACAAAAATCTCAATTCACTATATATATAAATAATTTTTAAAAATGGAAGAATTATAATATCAAATCACTTTTGTTTTCCCCTGTCACAGGTAAATATAGAAAATTAAGGCCTCTCGCCCTCTGAGATGGTCCACACTCTGTGGAGTGTGTTTCTTTCTGAATAAATCCAATTCTTACCTAAAACAAGAAAGAAAAAGAAAGAAAAAAAGAAAAAGAAAGGAAAGAAAGAAAATTAAAATTATATATAAACCCCATAATACTGTAGAAATTTTGACCATTTTTATAACATTTGAGAAGTATTTTTTAAACCAATTAAAAATTACAAAAGGAAATTTGCTTTGCTTCTGGTCTGTGTGTTTAAATTGTTTAAGTACTTTGAACTTCATTGTAGCTTTCTATTCTTTTTAACACATTTTTAAAATATCTTTATTGGAGTACAAATGCTTTACAGTGGTGTGTTAGTTTCTGCTTTATAACAAAGTGAATTTATACATATATGTATACATAAGTTATACATATATGTAAGTCCCCATATCTCTTCCCTCTTGTGTCTCCTTCCCTCCCAACCTCCCTATCGGTCACAAAGCACCGAGCTGATCTCCCTGTGCTATGCGGCTGTTTCCCACTAGCTATCTATTTTACGTTTGGTAGTGTACACATGTCCATGCCACTCTCTCACTTTGTCCCAGCTTACCATTCCCCCTCTCCGTATCCCCAAGTCCATTCTCTAGTAGGTCTGTGTCTTTATTCCCGTCTTACCCTTAGGCTCTTCTTTTTTTTTTGGTTCCATATATATGTGTTAGCATACGTTATTTGATTTTCTCTTTCTGACTTACTTCACTCTGTATGATAGACTATGGATCCATCCACCTCATCACAAATAACTCAATTTCATTTCTTTTTATGGCTGAATAATATTCCATTGTATACACGTGCCTCATCTTCTTTATCCATTCATCTGTTGATGAACACTTAGGTGGCTTCCATGTCCTGGCTATTGTACAAAGGGCTGCAATGAACATTTTGGTACATGACTGTTTTTGATTTATGGCTTCCTCAGGTTATATGCCCAGGGTGGGATTGCTGGATCATATGGTAGCGCTATTTTTAGTTTTTTAAGGAAGATCAATATGGTTCTCCATAGTGGCTGTAAAAATTTACATTCCCACAAACAGTGCAAGAGGGTTCCCTTTTCTCCAAACCCTCTCCAGCATTCATTGTTTGTAGATTTTTTGATGATGGCCATTCTGACCGGTGTGAGATGACATCTCATTGTAGTTTTGATTTGCATTTCTCTAATGATTAATGATGTTGAGCATCCTTTCATGTGTTTGTTGGCAATCTGTATATCTTCTTTGGAGAAATGTCTATTTAGGTCTTCTGCCCATTTTTGGATTGGGTTGTTTGTCTTTTTGATATTGAGCTGCATGAGCTGCATGTAAATTTTGGAAATTAATCCTCTGTCTGTTGCTTCATTTGCAAATATTTTCTCCCATTCTGAGGGTGGTCTTTTCATCTTGTTTATGGTTTCCTTTGTTGTGCAAAAGCTTTTAAGTTTCATTAGGTCCATTTGTTTATTTTTGTTTTTATTTCCATTTCTCTAGGAGGTGGGTCAAAAAGGATCTTGCCGTGATTTATGTCATAGAGTGTTCTGCCTATGTTTTCCTCTAAGAGTTTGATAGTGTCTGGCCTTACATTTACGTCTTTAATCCGTTTTGAATTTATTTTTGTGTATGGTGTTAGGGAGTTTTCTAATTTCACTCTTTTACATGTAGATGTCCAGTTTTCCCAGCACCACATATTGAAGAGGTTGTCTTTTCTCCACTGTATATTCTTGCCTCCTTTATCAAAGATAAGGTGACCATATGTGCATGGGTTTATCTCTGGGCTTTCTATCCTGTACCATTGATCTATGTTTTTGATTTTGTGCCAGTACCATACTGTCTTGATTACTGTAGCTTTGTAGTATAGTCTGCAGTCAGGGAGCCTGATTCCTCCAGCTCCGTTTTTCTTTCGCAAGAGTACTTTGGCTATTCGGGGTCTTTTGTGTTTCCATACAAATTGTGAAATTTTTTGTTCTACTTCTGTGAAAAATGCCAGTGGTAGTTTGATAGGGATTGCATTGAATCTGTAGATTGCTTTGGGTACTAGAGTCATTTTCACAATGTTGATTCTTCTAATCAAAGAACATGGTATATCTCTCCATCTATTTGTATCATCTTTAATTTCTTTCATCAGTGCCTTATAGTTTTCTGCATACAGGTCTTTTCTCTCCTTAGGTAGGTTTATTCCTAGGTGTTTCATTCTTTTTGTTGCAGTGGTAAAGAGGTGTGTTTTCTTACTTTCACTTTCAGATTTTTCATCATTAGTGTATAGGAATGCAAGAGATTTCTGTGCACTAATTTTGTATCCTGCTACTTTACCAAATTCATTGATTAGCTCTAGTAATTTTCTGGTAGCATCTTTAGGATTCTCTATGTATAGTATCATGTCACCTGCAGACAGTGACAGCTTTACTTCTTCTTTTCTGATTTGGATTCATTTTATTTCTTTTTCTTCTCTGATTGCTGTGGCTAAAACTTCCAAAACTATGTTGAATAATAGTGGTGAGAGTGAGCAACCTTGTCTTGTTCCTGATCTTAGTAGAAATGGTTTCAGTTTTTCACCATTGAGGATGACGTTGGCTGTGGTTTTGTCATATATGTCCTTTATTATGTTGAGGAAAGTTCCCTCTATGCCTACTTTCTCCAGGGTTTTTATCATAAATGGGTGTTGAATTTTGTCAAAAGCTATCTCTGCATCTATTAAGATGATCATATGGTTTTTCTCCTTCAATTTGTTAATATGGTGTATCACATTGATTGACTTGTGTATACTGAAGAATCCTTGTAATCCTGGGATAAACCCCACTTGATCATTTGTATAATCATTTTAATGTGCTGTTGGATTCTGTTTTCTAGTATTCATTTGAGAATTTTTGCATCTATGTTCACCAGTGATATTGGCTTGTAGTTTCTTTCTTTGTGACATCTTTATCTGGTTTTGGTATCAGGGTGATGGTGACCTTGTAGAATGAGTTTGGGAGTGTTCCTCCCTCTGCTATATTTTGGAAGAGTTTGAGAAGGATAGGTGTTAGCTGTTCTCTAAATGTTTGATAGAATTCACCTGTGAAGCCATCTGGTCCTGGGCTTTTGTTTGTTGGAAGATTTTAAATCACAGTTTCAATTTCAGTGCTTGTGATTGGTCTGCTCATATTTTCTATTTCTTCCTGGTTCAGTCTGAGAAGGTTGTGCATTTCGAAAAATTTGTCCATTTCTTCCAGGTTGTCCACTTTATTGGCATATAGTTCCTTGTAGTAATTTCTCATGATCCTTTGTTTTTCTACAGTGTCAGTTGTTACTTCTTCTTTTTCATTTCTAATTCTATTGATTTGAATCTTCTCCCTTTTTTTCTTGATGAATCTGGTTAATGGATTATCAATTTTGTTTATCTTCTCAAAGAACCAGCTTTTAGTTTTATTGATCTTTGCTATCGTTTCCTTGTTTTCTTTTTCATTTATTTGTGATATGATATTTATGATTTCTTTCCTTCTGCTAATTTTGGGATTTTTTTCTTCCTCTTTCTCTAATTGCTTTAGGTGTAAGGTTAGGTTGTTTGAGATGTTTCTTGATTCTTAAGGTAGGATTGTATTGTTTTGAACTTCCCTCTTAGAACTGCTTTTGCTTCATCCCATAGGTTTTGGGTCGTTGTGTTTTCATTGTCATTTGTCTCTGGGTATTTTTTGACTTCCTTTTTGATTCTTCAGTGATCTCTTGGTTATTAAGCAGTGTATTGTTTAGCCTCCATGTGTTTGTATTTTTTTACAGATTTTTTCCTGTAATTGATATACAATCTCATAGCGTTGTGGTCGGAAAAGATACTTAATACAATTTCAATTTTCTTAAATCTACCAAGGCTTGTTTTGTGACCCAAGATATGATCCATCCTGGAAAATGTTCCTTGAGCACTTGAGAAGAATGTGTATTCTGTTGTTTTTGGATGTAATGTCCTATAAATATCAATTAAGTCCATCTTGTTTAATATCATTTAAAGCTTTTGTTTCCTTATTTATTTTCATTTTGGATGATATGTCCATTGGTGAAAGTGTTGTGTTAAAGTTCCTTACTATGATTGTGTTACTATTGATTTCCCTTTTATGGCTCTTAGTATTTGCCTTATGTATTGGGGTGCTCCTGTGTTGGGTGCATAAATGTTTACAATTGTTATATCTCCTTCTTGGATTGATCCCTTGATCATTATGTAGTGTCCTTCTTTGTCTCTTGTAACCATCTTTGTTTTAAAGTCTATTTTGTCTGATATGAGAATTGCTACTCCAGCTTTCTTTTGATTTCCATTTGCATGGAATATCTTTTTCCATCCCCTCACTTTCAGTGTGTATGTGTCCTTAGGTCTGAAGTGGGTCTCTTGTAGACAGTATATATACAGGTCTTGTTTTTGTATCCATTCAGGCAATCTATGTATTTTGGTGGGAGCATTTAGTCCATTTACATTTAAGGTAGTTATTGATATGTATGTTTCTATTACCATTTTCTTAATTGTTTTGGGTTTGTTATTGTAGGTCTTTTCCTTCTCTTGTGTTTCCTGCCTAGAGAATTTCCTTTAGCATTTGTTGTAAAGCTGGTTTGGTGGTGCTGAATTCTCTCTACTTTTGCTTGTCTGTAAAGGTTTTAATTTCTCCTTCAAATCTGAATGAGATCCTTGCTGGGTAGAGTAATCTTGGATGTAGATTTTTCTCCTTCATCAGTGTAAATATATCTTGCCACTCCCTCTGGCTTGCAGAGTTTCTGCTGAAAATCAGCTGTTAACTTTATGGGGATTCCCTTGTGTGTTATTTGTTGTGTTTCCCTTGTTGCTTTTAATGGTTTTTCTTTCCATTTAATTTTTGATACTTTAATATGTGTCTTAGCATGCTTCCCCTTGAATTTATCCTGTATGGGACTCTCTGTGTTTCCTGGACTTGATTAACTATTTCCTTTCCCATATTAGGGAAGTTTTCAACTATAATCTCTTCAAATATTTTCTCAGTCTCTTTCTTTTACTCTTCTTCTTCTGGGACCCCTATAATTCGAATGTTGGTGCATTTAATGTTGTCCCAGAGGTCTCTGAGACTGTCCTCAGTTCCTTTCATTCTTTATTCTGCTCTGCAGTAGTTATTTCCACTATTTTATCTTCAAGGTCACTTATCCGTTCTTCTGCCTCAGTTATTCTGCTATTGATCCCATCTAGAGTCTTTTTCATTTCATTTATTGTGTTGTTCATCATTGTTTGTTTCATCTTTAGTTCTTCTAGGTCCTTGTTAAATGTTTCTTGCATTTTGTCTATTCTATTTCCAAGGTTTTGGATCATCATTACTATCATTATTCTGAATTCTTTTTCAGGTAGACTGCCTATTTCCTCTTCATTTGTTAGGTATGGTGGGTTTTTGCCTTGCTCCCTCATATGCTGTGTGTTTCTCTGTCTCTCATTTTGCTCAACTTTACTGTGTTTGGGGTCTCCTTTTCACAGGCTGCAGGTTCATAGATCCCATTGTTTTTGGTGTCTGTCCCCAGTGGCTATGGTTGGTTCAGTGGGTTGTGTAGGCTTCCTGGTGGAGGGGACTAGTGCCTCTGTTCTTGTGGATGAGGCTGGATCTTGTCTTTCTGGTGGACAGGTCCACATCTGGTGGTGTGTTTTGGGGTGTCTGTGGCCTTATGATTTTAGGCAGCCTCTCTGCTATGGATGCGGTTGTGTTCCTGTCTTGCTAGTTGTTTGGCATAGGGTGTCCTGCACTGTAGCTTGCTGGTCGTTTAGTGGAGCTGGGTCTTGCCATTGAGATGGAGATCTCTGGGAGATTTTCACCATTTGATATTACTTGAATCTGGGAGGTCTCTTGTGGACCAGTGTCCTGAACTTGGCTCTCCCACCTCAGAGGCACTGCCCTGATGCCTGGCTGTGGCACCAGGAGCCTGTCATCCACACGGCTCAGAATAAAAGGGAGAAAAGAAAGAAAGAAAGGAAGAAAGAAAGAAGATAAAATAAAGTAAAAATAAAAAATAATTATTAAAAATATTTTTTGAATTAATAAAAAAAAAGAGAGAAGAGAGCAACCAAACCAAAAAACAAATCCACCAATGATAATAATTGCTAAAAAACGATACTAAGAAAAAAAAAAAATCCGGACAGACAGAGCCCTAGGGTAAATGGTAATAGCAAAGCTATACAGATAAAACCACACACAGAAGCATACATATACACACTCACAAGAAAAGAAAAAGGGAACAAAATATATACATCATTGCTTCCAACATCCACCACCTCAATTGGGGATGTTTCGTTGTCTATTCAGGTATTCCACAGATGCAGGTACATCAAATTGATTGTGGAGATTTAATCCGCTGCTCCTGAGGCTGCTGGGAGAGATTTCCCTTTCTCTTGTTTGTTTGCACAACTCCTGGGGTTCAGCTTTGGATTAGGACCCGCCTCTGCGTGTAGGTCACCTGAGGGCCTCTGTTCTTCGCTCAGACAGGACGGGGTTAAAGGAACAGCTGATTAGGTGTCTCAGGCTCACTCAGGCCGTGGGGGAGGGAGGGGCTCGGAGGGCGGGGCGAGCCTGCGGTGGCAGACGCAGGCGTGACGTTGCACCAGCCTGAGGCGCGCCCGTGCGTTCTCCCAGGGAAGTTGTCCCTGGATCACGGGACCCTGGCAGTGGCGGGCTGCACAGGCTCCCGGGAGGGGCGGTGTGGATAGTGACCTGTGCTTGCACAGAGGCTTCTTGGTGGCGGCAGCAGCGGCCTTAGCGTCTCATGCCCGTGTCTGGGGTCCGCGCTTTTAGCCGCGGCTCGCACCCGTGGAGCTCCTTTAAGCAGCCCTCTTAATCCCCTCTCCTCGCGCACCAGGAAACAAAGAGTCAAGAAAAAGTCTCTTGCCTCTTCAGCATCTCCAGACTTTCCCGGACTCCCTCCCGGCTATCCGTGGTGCACTAACCCCCTGCAGGCTGTGTTGACGCCGCCAACCCCAGTCCTCTCCCTGGGATCCGACCTCCGAAGCCGAGCCTCAGCTCCCAGACCCGCCTGCCCGGGCAGGTAAGCAGACAAGCCTCTCAGGCTGGTGAGTGCGGGTCGGCACAGATCCTCTGTGCGGGAATCTCTCCGCTTTGCCCTCCGCACCCCTGTTGCTGCGCTCTCCTCCGTGGCTCTGAAGCTTCCCTCCCTCCACCCCCTGTCTCCGCCTGCGAAGGGGCTTCCTAGTCTGTGGAAACCGTTCCTCCTTCACAGCTCCCTCCCACTGGTGCTGCTACCGTCCCTATTCTTTTGGCTCTGGTTATTATTATTTTTTTTTTATCTTTTGCCCTACCCAGGTACGTGGGGAATTTCTTGCCTTCTGGGAAGTCTGAGGTCTTCTGCCAGCATTTAGTAGATGTTCTGTAAGAGTTGTTCCACATAGAGATTTATTTCTGATGTATTTGTGGGGTGGAAGGTGATCTCCACGTCTTACTCTTCCGCCATCTTGAAGTTCCTCCTCTATTCTTTATTTTGAGGGCCAATTAGTGAGGTCTAAGAGAATTGGCAGAGGTAGAACTTATAAACTCCAAATATTTAGCTGACAAAATATAGATGGTAAGAATTGGATGGTTTGACATATTGTTTTTCTGAAGGCTTTTCAGAGTTCCCCACAGTGCTGCCACAGTTTAGCTTGAAAATGTTAGTACTTGAAATACCCACAAAACACATTTTGGGCTTGTGTTAGGTGCACAAGAGAAAAAGGGTGAGAAAATTGGTGAAAGAAATGATTTTGGGGATGCCTATTTTACAGGATACTCAAGAGAGTCATGGTACAAAGTTGAGAATTACTGATATACATCAATCTTGATTCTTATTGAAATGGCCTTGCCATCACAAAGTGGGCAAGTATAGTACCTAACCACAAATATAAAAAAGGTACCAGCTTACTCTAAGCCCCGAAATTGTAGCATTCTAATTTCATCTGGTTGATGTGGCATATTTATATCCCCAATTTAATGAAGCCTGAAGAGTCAAACTAGTAGTGTTAGGCTGAGTTAACACCACAACTTTGCTCACCATACAAATAGCAAAATTTCGTAATATCATTTTTATGGGACTTAAAAGACATTAAACTAAATATGACTACTGTTCCATAAAATGGTAGAATAGTTTTCCATATAGTGTATGTATGCAAATACAATATCGCATCTTAACCTCCACTGCCCATAGTAAGTTACCCTTACAGCTTGAATTGAATAACTATTATTGGTTTACATGCTTCTAAATCTTGTATTTTGTGTAACTAAGGTAGAGCTAAGCTTTCAAAAAATAGAACAATGCCTTATACACAAAACTATCTTGTTTAAAAGCTTTGCCTCATTGTGCAAAATATCCTTACCCATTTGAAATAAATTCATAATGCACAATGAACACAAAGCATATGACCTGAAAATTACAAGGGAATCTTTTTAATGTCAAATGTTTCATATACGTCTCATTCCTTCAGAGAAATGTTGGGCTGGGGATAGGGGATTCAGAAGAAAAGGAAATTCAATTCTAAAAGTACAAACTTCAGTGAGTATATACTGTAGGGACATTCAATTTCTAGCTTTTAAGAGAGTCAGTAAATGTATAAATCATTGCTTTATCAGCCTCTCAGGTAACCCCAGGTTACAAAGCTCTCTAATGGTTGTCAATATCAGTATATACACCACAGAATTGCAGGGACTTCTTGGGAGGAGGTTCATTTGTTTGCTTCAAATTAGTTGGTTAAACAGAATTGTATGAGGTAAGTTGATAAAGTGATCACAAGGTAAGGGCTGAACATGTAGCTATAGGATATACCTTCAGTTGTAGGAAAGGTTTTCCCCTTCCCCACCTATTGTGATATGCTCAGTAAAGTTTCCTTTATGGCTTTCTCCACTCTTTTCCACTGATACAATGACAACCATGACAATCATATTTTATAGATATATGCACTTTAAAGCACTGATGTGTAAAATAGGTTTACTGTACTCAAAACTGCTCTTTTCTGGAGAGACTGTGTCACAATTACCTGACTATAATAATAGACAAAACTCAAAATAGCCTTACTTTGGCTAAGCATCACAATTTGGGAGACATGTCTGGACTTTGTAACTTCATCAAATTCCTTTTTCTCTCAAGTAGAGTGTCTTAGACACAATTTCCATTAATACTGACAGGACCTGGAATTCTGTTTTTCTTTCCAGGCTTTTCCACTATTCCTTGACTCTTATTTTGAAGTAGGAATAATATTTAATTTAGATGTAAGTGAAATTAAAGGCCATACCTCTTTCTTTTCTGAGCCTTCAAGTAAGCATCTTACCATACTTAAATGTAATACATTGATCATACTGCATGGTTTCAGATTTTATATATACTACTAATTATCTGTATTTAATGTAGAAAGCAAGTGTTTAGAAATCCTTGTATCAAAATTAAAATAAATATTCATCCAACCATTCAAAAATATATTGAAAGAGCCAGTGGAAATAGGATATCAAAATTGAGGGCTTCCCTGGTGGCGCAGTGGTTGAGAGTCCGCCTGCCGATGCAGGGGACAAGGGTTCGTGCCCCGGTTTGGGAAGATCCCACATGCCGCGGAGCGGCTGCGCCCGTGAGCCATGGCCGCTGAGGCTGCTGCTCCGCAACGGGAGAGGCCACAACAGCGGGAGGCCCGCGTACAGCAAAAAAAAAAAAAATTGAAAGGCACCAAAACCTGAGAGTTGAGTTCCAAACTGAGTAAAAAAGAAATAAATATGCCAACTTTCACAGGAAATTTCAGAACTCTTGAAATTCTCAGCCATACAAAGGACTGAAAAAGGGGTCAGTGTACAGAGAAAATAGAATATTTTTGTGAGGAGCTTACCTTTTAAGAAAGGTGGTCTGTGAGAAAACGTCACCCAGGCTATTGGAATGTGATGTTTTCAGGAAGTATCCCAACCTACCTTTGGCGCACATTGCAGATTAGGGTGTGACTCCTGCCTGAGAAATGTAGAAACAAGAGATTAAGTCTTACACTGTTAGAGTCAGGAAACTGCTACTACAGTAGTATAAGACTGCACTCTGAATTTGTTTGAATGAGGATGTAAGTATTCCCATGCACCAAATGTGAGCCACACAAGAGGGAGAGTTGACTTAGATTCTACCTAAAAGGGCTATCGAGAGGGCGAAAGACCTAGAAGAAATGGAAGAGATATTCTAGCAGATGAGAAAGGAGTCCTCAGCTTACAGAAGGGATATTCAAGGGAGAGGATCACAGAACCTCAGAGAATTTATTAAAGAAAGCTTGGAAAGGAAGAGTCAGATTTAAACTTCAGCCAGGTTCAGGGAAACAGGTACAGCTCACAGGGCACAATCCAGTTGAAAAGCTTTTCCTTTGTCCTTATCATTTCTACTTTTTTTTTTCTCTGATCCTTCAAGTATTCCAAACTGGTTAGTAAAGCAGTGCATGGGGGAGGGGCAGAGTTATAAAAAGAAGTTCAAGGTGGAAAACTAGAGAAGAAACCAAGGAATACTCCTCTACTAATGGAGTACTAATCTGAAACAGGCTCTAGCTGAGTAGAGAGGGAAAATGTTTAATGCTGAATCAAAGACTTAAAAGAAAGGAGATTCAACCATACCAATGTTCTCTGGTGTCATTCTGTGACAGTGCTTCAAAGATGGAAATTAGAGCACTTGTTATTTCAATTTTCCAGTGAATAAATGTTTTCATATTTTTTGAACAGCAGAAACTTGTATCCTGGGATTGATCTGTAATTATTAATATCCAGCAAATTTTAGCCAGGCTAGGGAAAAAAGGCCCCAAATAACACATTGTTTCTCTGGAAGTACGTTTATTTTTTGCCTTCATTGTGAAGAACATTTTTGCTTGGTACAGAATTATACATTGGCAATTTTTTCCCCAGCATTTTTCAGATAATATTCTGGTGTTCTTTGGCTTTAAATCTTTCTTTTGAGAACATTATTGTTGGTAATACAGAACCAATATACTCCCTGTTTTTTGGCTGCTTTCAAAACTATGTGTCATCTTTTAAATATCAGTTTTGTGTGATGTACCTTCAAGTGGTACTCTTCAGCTTCTTAGAGTTTCTTGAATCTGTGCTTAATATATTTCATCATTTTGCAAAATGTTGGTCCTTTTTTCTTTAAATATTTCTTCCATTTTTTTTCTGTACTTTCCTTCTGAGACACCAGTTACATACAACTTTTTATCTCTCCAAAGTGCATGATATGTCTTTTGCAGGCTTTTCTGCATTGTACTTTCTCTTGTTCCTTCATACTTCAATCTGGACAATTTGTTTTAATATTTAATTCTCTCGTCAGCTGTCCATAATGGCTATTATATCTACTGAGTTCTGAATTTCAGCTGTATTTTTCATAGAATTTCTATTTTTAATTGTTTTGAATTATCTGCAAAACTTCTGCAGTATCTTGAATATAGTAATCACATCTTTATATATGTCCTTAATAATTTTAGTCTTTTAAATCTATTGTTTGTTTTACTCCTAGTTTTATGTATACCTGGTTGTAGTTTTATTGAATGCTGGCCATTGAAAATGAAGTTTTTAGGAATCATATAAGGCTATCTTTTTTTACAGAAGGTCAACTTTTGATTTTAGCAGGAAGTCAAGTTGGGAGCACATCACTTTTATCTATCAAACTGATTTAAAAAGTAACTTCGGTCCTTGTGAGGACAAGTCTGTATCCTGTTTACTCTTCTCTTCCACAGTAACCCTTCAGAATCCCATTCTAAAGTCCACAGAATTTACCAGGGCTCCACTCCTTGGTGAATCTTGGACTTCAGTTTTTGCACCTCTAACTCCATGAAACTGTCAAAAGATTTTCAATCGCTTAACTACAGTTTTGAAATCAGCAAAAACCATTACAGAAACAGTGGTGCTAATGTCCGGCTCTCCTTACTGGACTTTCCTTATTTCTAGAATTTTCTTTGCCTGAAAATCATTGCCACTCAGATAGTTCTCTGATGCCTTCAAATATATACATGTAAGTTTCCAACATATATATATATATACATATGCACATACATATATATGCACATACACTTACATAAATATATAAAATTTGCCAAATTTTATTATTCTCAGTGGAAAGGTTGATGTGGAACCCACCATTGCTAGAAGTAGAGCCTATGACCCATTATTAAAAAGAGAGAGAATATGTATGCTTTTTGAATTTCTGGTCAATTCTGGTAGAAATGTTTGACTCATTTGAATTTCCTAGATGAGTCCTAGATGAGAGGTAAGGTACTGTGGCTAATTAAGCACTTTTATTAGAAAGTTTGTTTAAATGTTTTAAGTAATTTTAACAGATATAAAATTCTCTGCTTGGAAATTTCTATTATGTGTCACTACCAAGTTCTGATGAGGAAAATACCCTCTCTCAGGTAATGACAGCTCTGAGATAAGTGTTGCAGACTCTCATTCATTGATGTTAGGGAATATTTCTCTGCCAGTCCTACATAATTACACATGTGGCCACAGCTTCTTGTGTGTAATAGAAACAGCAGAATTTGTGGGTTTTTATGTCTGACTCACATGATGCTGTGGACATAAATTAGTATAATTTGTTCTTTGGCATATCCTACTTCTTACAAATTTCATCCCCTGTTAAATCTGGAATAATATTCTTTTCAGAGTAATGTCCACTTTATAAATAAAATATTAATAAAAATAAGAGTTACAGAGATGAGGCCTTAATTATAATTGTAATTGCAATATTTGGAAAATTATTAGTTTTCTATCTGGGATAATTTCAAGTTATGATTCTTCTTTAATCTCATCATTTGACTCAGATTAACATAAACTTTTAGGTTGTAAAATGATTGGACAATTAACTTATAATTTCAAAATATTGGAAAGAATTTTCTTTATATGTACTTTAAAGTTAAAAATCCTAAATGGTCAAAAGTTCTAATAGGAAATTAGGAATTAGTCGAATGCAGTTTCTTATATGTGAGTGAGGTAAAAGGAAAACTGAGGAAGGTTTTAGTCTTACATTGACCATAATCTCTCTCATTCAGTGTAAAAAGACAAAGGAAAATAATAAGCACAGTATTTGCACATTTTAAAGTGCATATCCATATATTCTTCGCAATTTTAACAATACTTATTATTAGTTTGCTCTGCTTATGCTATGTGTTGACATTGTTATAACCTCTGCAGTCCTATTAGGACCATATTATTGGTCTACTTTGTTTTCTCGCCTATTTTCTTTTTTTTTTTTTAAGTTGAATACAATTTTTTTATTCGGGATGATTTTTTAACATTTCTAACATCATAAATACCAAAACAATATTGCAAAACCAATACAAAAAAATTTTAAATGAATAATTTACATATAAACATCATGGAAGTATATATCTTCATTATATATTTTTTATTCATAATTTTGTTTATAGCTTTATTTTAGTATCTTTTCTGGTTCTAGTAATATAAGTTATATCCTTTATTAAAGCCTTGAAATATTCTTACTAGAAGTCAAGATAAAAGAATACCAAATCAAACTAGCCAAGGATCTAAATAATCCATCTACTGATTTTTGGTGAAAATACAGGATTAGGATTATTTTCCTTTGAAGATTCAAACCTGAGACACTTGCCATCAGTCTTACGTTTTTCTTTTCATTTTTTTATTTATGTGCATTCCTATTTTTCATTTATTTACTTATTTGTAACATCTTTTTTGGAGTATAATTGCTTTAAAATGTTGTTAGTTTCTGCTGTATAACAAAGTGAATCAGCTATATGTATACATATATCCCCGTATCTCCTGCCTCTTGTGTCTCCTTCCCATCCTCCCTATCCCACCCCTTTAGGTGGTCACAGCACAGAGTTGATTTCCTTGTGTGATGCAGCTGCTCCCCACTAGCTATCTGTCTTACAATTGGTAGTGTATATATGTCAATACTACTCTCTCACTTCGTCCCAGCTTACCCTTCCCCCTCTCCATGTCCTCAAGTGAATTCTCTACGTCTGCGTCTTTATTCCTGTCCTGCCTCTAGATTCTTCAGAACCATATATATTTTTTAAAATTTGGATTCCATATACATATGTGTTAGCATAAGGTATTTGTTTTTCTCTTTCTGACTTACTTCACTCTGTATGACAGACTCTAGGTCCATCCATCTCACTACAAATAACTCAGTTTCATTTAAGTGCCACATCTTCTTTATTGTATACATGTGCCAACTCTTCTTTATCCATTTATCTGTAGATGGACACGTAGGATGATTCCATGTCCATTATTGGTAATAATGGATTAGTAATTAGTAATAATAATGGATTAGTAATTAGTAATAATAATGGAACATGATTCCATGTTCCATTATTAGTAATGCTAATAAAAATCCAGTTTATGTTACACTCTAAAATGCAAACAGGCTCTCTATGCTAAATTTTCAAATAAGTAATACATAGTGTATATAAATGAAGAAAGAAAACTACTTTTAAGAAAAAATTAAAGTTTACTGCCTACACTAGTCTATATGTTATCATGTTAGTTGTTTTAAAACATTGTTTTGAACTGTGTGCATTAATATTTCTCCTTAAAGCAAATAAAGTATGTGTTAAGACACTGTGGTTTCTATAACTTAATTGACTTCAAAGGAAACAATATTACATGGAGACAGACACTCATAAATGTTTCTCCAATTTCAGCAGAAGTCTCCAAAGTCCAAATAGACATCAAGCTTGTTTAATTAAGATATATAATTTTTACTGGTAAATTATGTAGAAACTGATGCATTAAAGAAATTTATTTGCATATTACCAGACTGGGTAAAATGGGCAAATATTTGGATCAAATATTTATCAAAACTTAATCATTTTAAGATTCATAATTTGCAGGGCAATCCCTAGTTAATTAGCTAACTGGCATTGAGACAATGTTACTAAAGTGTTAAAAGTCTGACTTTACTTCTAGAACTTTTTAAGGTAAAACTGACTTTAAACTGAGATAAGTGGAGAATATGACTTTGTGCAAAGACCTTAATCATGTTTCAATTTTTCTGAGAAAGAAAAAAAACTAGAAAACATTTAGATGCAGGAGTTATCTTTAAAATTCAGTGTTGAGTGAAAAAAAAAAAAAGCAGCATGTGCTTTACAACAAATATAATCTTTGTAAATTAAATAAGTACATACACATACACATACAGGACATAAGGCTATTTATTTCACATGTTTATATACATATCCAAGGACATACTTAAAATATATTAAATAAATGTTACTTGGGGGAGTGGTAGTGATTATGTGAAAACTGAAGATATGGGGAAAGTATTTTAAAATGCAAAAGGCTTGGGACTCCCTTGGTGGTGCAGTGGTTAAGAATCCACCTGCCAATGCAGGGGACACTGATTAGAGCCTGGTATGGGAAGATCCCACATGCCGTGGAGCAACTAAGCCCATGTGCCACAACTACTGAGGCCATGTGCATAGATCCTGTGCTCCTTAACAAGAGAAGCCACTGCAATGAAAAGCTCATGCACTGCAAAGAAGAGTAGCCCCCACTCGCCTCAACTAGAGAAAGCCCCTATGCAGCAATGAAGATCCAACGCAGCGAAAAATAAATAAAATTAATTTAAAAAATAATAAAAATGCAAAAGGCTTGACAAACTGCTGCAAGAGCTGTTTGTATTTTTGGAGATTAATCCCTTGTCAGTTGCTTTGTTTGCAAATACTTTCTCCCATTCTGAGGGTTGTCTTTTTGTTTTGCTTATGTTTTCCTTTGTTGTGAAAAATCTTTTAAGTTGAATTAGATCCCATTTGTTTCTTTTTGTTTTAATTTTCATTACTCTACGAGGTGGATCCAAAAAGATATTGTTGTGATTTATGTCAAGGAGTGTTCTTCCTATGTTTTCCTCTAAGAGTTTTATAGTGTCCAGCCTTACATTTAGGTCTTTGATCCATTTTGAGTTTATATTTGTGTATGGTATTAAGGAGTGTTCTAATTTCATTCTTTTACATGCAGCTGTTCAGTTTTCCCAGCACGACTTATTGAAGAGGCTGTCTTTTCTCCACTGTATATTCTTGCCTCCTTTGTCATAGATTAGGTGACCATAGATGCATGGGTTTAATCTCTGGAGTTTCTATCCTGTTCCATTGTTCTATAGTTCTGTTTTTGTTCCAGTATCATACTGTTTTCATTACTGTAGCTTTGTAGTATAGTCTAAAGTCAGGAAGCCTTATTCCTCCAGCTCTGTTTTTCTTTCTCAAGATTACTTTGGCTATTCAGGGTCTTTAAAAAAAAATCTACAAACAATAAATGCTGGAGACAGTGTGGAGAAAAGGGAAGCCTTCTACACTGTTGGTGGGAATGTAAATTGGTACAGTCAATATGGAGAAGAGTATGGAGGTTCCTTAAAAAACTAAAAATAGAACTACTATATGACCCAGCAATCCCAATCCTGGGCATATACCCAGTGAAAACAATAATTTGAAAAGACACATGCACCCCAATGTCATTGCAGCCAGGACACAGAAGTAATCTAAATGTCCATCAACAGAGGAAAAAAGATGTGGTGCATATATACAATGAAATGTTACTTAGCCATAAAAAAGAACAAAATAATGTCTTTTGCAGCAGCATGGATTGGCCTAGAGATTGCCATACTGAGTGAGGTAAGACACAGAAAGACAAATATCATACGATATCACTTATATGTGGAATCTAAAAAAAAAAAAAAGGGTACAAATGAACTTATTCACAAAGCAGAAGTAGAATCATGGATTTAGAAAACAAACTTATGGTTACCAGGGGATTAAGCAGGGGTAGCGGGGGAGGGATAAATTGAGAAACTGGGATTGACACATACACAGTACTGTATATAAAATAGATAACTAATAAGAACGTGCAGTACAGCACAGGGAACTCTACTCAGTACTCTGTAATGGCCTATATAGGAAAAGAATATTTTTTTTAATAAAAGGGTGGATATATGTATATGTATAACTGATTCAATTTGCTGTACACCTGAAACTAACACAATGTTGTAAATCATATATTCCAATAAAAAATTTTTTTTCAAGATAAAGACTTAACAAGTGACTGTAACTCATCTAAGGCCATATATCTGTTTAAGTGTATAATACTAGTACTCAGTTCTGTCCAGTTCTACAGCTGGTATCTGAGCTAACAGTACCTGCTGCCTCAGTGGTTGCTAAATGGAAAACAGAGAGTCCATCTTTACTAAATCTCCCCAGAACATCTAATCACTGGGTGGAAGCACTTGTTTAGCTGAAGACCAGGCAGTCTTCATGATATATCCCTGCTTAGGGAAGCTTGGGTCTTTAATGCCAGTTCCCTGGGCTCTCCATCCCTGCTTCTGAGCCCTGCTGTGGGGAACCCCTGCTTGTTTAGTCTTGCTCTGTTAAATGCAAAGTGTAGATTATACTACAAATGGCTGGAGCCAGGATAAAGAAAACATGATCCAAGGCACAGATCTTGGCTTTCTCACACCTTCCAAGTCACCTGGGAACCATGTCTTTTAGGTGGAAAGTAGTAGCTTTTCTGCTTATACTTTTTCTTCTTTTCCATTTTGCTTATGCAATATTTTCCCTTCTTACTTTCAATATTTCTGTCTGAATTTTGCACACATTTTCAGGACTTTTATATTCTAATTTGCCTTTAGTTTTTTTTATTATACTTTATTTACAGATGTGTGTGTGTGTGTGTGTGTGTGTGTGTGTGTGTGTGTATTCACAATATTTAGAAAGATATTTCTATGCCAGCTTCCAAGAGGATTGAGGCTTTTTGCCTCTTGGCCATTTTCGATATATTTACACTTTCCAGTGTTATAATAATGAATATCTTCTATCTTCATATGTAAATCTGTCATATAGTCTGGTTTGATAAGTTAAACTATTACCATCCTATGACATAAAAGTGACATTTGTCACCTCTTTAAAATATTTCAAACACAAGTTTGGGCTACTTTCCTACTCTTTCCAAACTATTATTTTAGACTATTAACAAATGGGTGTAGGTCCAATACAGTAATCCAACGTTATGAATTTTAATTCTAATTATTAGTTTAGATTTGTCATTTTCAAAGGCATTTCATAAATTTTTGAAGTTCTTTACCAGTTAAATCTCTCAGAGCAAAATGAAAAAAGAATGAAATACTCAGGAATAAATTTAACAAAGTAAGTTCAACAATTGCACACCAAAACTTTCAGTATATTTTTGAGTGATATCAAAGAAGATTTAGGCAAAAGGAGAGACAATATATTTTATGGATTAGAAGACTCAGTATTTATAAGATGACAATTCGCTTCAAATTGACTTATAGATTTAATGCAATCCCTGTCAAAATCTCAGCAAGCCCTTTGACAGAAATTGAAAAGCTAATTCTGCAAAGTACCTAAAATAGCAAAAACAATTTCCAATAAGAAGAAAAAATTGGAGGACTACATTTCCTGGTTTTAAAATGGTGTATCAAGCTACAATTATCAAGACAATGTTGTACTAAGACAGCAATGGGCATTCAGACCAAAGGAACAGAATTGAGATCCCTAAAATAAGCCTTTACACTGATGATTGGATGATATTTTACAAAGATGTCAAGGTAACTCCATGGGAAAAGACAGATTTATCCAAAAATAATGCTGGTACAATTGGATGTGTAGACATAAAAAGGTAAATTTAGATTCAATTCAGTGTATCTACAAAGACTAACTTATAATGGGTCATAGACATAAATGTAAAAGCTACAGTTTTTCAACTTTTAGAATAAAACTTAGGACATCTTCACGATCTTGGGTGAGGCAGATTTCTTAGATACAACACCAAAATTATTATACATAAAAGAGAAAAAAATGATCATCTCTACTTAAAGTTAAAAACCTGTATGCTTCAAAGAAAATATATAAAAGCAAAAGACAAGCTATAATCTTGGAGAATATATTTGCAAATCATTATATCTAATAAAGGACTTCTATGTAGAAGTTATAAGTAACACGTAAAGCTCCACAACAAGAAGGCAAACAAATCAAATTTTTTTTTTTTTTTTTTGCGGTACGCGGGCCTCTCACTGCTGTGGCCTCTCCCACTGCGGAGCACAGGCTCCGGATGCGCAGGCTCAGCGGCCATGGCTCACGGGCCCAGCTGCTCCGTGGCATGTGGGATCTCCCAGGACCGGGGCACGAACCCGTGTCCCCTGCTTCGGCAGGCGGACTCTCAACCACTGCGCCACCGGGGAAGCCCCAAATCAAAATTTTTTAACAGCTTTATTGGAGTACAGTTGTTTTACAATGGTGTGATAGTTTCTGCTGTATAACAAAGTGAATCAGCTGTACATATACATATATCCTCATATCTCTTCCCTCTTGCGTCTCCATCCCACCCTCCCTATTCCACCCCTCTAGGCGGTCACAAAGCACCGAGCTGATCTCCCTGTGCTATGTAGCTGTTTCCCACTAGCTATCTATTTTACATTTGGAAATGTATATATTTTTTAAGTGAAAATTTGAATAAGCATTTAACAGAAATAGATACACGAATGTCTAATAAGCATATGAAAAATGCTCAACTAGTCCATTAGGGAAATGAAAATTAACACCACTATGAGATGCCTCTTTATACCCGCTGTATTGGCTACTATGAAAAACACAAATAATAACAAGAGTTGGCAAGGATATGGGGAAATTGAAACCCTCATACATTGCTGGTAGGTGTATAAAATTATGTAGCTACTTTGGAAAATAGTCTGCCAGTTCCTTCAAAGAGTAAAGGGTGTAACTATTTGATCCAGCAATTCCACTCCTAGGTATATACACAAGAGAAGTAAAAACACACATCCACACTAAGACTTGCACATGAATGTCCATAGCATCGTTATTTGTTATAGCCAAAAAATGGAAGCAATTTAAATGTCCATCAAAAGACACATGGAAACATATGGTATATCCATACAATTGTATGTTGTACTAGGATAACAATATACATACAAACCAATGGAACAAAACTGAGAGTCCAAAAATATGTTTTACATTAAAAAAATTTTTTTATTGGCCTATACATTTAGGTGTCACCTCACACTGGTCAGAATGGCCATCATCAAAAAGTCTACAAATGATAAATGCTGGAGAGGGTGTGGAGAAAATGGAACCCTCCTACACTGTTGGTGGGAATGTAAACTGGTAGAGCCACTATGGAGAACAGTATGGAGGTTCCTTAAAAAAGTAAAAACAGAGTTACCACATGATCCAGCAATCCCACTCCTGGGGATATAACCGGAGAAAACCATAATTTGAAAAGATACATGCATCCCAATGTCCACTGAAGCACTATTTACAGTAGGTAGGACACAGAAGCAACCTAAATGTCCATCAACAGTTATGTGGACTTGGATAATTCTATTATGAATAATTTCTTTTTTATTAATTAAAATAGTAATTTTGCTTGCCGTCCAATATGAAATGAATGAAAATAGATTTCTTATATAATTCTGTGATTATCTTTAATACTTAAATAAGTATCATCACATGCTTGCATCATTAATAATTTTATCAGGTATTAAAAGTCTTACAAAATGCATTGTAAATGAATATTAAATATATGCAGCAATTAACTGTTAATTTGAATAATACATGAACATGCTTTCATGCTTTTTAATTTTGAGTGATCTGATTTTTAAATACCCACCAACCATGAAATGATTTGAGAATTTAAAAAATTAATCATCCATATTGATAGTTTCAAAAATTAGAGTAAATGTTTTTATTCTATAATCTTACTTTTTAACTAAATAAAAGTTGCTGCATCAAGTTTTAGTATCATTTTAAAATATGTCCTTGTAGAAGTTGCCATAAATGTTGACATTTTCAGCAGCATAAATTTATAGTGATACCGAATTTTTATGACACTATAAAAGTCCCTACTCATGATGACATCTACAGCTGCATTTTACAGAAATATTAGAATTTGTATCTTACACATGTAGTTTATCCTATGTGGTTTTTCAAAGAAAGGAAACTGGGGTAACAAATATTTCTGATATCCCCAAACAAGTCAAATATGTGTTATAGGAATTTAAAGATCTGGTTTCACTCCCTTAATATCTGGCAGCCATAGAATCTCTAACTGTTACTTTTTAATCAAACTAGTTGGAGAAGAAAGATGGGTTTAGCTGGGAATTGGATGAATCTATTAATGGAAGAAAGAGCAGATTTTTATTAGGAGAAATGGATGACAGAAACAAAACTGCTGTTATTTAAGTATCCAGAGAGTTCCTGGGTTATTGTTGTCTTAATCTGCTTCATTATTGACTGTTGAGCTAAAACACTTAGAAAAAAATGATAGATATACATGAATCAATTTTTTAAAGTTTATTTGAAGTTGAAAAGAAACAATATTTGTCTATACCTAAAATATTTACCAGTTTCTATTCAGGACATGTTTATACTTATTAACTTTTAAATTTTCTTGTGATTAAATCTAATCAAAGCTACTGGTTCTTGAAGAAATGGCTGGAAATGTGTCAAACAGAAATTTCCAAAAGTTGTGCATTTTATGAACCACTATTCACTGATCTTAAGCTATCTAGGAAAACAGAAAAATTGTGAGTTCAGGAATAAAACAACTTTTGGCCGCTCATTTATTATAAAGGAAAAGTAAACATTATGAAATATTAAAGTGTTAAGAAATCTTATTTTAATATAGCACCTGCCCCATCTCACTATTTATCATTACAATTTTCTCAAAATCTCCATAACTTTGAGGAAGATGTTTACCCCCCAGTTACTACTACATAGGGTTTGGTAATGTTGGTATGTATATTATATAAACACATATTGTATATAGTATAATTCTATACACCACATATGTAGTATAGTAAAATTGATATGTAGATTACATTAGTGCTATGAATCAAATTTAGAGCTTGGTGATTAAAGGTATTATGTGAACGCAAGTTATGAATAATAGTTTAATTTCATTTAAAAAAGTGTCTAGGGGCTTCCCTGGTGGCGCAGTGGTTGAGAGTCCGCCTGCCGATGCAGGGGACGCGGGTTTGTGCCCCGGTCCGGGAAGATCCCACGTGCCACGGAGCAGCAGGGCACGTGAGCCACGGCCGCTGGGCCTGCGTGTCCGGAGCCTGTACTCCGCAACGGGAGAGGCCACAGCAGTGAGAGGCCCACACACCGCAAAAAAAAAAAAAAAAAAAAAAGTGTCTAAGGCCATCAGATTAATGGTAGTGTTGGTTTACACTATAATTTCTACTACAATAAATTGTATCATATTAACCCTTGGAAAATATGCAATAATTTAACAAGACCTGTTATGCTATTGTGATTTTTAACTTTTTTTGGTTTGCCTTGCTCTTTCCCATTTTTGGTTCTCAACTTTTAACATTGTCTCTTTAGTGGGCCTTCTGGGAACATCCTAAATTCATATTCCCTATCACAGAACAACTTATATTTCCTTCCTATCACCTTGCAGTTACTTATTATCTAAATTTTATCATTTATTTTACTCAATGGACTGTAAGCCCCACGTTGGCAGGTACTTTTTCATTTATGTACACTATCCAACATCGTGCTTAGTGTATAACAGGTATACTATAAGTATTGTAGATTGAAAGAAAAATGAATTTTCTCTTTTGTAATTGAAATATTGAGATATATTCAATTATTATTTATTCTTTCCATACACCTGATTATATAATCAATTTTGTTTTTTATGATGTAAGAATATTTAAATAAAATATAAATGTAATTGAATTTGAACTCTATACATGGCTTTTTAAATGAGTGATATTATATGCATATATACATATTTCTAATGAAAAATAAGATTTATGTAACTCTAAATAATAGGCAGAGTGCTGGGTGTTTTATAATTATTATCTTATATAATCCTCAAAACATTATTTTAAGGTAGATACTATTTTTTACATTTCATATGAAACAGAATGGTATCCCCTCCAGGAAGAATGAAAAGAAGGGGTAAGTGAGATTATAAAATAGCATGGCATAGAGTTAAGGAATGGAGAATAAGAGAGGGAGAGAGATAGACAGAGAAAGAAAAAGAGTGAGAGAAATTTTGAGTATCTACCCTGAAACTTTAAATAAATAATGTTATTTGAGTAAAGAATATAATTTGGGTATTTTTAATTAAGGGAATTCAACATTTATTTCAGTTTCTTTCCATTTCTATTTGGGTGTGAGAAGGTAGGTAAATAGGGGCTTGGTTTTTTTTTTTTTAATATAATACAATGCTGAGATGAACTTCCATATGTTGGTTACATTGGGGGAGCAACTTTTATTTTAAATCGTTACTCTTGTCAAAAATACATGATTAGTTAAGAATACAACATTGTAAATCTCAAATTATGTTTTTAGAAAGTGGGATTTGACAGAACATGAGTTTTTTTTTTTAATGTTTTTATTGGAGTATAATTGCTTTACAGTGGTGTGTTAGTTTCTGCTTTGTAACAAAGTGAATCCGTTATACATATACACATGTTCCTATATCTCTTCCCTCTTGCATCTCCCTCCCTCCCACCCTCCCTATCCCACCCCTCTAGGTGGTCACAAACCACTGAGCTGATCTCCCTGTGCTATGTGGCTGCTTCCCACTAGCTATCTATTTTACATTTGGTAGTGTATATATGTCCATGCCTCTCACTTTGTCCCAGCTTACCCTTCCCCCTCCCCGTGTCCTCAAGTCCATTCTCTAGTAGGTCTGCGTCTTTATTCCCGTCTTGCCCCTAGGTTCTTCATGACCATTTTTTTGGATTGTCTTTAAAATATTATTGCAAGTCAGAAATTGTCTACATGGCTCCGTCATAGAGTTATCATCTTAGAGGCTAGTGGATGTAATAGACATAAAGCTATGAATTCACAAAGTTAAAGAAGTGTAATAAAATTATTCATTAAAATGCAAGTTTATGTTTTTTCCCTGCCTTCTATTTCCTGATAATTTGTAATCTCTGGAAAGGGAAAAGAACTCAAAGGAAGACAGGAGTGCGTTTATTCAGGGACTTTGCCTTGGTTACGAGGAGAGATCATCTCTACTGGATACTGGGATGCCTCAATGAGACAAAAAGCAAGCAGCTTTGAAAATTGTTGCTTTGAAATTGATAGAAGCTACATGTTCCATTACAAAAGTGCAAGTTCTTAAAAAGTGCTGTACCAGAGATGGGGAAAATCTCTTCGAGATGTGAATAGAATTTTCTACTGAAATGCAAGAGGTAGCAAATTTGGGGCTTCCCTGGTGGCACAGTGGTTGAGAGTCCGCCTGCCGATGCGGGGGACATGGTTTCATGCCCCGGTCCGGGAGGATCCCGTGTGCTGTGGAGCGGCTGGGCCCGTGAGCCGTGGCCGCTGAGCCTGCGCGTCCGAGGCCTGTGCTCTGGGACGGGAGAGGCCACAGCGGTGAGAGGCCTGAGTGCCACAAAAAAAAAAAAAAAGAGGTAGCAAATTTTAGGGGCACAAAAATGCTGTAAATTGAGTCTTTGAAGGCTCCCATTGAAAATAAATTTTGCATACTTACAGTTACCAAATATCTTTGTTCTCTAAAAAAAATGCCTAACAACCATAGATTGAATATGTAATTTGATAAGTAGTTAGTTATTGGAGTAAATATATGTTGAGTGCATAACAAAATGCCACAAGGAAAATATTCCATGTGTGGGTGTAGATTTGGGGGTTCCTGAGGATGGATATTTGGGAATGGTGATGAGTAATGTGGAGGCTTAGTTACTTCTGAATCCTATCATCCGATCAATATGGTAGCAATTACAGACAAAAGCTGAGGGAAGAATTTAGCTGTTATTTTAAATCCAAGAAATTTCTGAATTCTAGTATTAGGAAAAACACTTAGGGTCCAGAAATTGATAGAAAGAAACTAAGACCAAACAGTGTGTAGTCAAAATATCAGGGTGGATTAGGGGAGCTGGAGGTAACATAGATTAAGTCTTCATCTCTTGAAATCAGATCTCTGACAAGCAACATTCTTGTACGTGCAAATCAGGGAATTCCTCACATTCTATTATGAGATCCTCAGAGTTCTGATCGAAGACTCTGTCCTTATTTAGCTTTCACAGATAAGTGTGGAATTGTTTCCTATTGCCTGACAGACTTAGAATATATATGATATATAAATTGATGATAAGCAAGGATTTTTACATTAGAGATAAGGACCAAAATGAAACTACCTGTAGACACACAGTTACTAGGATTGAGAACTAAATCTATTTACCTTAATATGGCCTAATCATTTGATGGTCTGCATTAATATGAATTTAGTATTTTAGACAGTTTTTCCCATGGTATTGGTTTCCACTGCTGCTGTAACAAGTTACCACACAGTTAGTGGCTTAACACAGCACCAATTCATTATCTCACCTGCTATAGACCAAAAATCCAGGTGTGCTGTGGCTTAACTTGTTTTTCTGTTTAGAGTCTGACAAAGCTGAATCCAGGTGTCCAAGAGGGTTGCTTTTCTTTCTGGAGACTCTAGAGGAGATTGCATTTCTGGGTTCATTTATGTTGTTGTCAGAATTTAACACCATGCAGCTGTACGACTGAGGTCCCCACTGTTTTCTTGCTGGTTCTTTCTCAGCATTCAGAGGAAGCTCACATTCCATGGTTTATAGGCCTCTTCCTTCCTCCATCTTTAAAGCCAGTGATGACGGTGCAAGACCTTCTCATGCTTTAAACTTATCTGACCTTCCCTTCGGTTTTATCTCTCCTCTCTCTTACCCCACCACATCCTTCTGACTCAAGCTGGAGAAATTTCTGTTTTTAAGGGCTCATGTAGTTATATAGTGCCCAGCCAGATAATCTTCACCACCCCTCATTTTAATGTTCATAACCTTGTTCAAATTCTGCAAAATGCCTTCACAAAGTACTTAGATTGATGTTTGATTGACTATCAGGGAACAAAATTCTTGGAGGAACTTCTTTACAATTTGGCCTACCAAATCCAGGGCGATGAAGCTGCAAATAACTTAAAAAAAATTTATCTCAGGAACTTACTGAATATTATTTATGTGAAAAACAGATTTCTCAACCCACAAACAATACTGTCCTTCTCACAATAGATTGCTCAGCTGGGTTTATTAAATGCTATTTGTTTCAATCTCTCTCCTTGTGTGTCCACCAAACCTATACTATTGTGTAACAAACTTTGCCTCATTCCAATCAGGCCATCTCATTGAAACCCAGACCCACAGAATCTTATAAATATTCCACTTACCTTGACCTACAAATTCAGAGACTACTAATATTTTGTTGAGGTAGTGGTCTTCTTTGCTGCAGTAATCAATAAATTTGGGTTTTCTTTCTTTTATTTTTGAATTTTATTTTATTTTATTTATTTTTTATACAGCAGGTTCTTATTAGTCATCTCTTTTATACATATTAGTGTATATATGTCAATCCCAATATCTCAATTCATCCCACCACCACCACCACAACCCCACGACCACTTTCCCCCCTTAGTGTCCATACATTTGTTCTCTACATCTGTGTCTCTATTTCTTCCCTACAAACAGGTTCATCTGTACCATTTTTCTATATTCCACATATATGTGTTAATATATGATATTTGTTTTTCTCTTTCTGACTTACTTCACTCTGTATGACAGTCTCTAGATCCATCCACGTCTCTACAAATGAACGAATTTTGTTCCTTTGTATGGCTGAGTAATATTCCATTGTATATATGTACCACATCTTCTTTATGCATTCGTCTGTCGATGGGCATTTAGGTTGCTTCCATGACCTGGCTATTGTAAATACTGTTGGTCAGTAGATCTTAGAGGAAATGCTTTCAGTTTTTCACCATTGAGAATGATGAAATTTGGCTTTTCTTGATCACCAGTTTATTTTAATGAACTTTTGGGGAGGTCTTCAGTCAATAGAGGTATCTTATGTTGTCTTTCAGTTTCATTGAGGTTTGACATCATGAGGAAAAGAATTTAATGAAAACATTAGCTTTATTATCTTACAGAGTCTTGAGAAACTGAGAAATGAATCCTATCATTTCTAATTTTGCTTCCAGAATAGTACCAAATTCCAAAACACTTGAAATATTGCTAGACACTATGCACACAGGCTTAAATAAAAATACTATCCAGGACATCTTAGAGGGATCAAGTTCGTTAGAAAAGAAGAAAGGCTTTGGCTAGGATTTAAATATATCCGTCATAGGAGAAATGAGATTTTACCAGGAGAAATGGATGACAAGAACAAAATATTTTTCATATAAATATGGAAAATCTTCCTCCCATCTGAGTTGTTTGGATTTGCTTAATTGATAAGACTGTGGAACTAAAATAAATTGGAAGAAATTATTGATTTGTTATTAAACATATAAACACAGCACTGTTCATTGTGCAGAGAATAGAATAGGGAGCCTGGAAGGAAAAGAAGAATAGGAATTGGGTCAGTGAAACACAAAGTCACTACTAAAAGTTCCTTTGAGGGAAATATGGGGAAAGAGATGATAGTTAAGACTTTTGAGGAGATAAAGTGAGCATTCTTGTGTATGATTGAAGGAATGGAAAAAAAGTTTTTGATGTGTGGTAAACAACAAAATGATTTACTGGTACAACCTTGAGAGAGTTCATTAGAGGTTTAAATTTCCTTTCAAATTTTTTTAGGCACTGTATTTGAGTTATTTTGCACTTTTCATGGTGCTAAGAGCATCCATAAAAAATGATCTAGGTTTTTTTTTAAAGTTACATACAGATAAGCTAAATAAAGCTGAGAAAAATTAAGAAACATACCCATGATGACCAACTGGTAAGTGATAGAGACGTGATATGAATCAAGGTGGAAAGGGGTTCAAAAGCAGGAGAAATGTGTGCGGTGAGAGTTGGCAAACTTTTTCTGTAAGGACCAAATAGTAAATATTTTAGGCTATGTAGACCATATGGTCTGTCCTAACCACTCAACTCTGCTGTTGCTGTGCAAAAGCATCCACAGATAATACATAAATAAATGGGTGTGGCTGTTTTCCAATAAATGATATTATGAAAACTGGTGACAGTTCTGATTTAACCCATGGACCAAAGTTTGTCAAAACCTGGTCTAGAGTTCCCTGTGCTATACAGTAGGTCCTTGTTGATTATCTATTTTATATATAGTATTGTGTATATGCTAACCCCAACCTCCTTATTATCCCTCACCCCCACCTTTCCCTTTTGGTTACCATAAGTTTGTTTTCTAAATCTGTGAGTCTGTTTCTGTTTTGTACAAGTTCATTTGTATCATTTTTCTAGATTCCACATATAAATGATACCATATATTTGTCTTTCTCTGACTTACTTCACTTAGTTTGATAATCTGTAGGTCCATCCATGTTGCTGCAAATAGCATTATTTCATTCTTTTTTTAGCTGAGTCGTATACCATTATATATATGTACCACATCTTCTTTTTCCATTCATCTATTGATAGACATTTAGGTTGCTTCCATGTCTTGTTTATTGTAAATAGTGCTGCAATGAACATTGGGGTACATGTATCTTTTTGAATTATGGTTTTCTCCTGGTATATGACCAGGAGTAGAATTGCTGGATCATATGGTAGTTCTATTTTTAGTTTTTTAAGTAACCTCCATACTGTTCTCCATAGTGGCTGTACCAGTTTGCATTCCCACCAACAGTGTAGGAGGGTCCACTTTTCTCCACACCCTCTCCAGCATTTATTATTTGTAGACTTTTTAAAAATATTTATTTATTTATTTATTTGGTTGTGCCGGGTCTTAGTTGCGGCAGGTGGGCTCCTTAGTTGTGGCGTGGATGTGGGATCTAGTTCCCTGACCAGGGACCGAACCCGGGCCCCCTACATTGGGAGTGTGGAGCCTTATCCACTGCACCACCAGAGAAGTCCCTATTTGTAGACTTTTTGATGATGGCCTTTCTGACTGGTGAGAAGTGATACCTTATTGTAGTTTTGAGTCCCATTTCTCTAATAATTAGTGATGTTGAGTATCTGTTTGTGTGCTTTTTGCCCATCTATATGTCTTCTTTGGAGAAAAGTCTATCTAGAACTTCTGCCCACTTTTTGATTGGGTTATTTAATTTTTTTGATATTGAGCTGCATGGGCTGTTTTTATATTTTGGAGATTAATCCATTGTAAGAGCTCAGTAACGGCTGTCCTCTGAAGGTTGCAAGAATGCTGTTACAGAACTGCACTATCTGGTAGCAATGATTGACTCTTCCTGAGAGAGAGACAGAGACAGAGAGAAAGAGACAGAGACAGAGAATAAATGAGTAGGTTGAGAGCTACCTTTAGCTAACCCAGTGAAATTCACAGTCTTAATTTCCTGATTTGAATCTTTTTTCAGACCCAGACCCCATCAACTAACTGAAAATCCATTTTTCCATGAGGAAGAACCTGGAGACACCACACACAAAAAAATAATTACAGTAGTGGTTTCCCCAGTCTTTCCTTAAAGAGACATAAGACCATTTACTTTCTTGTCATATACTGGAGAAACCAGATCTATTGAAGGTTATTTGATTCAGGGCCAGAGCTTTTGCTGAAATCTGGAGACCTCAATTTTTTTTTCACCCATCATTATAAGTAGAGATACATGGGGGGCAGGTAACAAGTGCAATGATAGTCTAGGACTTTTTCAACAGTGGGTCTGTTAAATCTGTAAACCCATTCAGTTCATTTCCTAAACTTCTATTTGAAAAGGCATTGTTAGAAGTTTTCAAAATCCATCACATCTGTTCCTTGACCTAGAGAATAGCAGTTATCATAATAGGAAAGGCCAAAAAAAAAAAAAAAAAAGGCTCTGAAATATTTCCTAAACCTAATGGCAAAGATTCTTTCACCTCCTCTATTTATTTATATCATGGGCCACTCAATGAGCCACTCAATGTAGTAAGTGATTATATACTGCTTTTACTTGTTATCTGATTATTTTCTTCATTATACTATACATGCATATAGATTATTTCATTATTTTCCTGCCATAAATCATCACATTTTAAAATTTTCTCTCTCTTTTAACTGCAACACCATTCAGCCTAAGCCAGAAATATCGGAGTCTGTTTCACTCATTTTTCATGTTTAATTCATTCACACGGTCCTAACAGTTCTATTACTGAAATAGTAATCACACTCTGTTTTATCCATTCTTATTGACAGTGGTCCAATTTAGGTCTCTATTATACTTCACATGACTAGTGTAAGTGCACCATTCTCCTTCCTCTTACTCTAATCCATCCTCCATATTGCAGCCAGAATTCTCCTTATAAAACGTAGGCAATTAAGTCATTCCTCCATTTGCAAACTTTCAGGAACATTCCAAGGCCCATAGAATCAAGTATAAATGTTGAAGTAAGAATTCAAAGCTCTTTAGAACCTGGTCTCAGGATAAATTTCCAACCTTATCTCCCACTGCTTCCCTTCTATCCATTCTAATCGTTTCTGCTCTACTTTCATCCATCATTATTCAAAATACATTATTCTTTTCCTCCTCCCTTTTTTATCCATGTAAATCTTATTCAGACTTCAACCTGCAAGCTCTCATATTATCTCCATTTGAGAATATTTCTATTTCCCTCTCTCCTCCTTCACCTTTACTCTCTCTCTATTCTCCCAACCCCATCTGCCTTTTTCCACAATACATCTGTGTACCAAAAGAGAAAATCAAAGTTGATTGATTGGGTGAATTGGTTATGGATACAGTGGCTGGGGTTGGGTAGACCTTGTTGATTCTCTGCTTACATTTGTGACCAATTATATATGTGTGACCTTTAAGGAATTTCTAAGCCTCTGTGACTGTTAGTTTTCTCCTCATAGGAATATAGATTAAAATATATCCCCCTCATAGGAATATTATAAAGATTACATGAAGTAAATAAAGATCAAGCAGTTTGCATTGATGCATAGAAATTGTACAATTTAGCTATTATTAATGTGTTTCTATGTTTCATACACACATATAATATTTATCATGCATGCACATATTTATGCATAGACAGAGAGAGAGTATTTATCTTCTAAACTGTGACTGTTCTGAAAGTTTCATATTTCACTCTTATTATCCCAGTTTTTAAATGCTTGGGACAAAGTAAGAACTCAATAGATATTTGGTAAAGCAATATCACTTTTTATACCACCATTATTTTTAAGGTATAGTAGGTATTTAGTAAAGCTAGTTTACTTATTGAGACATGCTTGAACAAATGTATGGCCAAGGTCTAATTCATGGAAGTTACATTGGGAAAGGGTGGCTACATAGTCAAACACCTATACTGAGCAAAGCAAAAAAATGAAAACAAAAGCTCTGCTTGTACAGAAATGATGGATATAGCACATTATTTCAGATACACAGAAGTATAGAATCATGGCATTGATATATATGCCATTAAGAAGTACAAGAAGTATAAGGACACAATGTTAATAAAATTATAATGAAAAGGAGCATGAAACATCTCTTGAAGTTGTCTGTAATTTTATGTGCTAGCTCATTATTAGCATGTATTTCCCATAACTGATAAAAATAGAAAAAAGTTTAATTTTTGAATTATAAATCTGTCCCCAAATACTTAATAAGAGTACAAAAATTAGAAATTATTTTCAGTTTAATTAAGTGGGAAGAAGAATGCCTTCTAATTTTAATATCAAAGAAATATATGATCTAAATATCTTAACACTAACACTCTAATGGAAAGAGGAGACTTGATATGATGGAGCTTGGTATGTGAGTGGATCAAAGTGAGTCTTCTTCTTTGAAAGGCCCACATGCTAAATATTTATTTTTGGAGTCTCCTGAGTGTTGCTGCATCATCCTCTCTCTCAATCTCAAACACACTTGCAAATTGTCAGGTTGGTCCTCTGATGCCACTTTTCTCCTGACCTTTAGTAAATTTAACTAAAATAGGATATTTGCTTAGTTCAGTGTGACAAAAATCTTTACGTTAGTAGTGTATGCATGATCATAAGACACTTTCACATTTTTAGAATATTGCACAAAATTTCAAGTGGGACAATACACATATTTATTGAACATTTTGCAAATCACATATCTACCTTGTTACTATAAAAAAGCAGGTAAAAGTGTATCTATAAATGTAGTATTAATGGGTATTAATACTGAAAAATCTACTTAGATGACTTATTGAGGAAACACCCTAAATTGGGTAGAATTCACATATATTTCCAAACTTGCTCTAGTTTAAAGATTTTTTGTTATAGCTAGCATAGCCCCAATGGTGATGAATCATTGAATCTTTAGAACAGTGACCAACTTCACTACACAGACACATGCACATACACACACACAAATTGCATATATTACTCTTTCACAAACTTTTAAAATTTATCTTTTATTGAGGTAACATTGGTTTATAGCATTATATAAATGTCATACACACAACAATAAATTTCTACTTCTGTATACACTACAGCTTGCTAATCACCAAACATTTAATTTCCACCCATCACCATCCACTTGATGCTCTGTACACATTTTGCCTTCCTTCACCCTTTGCCCCCTGAAATCACTACTCTGTTCACTGTATCTACATGCTTGTTTTTGTTTGATTTGGTTTGTTCATTTATTTTGTATTTTTACTTTTTTGTTTGTTCTTTTTATATTCCACAATGAGTGAAATCATATGGTATTTGTTTTTCTACATCTATTTATTTCATTTAACATAATGCCGTCAAGGTCCATCCATATTGTTGCAAGTAGTAAGATTTCATCTTTTTTATGGCTGAGTAGTACTCTATTGTGTGTGGGTGTGGGTCTGTGATATACATATACAAACATCCTCTTTATCTATTTATCTGTTGATGGCACTTAAGTTCTTTCCATACCTTGGCTATTGTAAACAATTTTGTGATGAACATAGAAGTGCACATATTTTTTCAAATTAGTGTTTTCATATTATTGGGATAAACACTCAGATGTGGGATAGCTAGATCATATGGTGGTTCTACTCTTAATTGTTTGAGGAATCTCCATACTATTTTCCATAGTGGCTGCACTAGTTTACATGCCCATTCACAGCGTACGAGGGTTCTCTTTTCTCCATATCCTCACCAACATTTGTTATTTCTTGTCTGTTTGATAATAGCCATTCTAACAAGCATGAGATGCTATCTCATTGTGATTTTGACTTGTATTTCCCTAATAATTAGTGATGTTGAACATCTTTTCATGCGCCTGCCAATCATCTGTATGTCTTCTTTGGAAAAAAAAAATGTCTATTTAGCTCCTCTGCCCATTTTAAAATCTGGTTGCATATGAGTTCTTTACATATCTTGGATAATAACCCTTATCAGATCCATGATTTGCAAATATCTTCTCTCATTTGGTAGGTCGTCTTTTTACTTTGTTGATGGTTTCTTTGGTTTTTATTTTGAAGTAGTCCTATTCGTTTATTTTTGCTTTTGTTTCCCTTGCCTGAGGAGACATATCTAGAACAATATTAAGACAAAGATAGGGATTACATTGAATCTGTGAATTGCTTTAAGTAATATGGATATTTTATGCTGCTAATTATTCTATCCATGAGCACAAAATATCTTTCCAATCATTTTGTTTTCTTCAGTTTCTTTCAGCAACGTTTTATAGTTTTCACTGTATAGGTCTTTTAGCTCCTTGATTAAATTTATTAATATGTTTTATTGCAATTTTAAATGAGATTGTTTTCTTAATTTCTATTTCTGCTAGATGGTTGTTAGCATATATAAATGCAACATGTTTGTGTATGTTGATTTTGTGTCCTGCAACTTTATTGTATTTATTATTTCTAATAGTTTTTTTGGTGGAATCTTTAGCATTATATATATATATATAATTATCATCTATGAATAGTAATAGTTCTTCTTCTTTTCCAATTTACCTGCCTTTTATTTCTTTTACTTGCCTAATTGCTCTGGCTAGGACTTTCAATACTATGTTGAATAACAGTGGCGAGAGTGGGCTTCCTTGTCTTGTTCCTAATTTTAGAGGGAGAGCTTTCAATTTTTTCTCTTTGAGTATGATGTTAGCTATGGGTTTGTCACATATGGCCCTTATTATGTTGAGGTATGCTCCTTCTACACCCACTTTATTGAGATGTTTTATCATAATGGGTATTGAATCTTGTCAAATGATTTTTTTCTGCATCTACAGAGATGATCATATGATTTTTATCTTTCATTTTGTTAAAGTGATGTATCATGTTAAATGATTTGCAGATGTTGAACCATCCTTGAGTCCTTGGAATAAATCCCACTTTATTATGGTGTATGATTCTTTTAATGTACTGTTGTGTTCGGTTTCATAATATTGTGTTGAAGATTTTTGAATCTATGTTCATCAGAGATCTTGGCCTGTAATTTGCTTTTTTTAGGTTGTCTTTATCTGGTTTTGGTATCATGGTGATTTTAATCTCTTAAAATGAGTTAGGAAGTGTCTCTACCTCTTCAGTGTTTTTGGAAGAGTTTGCAAAGGGTAGGTATTAAATTTTCTTTGAATATTTGGTAGGATTCATCTGTGAAGAAATCAGGTCCTGAACTTTTTTTGGTGGGGAGTTTTTGATTACTATTTCAATCTCTGTACTGATGATCAGTCTTGAGAGGTTGTATAATTCTAAGAATTCACCTTTTCTTCTAGGTTATCAAATTTGTTGGTGTTAAGCTGTTCATAATATCTTTTATAAGCTTTTACATTTCTGTGGTATCTGTTGTTATTTCTTTTCTTTCCTTTCTGATTTTATTTCAGGGCCTTCTCTCTTTTTTTCATAGTGAGTCTAGGTAAGATTTTTCAGTTTTGTTCATCTTTTCAAAGAATCACCTCTTAGTTGCATTGATCTTTTGTATTGTGTTTTTAGCCTCTATTTTATTTACTTCTGCTCTGATCTTTATTATTTCCTTTCTTCTATGGACTTTGAGCTTCATTTGTTCTTCTTCTTCTAGTATAGACTCAGTTTCTATGTCCAGAGGGCAAGGATTGTAGGCACCGCCTTCACTGTTCCTCTGGTTCTGTCTCCTTTATGTATTCCAATTCACCTACCTTTAGATGTACAGATGTGTGGAATTCTCTGGCATCCTGGTGTGTTGGGCAGAGGTACCTTTGCTGAGTTGTGGATGTTTTATTGGTTGTACATTGAAGAGGAGAGACAATGGGAGTGTCTCAAACTGCCATGATGCTGACATCACTCCTACATATCTTTTAGCAAACATAAATTCAGCTAGTGAGTATTATTACTTACTGATCTTTAAAATCTTCACTTTAAATCACAATATGAGGGCTTCCCTGGTGGCGCAGTGGTTGAGGGTCTGCCTGCCGATGCAGGGGACGTGGGCTTGTGCCCCGGTCCGGGAAGCTCCCACATGCCACGGAGCGTCTGGGCCCGTGAGCCATGGCCGCTGAGCCTACGCGTCCGGAGCCTGTGCTCTGCAACGGGAGAGGCCACAACAGTGAGAGGCCCGCGTACCACACAAAAAAAATAAAAAATTAAAAAAAAAATCACAATATGAAAATATTATTAAAAAAAATTAGACTGGTAGTAATTCAACTATCATGATATCCTATTTAAAAATAAAATTGTATATATCATTGTGGTGAAGAAAATTCACAGTTGGGTTGAGCTGACAGTATATTATTGTCTGATTGATTTACTGGTCAGCAAGGTTCTGGTAGAAAAACTTTACACTGGTCAAAATGGTGGGCAAAGTTTATGGGAAGAGAAAGCCAGAAAAATATTTTTTTAATTTGCTTATTCATATTATTTCTAACATTCAAAGAAATGAGTGTAACTAAACTAAACATAGTGATTTGTTGAATGAGGTTATAATCCTTTTGTCAGAAGGTCATCTAAATTTAGGACTACATTGTATAGCTACCCCATCTTTAACCAGGTTTTTGAAAAAATCCTTACTATATGTAGGCACTATTCTAGAAACCTCTCTGCCTGGCTTCTTTCTCCTTTTTCTCTCATTCTGTATGTGTATGTGTGCATATATATACATACATACATACATATGCATATATATATTATATATGTTACATTTTATATAAATATATACCCATTACATATTTCAAAGTTTTTATAAGGGATATGTAATATTTTTAACAGAAAAATTATAGAGTTTATAGGGATTATTTAGAGTTCCCAAAGCAATAAAGTAAGTGGTGTCAGAGGGTTCAAATTCAGCAGCCAGTTTGACTCAGAGTCTAGACTCTTACCACTAATGGTGGAAATGGCTAAAATTCTAACATTCTATTTTCAAAGGTAGATTTTTAGAAAAATCAAGATAATCTAATTAGAGCAGGAACTTGTTCCCAGGTATCACAGTGACAAACGCTAGTTGCTAGTAATGAAGCATGTCCCAGGAAAGGTAAAACAGAGCCAAATACTTTTCTCACTAATAATGAGGAGGACCTTTACAGCTCACAAAAAATAAGAGGAGAAAATTGTTCACTTCTTGGAGGATTATAATATTTTGTCTCTAAGGGAAATAAATGTGTGCTAATGACAGGAAGAATGGGTTTATTTTCACAAGTAATTCATACTTATTGTTGAGGGACTGAATAGGAACAGGCACATCCACCTTCATTTTTGTACCAGATTAGAGTCCCTAAGGAGACTATGAAAATATGTTCACCATATCTTAAAGAACCACTAGGAATTTCAAAACTCATGTAGGAATCAAGGGGAAAAATCCATGGAGAGATTAAGATGTTTTTCAAGGCAGGATGGAGTGGTCCTATCCTGCCTTAAAAGAGACTGTAGTGAGTTTGGAGGACCCAGAAGAGCAAAAGTCAAGCAGGTTCTAAGTGAATATACACAGGAGACCCCTCCTTGCAAAAGTTTACATCTATCTTTATGCAGCCCAAGGAAAAGTTTAAATTTGCATGTAAATTTTTAGTTCCATTGTGATATTGTGATGCTCTTTTGAGATTTGTTGAAGCTTCATTTAAAGCATCCTGTATCTACATCTACAGCCTAGCATATACTGATGAGATGGTGGCTGCCAGGCAAACAAGGCACTGCATCTCCTGTGAGCTTTGGCAAAATGTACTGAGAGGGTGATGGCTCTTTTCAGTGGATTAGGACATGGTATCAGTCAACTTCAGGTGAAAAATCCATTTCTTGGGAAGTGTTAGAGAAATCACATACTCACAAAAGTAAGTAAAACAATACTTTTTGATTGCTGCCTACACCCAGCTGACCCATACCCAACATATGTAATAGTGATCCCCCTTTCAACATGAAGACACCAAAGGAGAGTGTTCAATCCCATTTAAAATCAAACAAACAAACAAACAAACAAAAAAAACCTGTTCTTTTATAGCATAGGTTTTCATTTGTTTAGAGTAGCTTAGATGAATTAAATTTGCACAATCTGGCAATCTTTCATAGCTTCATTTAGCTCTGTGTTTCCAATACTATTTAGTAATTTGCCCAGTACTGTCAGGCCAGTAAAAATCAGAAGTTATCATCTCATGCTCTCAATAACCCTTTATCATGGGATTGTAGGTTAATTTATTAGACTGAAGTGACTTTCCTTTGCAAAAAAAATAAATCTACCACATTTGTCATTTTCACACTAATTTAATAATTTCTCTTCAACTATATATCGGTGATTGGAAGAGGTGATCAAGTAGAATATTACAAGCTGGAAAAAATCACAATGAAAGGAGAAGGGAAGTAACCCCTGCCTAAGTGCTTCCCAACAGAGGATTCTATTTTTACTTCTCGAAACAAAGAAATGATTTTCCTACCTTCCTATGACATCTTATCCTGTGGGTAAGGGTAACTTTTATGAATGGAACTGGAAATGAAGAAATTAACAGCGCACACCATTGTTAATTGTATGTGTGTATGTATGTGTTGTGTGTGTGTGTGTGTATTTGTGGGGAGATGAGAAAGGGAAAGCACAAGAAAGAAGAGAGTATGAAATATATCCTGGCACTGATCTGTCGACACAACAAGACTAAACAAATTGCACTTACCTTATTTTTGTTGAAAGTATTTTAACCAGTGAAGTCATTAAGACCATGGAGGTTACTCTAGTTTGTCTTTTTGCTGAAAGTCTCTGCTTTCCAAGCAGACAAATTACAATCCATATTAAAGAGTTCATGCCCTGAGTTATCCCTGTTATCTTCGACTCAAACGTCAACCCTCCATCTATGGCATAATCAAAGATTAAATATCTCTTATTCACAGCACTAACTAGTAAGATATATACAGACATAATTACATACTGATATTGCTTAGGCTCTGCTAATTCCAATATTAAGATATTTCAAAAGAATGTGGCAAAAAACAATGTGACATTATATCTTCAATTCATTAATAAGCATGTGTTTTTATACCCACTTTTTTCATGCTGTATTAACATGTGAAAGGGGTTAAGATTACATTAAATTATAGAATAAATTACTACAGTTAACAGTGCCACTTGACAGCTTTGTGGGTAACTAACTGCTGTTCTTAAACTTGTACTGAACAAGTTCTATTTTTCCATCTATTTAAGTGTTTTTTTTTTTAATTGGGATATAGGTGCTTTACTATGTTGTGTTAATTTCTGCTGTACAATGAAGTGAATCAGCCATATGTATACATATATCCCCTCCCTCTTGGACCTCCCTTTCCCACCATCCCACCCACCTAGGTCACCACAGAGCACTGAGCAGAGCTCCCTGCGCTATATGGCAGGTTATAGAAAGCCCAGAGACAAACCCACACACCTATGGTCACCTAATCTATTTAAGTGCTTTTTACTCTTAATTTTTTTTTCACCTAGAAGAGCTGATTTTACCTAAAGTAAATATAATATGCTGGCATTTAGGTTGTTTAGATTGTATCACCTTGTGAAACTACAGTAATGTTAATAGAAGGGAAAGATTCTGAATAGTGGCTTCACTAAATTCCTTGATTATAAATAAAGAGACAATTATTTAAAATATTAAGTATATTTTTATTTTAAAGGTGACTTCCTAATTGTGTACCTAGAAGGGTGACTTTTACAGAGAATATTTATGCTGTATGGATGTGTGGTCCAATGTGAACTTTAGACTTTTAACAATGTTAAAACAGATATATGCCCAATGCTTGAAGTAAAATATTGAATATACAATGCTAATAATATTTAGAAGGGTCTTACTAATCTTGTTAGTATAGACTAAGACTCAAATTGAAATTTAAAATAATAGCATAATAGTATGCTACTTTGTAGAAACTAATGTATTTGTGTGTGTATATCTATATAGCTATGTTTATAAGTATACATACATATATAGATATATTAAAATAGCTATAACTGCTTTAAAATATATTAGAGGATTATCACAAAGCTCTGGATTTTCTTTATTGTTTATATTGAACATCTGACTTGACCATTTTTCGTTTGCCATCGTTAACTGAGCACAGCTTTTGACCTTAAAAGGGTAGCATTTACATAGGAAAGCTCATCTTACCAGGATGCATAACAATATTCCCCTAAAGGAATAATACATATTGCAAATTACTACAAAAAGGTCATTATTGTATTAAGTTAAATACTGTGTTTTTTTTTAAATCAGATAGGTATTAGCTTCTGAGTTAGAAAACTTTAAATTATATTTTTCTAGCCTTTCCTAATCTACAGAAGACTGCTTTAGAGCCCATTAAAAATTGAAAGTTTTATTTGCCAGAGTTTAACAATTTTGCATGTTTTTAGGTCTACATGTGTAGTATAAGGCACTCAACATGAACCTGGTGAGTTATGAGCAAAAAAATCACAGAATCTCTTTGGAAAAAGTCTAACAAATTTTTCATTTTTAAAAAAGGCTTGGAAACCTTTTTTTCTTAAGGTATTAGTATCATCAAATCTCATTGCTATATTTTTAAGAGCAATGAGAGATAAGCATCACTAATCATAGAGTTTAGTGAAATAACAAACTATAAGCAATTTTATCTAATATTGCTTTCTAATTTCTAATAAATATTCTGTAAGTATTACACGAAACCTTCCATCTACAGTTGGATTTTTCACCTTTTTTTTGGGTTAGTTTTGTGATTTTGTATATTACCAGTGTAAGAATAGAGAAGATTCAACTTTCTTATTTAGATATATATATATTTGATACACTTTTCAATAATAATGCACTCCAAAATTTTATAGTTGAATTTTATGCAATTTCCAAATTGCATAAAAGTGTAGAATATTATGCTTAAGAAAAAATAATGGCATTTTTTAAAGCTGATAGTAGTGAAATAGCTGGGAGAAGGCATTGTAAGTTTCAGTTTTTGATTTCCTGTTCTTAAACTGAATGAAAAGCATAGACAATGGTTGGTGTTTTTTAAAATAAACATATAGTAAACTTAAACATGAACTTCATTGATTACTTTCCTTCATTCAATAAATATTCATTAAGCAACTTCTTGTATGAAATGCTGAGTTAGAGGTTGGGAATGAGTGATAAAGTCCTCAGAAATCTCACAAACTAGTGGAGGAGTCAAATATAAAAGCAAGTTAAAATGAAACATATGTTGTAAGTGTCTTAATATGTAGATGCACCCAATATAATGTTATTGACTAGAAAGAGTCTTACAATAATCTTCAGTGACTCTTGGACTACAATGTCAATACTGGCAAGAGTTTTCTTTTTTTAAAACAATTTTAACCTATAACAAAAACAATAACTGGTAATAGGACAAAATCACCAGTATACTTTAAAATTCTAATTGCCACCTTGAAGGCACCATCCAAGATTTAGACAACAGCTTATATTTTGATTCTAAACATCCAGTGACTTCTTGAATGGAATGGTAAGGGAGACATTAGAGGAGTATTAGGTAATTATCAGATTAAATAGTGTGATTTAGAGAAAAGAAGCCATCCTCCTGGCATTTTCTAGAAAAACAGTGGATTATTTGGGAAGTTCTAACTTCATTTATTAACTGCACAGGTTAAGAAGCTGAGAATTTTCTCTGTATCACTTCCACAGACCCCACACACCTAATCCCTCCTAATCTCTGTCTCTTTGTTTTCTTCTGCCTTGTGCAATGTTGTTTTTTGCCTCTTTTAAAACAGTTTTAATAGTTTTTTTGCATTATCTTCAAATACCCAATATGAATAATTGGATTGGATTTTAAATACAAGTTTTAAGATCATAATAATTTTAAGAAAAATAAAATAATATTTCTACAATAGAAGAAACATTCAAGTTATGACTAAGATTCTGCCCATGTAAGCAGATGAGATCCTATCTACTCAATCCTCATAGCCATTGCTGATTATGTTCATCACATTTGGTTTGCAGCCAGTGATCTGAAATATCTTTAATCAATAGGCATTTTACTAGGCACAAACATCTCCATATTACTTGTTGACTTTTTGCATAAATATCTAAAGAGTAAAGTTCTGAAATTCACTTTGGTTGTCTCATGACTTAGCAACATCTATATTTTACAGCTTTCAAAAAAGTATTTTCTGTTATGGAAATAATTTTGTTCATGTCTTTGTCTTACATACTTCATTGAGTTTTGACTTCTGTTATTTTCCAGATCTGTGACTCTTCTGCCATTATTTTCATCACTTTAATTATGTTTATGAGCTGCTTATATGTCTATGTTTCAGCTATGGTCTACACGAGCAAAACCAAAAACTTTTTGGTGTATCTGCCTGTGGTACTATGCACAATGTAGGCATATAAACATAGCTACTCACAAACATCAAAAAGTCGATATATTGGGGCTTCCCTGGTGGCGCGGTGGTTGGGAGTCCACCTGCTGATGCGGGGGACATGGGTTTGTGCCCTGGTCCGGCAGGGTCCCGCATGCCGCGGAGCGGCTGGGCCCGTGGGCCATGGCCGCTGGGCCTGCGCGTCCAGAGCCTGTGCTCCACGGCGGGAGAGGCCACAACGGTGAGAGGCCCGCGTACAGGAAAAAAAAACCAACAGTCGATATAAATGTAGTGCTTTGACTTGCAGGCTCAGCTTCTCATTTAGACATTAGCAGATAGATGGCTATTCTTTTTTTTTTTTTTTTTTTTTTTGGCTGTGTTGGGTCTTCGTTTCTGTGCGAGGGCTTTCTCTAGTTGTGGCAAGCGGGGGCCACTCTTCATCGCGGTGTGCGGGCCTCTCACTGTCGTGGCCTCTCCTGTTGCGGAGCACAGGCTCCAGAGGCGCAGGCTCAGTAGTTGTGGCTCACGGGCCTAGTTGCTCGGCGGCATGTGGGATCTTCCCAGACCAGGGCTCGAACCCGTGTCCCCTGCCTTAGCAGGCAGATTCTCAACCACTGCGCCACCAGGGAAGCCCTGGATGACTATTCTTAAACATCAGATGAAGCAGGTCGATTCAAGAGTGTGAAAAGTCACCTTGCCAGATCTGCTCTGCTGGTGAAGATAGGTAGTTCCAGATTCCACTAGTTGTCTTCAAACCGTTATTCGCCTCATTACCATTTACTCGACATGTGCAGTCAGCTAAACCCTATACTTAGAACTTACCTCAAACAGCTTTAAGTCTATAACACAAAAGAATTCTAGCAGATGCCAGTATAAAATAATTTCTCATTTTTTGGTCATTTTAAATGGCAAGGAATATGGAATAAAATGTATGTTTGTGTGTATGTGTGTGTGTATATATATATATAATTCCTTTATATAGATAGATTGATATATATCCCTTGTTATACACACACACACAAACACACATATATATAGAAAGAGAAAGAGAGCAAGAGAGGAAGAAATGGGCAAATAAGGAGACATAGATCATTCTAAGAAGTTCTCAGAGAAGCAAACAAATGCAAAATAATTTCACCTGATCACTCAACTCCATTTCTTCTCTAACCTCCCACTCTCACCCCAAGAAAGTGAAATAAAACACTGACTTAAGTGAATAGAAGACTGCTAGTATTAGAAGTCCGGGTAAAATCAATTCCTTTCCACAGTCACTGAGATCCAGAGAAACTGTATAGGTCAGGAAATGGTAGTGCAAATACAATAAAGACTAAAAGTGAAAAAGTACACATTATTCCACTCTGGCTTGGATGCTTAAAGTTGTGCAAACTCATGACACTGTCCATTTATATAAGGTCTTTAGCTGTATTATTAGTGCACTATGAACATAAGCACGATGTAAAAGGTCTAATGCTTCAAATTATATTATTGGCCATGCATTTGTGATCAGATGCTGTTGGTCTCTGATATCAAATATGTCATATTAATCTCTATTATGATGCCTTTATTATACATAACAAGTGTTATGTACACACGTCCTCACTTAAATACACTCTAATAAGCAAAGTTATACTTGTTTTCTGAAAGAAAAATTTGATGTATTTTACAGTTTTGATGCAAAATTGCATTTCTTAATAGAACTGTATGTTAACCCGCTAAGAAAAATTTTATTCCTTTATCTCCACTATTGGTGCAGAAATCTCTGTTAAAAATGGACAATATTTAGAAAAAAAAATTAAACTGGTATGTTTTTAATTGCATGAGAAAACTTTGTAGTTGTCTCTTGTCTTAAAACTGTCTATGCTACCATCATTTATAAAATGTAGCATAGAAAAATGGCATTAAATTAAATGAATTAGCATTTACATTGCACCATACATGTATTACCTATAACACTTTTAATGTATACATATATAATAAAATGACACTACATATAAACTATTTATATGCATATAAAATTACAAAATGTCATGTTTTATTTGGTATCTGTTTGACTTCTGTTTGTGAAGAAGGCAACATTTTTGCATGATCTCCTCCCTGACTCCCAGAGCTGCCTGTGGATATGCCTTTGCTGCAGCCATCCTTGGTACACCCGTGTCAGTGATACAGTTTTCAACATTAGCAGTGGCAAGTGTATATGAAAGTAGGTCAAACTTTAAACATTTATTTGTCTCGAACCAACCTAAAGATACAATAAAACTTTTTAAAAGAAATATTTAAATCTACAAAATATTTTGTACTCTGTATGTGGTAATATAATACCTTTATTCACATATTGTGCTTTCCAGGGACAATATTTTTATTTGATTCTGTGTTATGGAAGGCAGAAATTCACTAATCATATATTTCAGAAAGCAGATTCCTTTCAGAATGGATTGATTGGATTATTTCTGTGAAAGAAGCACATTTATACCTTTTCAGTCTATAATTTTAAGGAGGGAACAAACGAAATCACGTTTAGATCAACTTGAACAACATAGTCAGAGTATCTTCATTTTTTCCCAGATTCCATATTTGTGAATTCAGCTACTTGCTGAAATGTATTTGTAAAGCCAAAATCAATACTATCAGGGCTGTCATCCACCAACACGCGCAGAGCAGTGAGAAATTAAGAGCAAATTAAGAGTTGTGAGAAATTTGCGTTGCCTGACTGCACGTTCAACGCTGCAGTCAAAGCAACGTTCTGCCGTTTTTGTTTTAGCTCGGCTAGCTCTTATACTGAAACAAGTATCTCTTTTGCAGCTTATTTAGTGCCGCATTCTTAACTTTTTATTGTGTGTGTGTGTGTGTGAGTGTGATTTAGCTCTTTTTAAGTGTCTCCAAGCATAAAGTGTTAAGGTGCTGCTTGGTGTTCCAAAGTGCAAGAAAGCTGTGATGTGCCTTACAGAGAAAATACGTGTTAGATAAGCTTCATTCAGACGTGAGTTATACTGCTGTGGGCCATGAGCTCGATGTTAAATAACAGTATATATTAAGTAAAGTTTCTTTAAAGAGAAACTCATATAAAACAAGATTATATATTGATTGACCAATTGATGAAAATGCTGTGACCAGAGGCTCTCAGGAACTTAACCCTCTATCTTTTCTAGGAGCAATGGCTCAATATTTGCTAATTCAGTGTTTGTGGCAGCCTTGTAGAACATAACTACCAAGAATTAGGAGAAAGGACTGTAATTTATTTTCCATCCTTTTTACTAACCTGACCGAGACACAGTAACCTTCTTCCTACAAACTTAGAGCTTCCATTCTAAACTTGAGTTATCCTTAAACTCTAAAATATCATGGTTGCATAGATCAAAGATACTGTTGAGGTAATGATTAGGTGACAGTATACACATTTATATAGTTATCCACACATGGCAATTATTTTTAATTAATAATTCAACAAATATTTTTCAAGCACTGACGTGCACTTTATTAAACACTGATTAAGCCAAAATAGAAATCATCTTATTCTCAGAAATCTTGGGTGTATACTTCTTCTGAAATAAGTTGTAGGCATTAATCAAATAATCACACAAATGCATGTACAATTTCTACTGAATTGCATGTTTAAGAATAGATGCACAAAACAGTATAAATATTTATACTGTGATAAAAGAGAAGCTGAAAGGGTCTTTCTTGAGGAAGTGACCTGGCATGAAGTATACAAGGAGGAGTCAAAACTGGAGGTAACTGGAGGAAGAGAAGTGCAGGGTAAAGGGCACATGATATATAAAAGGCTGAGAGAAGAATGCTGTGGCTGGAGTTAAGACAGCATGGAGGAGCATGACATGTGAGGGACCTACACAGAAGTACAGAAAAACTTGAGCTTGCAGGGTCTTTAAGACATTTAAGCCATTTTGTATTTATTTCAGGAGCCATGGAAACATTTTGAAGGTTTAAATTGTCAGAGGGAATGATTATATTTGTGGTTTGGAAAGCTTGTTTATATCACAAGATGAGGAATGGACTGGATAATGGCCAGTGTGAGGCTCAGATGGTGGTTCAGAGAAGAAATGGTCAATGCTTGGATAAGGCTGAGTGCTGGTAGAGATGTAATGTGAAAGACTTGAGACGTTCAATTACATGATGATAGCAAATGCTCTGTGAAGCAACTATCACAATATTGTAGTTAAAGAAATTGAGTCTCCAGAGGTTAAATGACCATTCTGAGTTTCCAGAGTCAATAAGAAAAAGAGTAAGGATTACAGCTCAGATATTGTGACTCTATCATTAGAAGGGCTCCAGATCCCTTCAGGGAGGATCCTTAAATTAGAAAGCAAACGAGAGCATAATTTTAATCTGGCCCCATCCTACTCCCACTCCCAACCTAGAAAGACCTTACTAATCAGTATTTGGGAACAAATTAATCAAGATGCAATTCAAGACAAGGTTTGAAAAGCCCCAGTGACCTTTGCCTGGCTGGGAAAGTTAAGCCATATTTTGGTTTTATTTTATTTTGGGTTTTTCTTTTTGACTGGTACTGGAAAAAAAAAATGCCACTGAAACCAAGCAGGACCCTGTCATGTCCCCTGCCTCTTGTTTGTTGAAAAGCTTTAGCCTCCTAGGCCTTCCCTGAGTTGCAAAGAGCAAATTTAATCAGAGAAGTGAAAAAATGCAGAAACAAGAGAAAACAAAGTCCAGGAAATTTAGTTCCTCCTAAGGGCTATGGATAATATCCTGAGACATATCCTTGAACTATTTTACAGATTCTAAAACCCCCTCCAGGTGAAAGAAGTTAAGCATGCTGACCACAAGGACATAGACCCCAGACCAGGTGGGACCAGAAGGTTGATGATGTTGACTCCCGATTACCTCACCACCAACCAATCAGAAGAATGTTCATGAGCTGATCAGGTACCCTGAAACCCTCTCCCTCACCCTGTCTTTAAAAGCCTTTCCCTGAAATCCATCAGGAAGATTGGGTCTTTTGAAAATTTGCTTCCCATACTCCTTGCTTGGTGCTCTGCAATAAACACTGTACTTTTTCTTCACCGTAACCCAGTGTCAGTAGATTGGCTTTACAATGCATGGACAAACAGACCCACGTTTGGTTAGGGTGCCATGAGCTGAGGAGAAGTACATGAAGAAAAAAAGAGAGGTTTTACAGCTCACATGAGTGTGAAATTTTAGACCAAAAAGGAATTTTAAGTTAAAAAAATTAGGGAGGGACAGATAATTTCACATATGTTTTTAAATTTTAAATGTATTTAAATTTTGCCTTTACTTGAATTTTGAAATATTTTTTGACTTTCAGAAAAGTTGCAAGGGAAGTACAGAAAGTTTCCATATATCTACCTAGCTTCATCTAATGTTAATATCTTGCATTTTCATGATAATGGTAATATGTTGAATTAACAAAACTAAGAAATTAACATTGGGAAATACTATAACTAAAGTGCAGACATTGTTCAAATTGCCCAAATTTTACAGTAATGTCGAAGATCTGATCCAAGATACCATATTGTACTTAACTGCCATGTCTTCTTAGTGTTCTGTGACAGAACTTGTTTTCCATATCCTTTATGCTTCTGAAAAGCACTGATTATGTATTTCATAGAATGCCCCTTGATATGGGTTTGTCTGACGTTTTTCATGATTAGAATGAGATTATGGATTGGGGGAAGAATACTGCAGAGATGTTGCTTCTTTCCTGTCACTTGAAATCTGGGTGCATTATAGCATTATGTCTCATTACTGGTGATGTGAATGGTGATCTGTGGGTTAAGATGGTGTCTGCCAGGTTTCTCCACTGTAAAGTTACTCGTTTTTCCCTTTCCACACTCTATTCATTGAATGACTCTTAAGTCGAGTCCACATTCAAGAAAAGGGGAATTAAAAGCCACCTCTTGAAAATAAGTATATAAAAGAATATGTGGACTTATGTTAAAATCACCCAAATAATGAGTAAATATTTGGGGAGAAATATTTTGGGACTTTACAAATATCCTGTCTCTTCTTAAACTTTCCCCTACTAATGTTAGTCTTCATTAGTGGATCTTGCCTGCAGCAATTACTGCTGTGGTATTCTAAAATGATTTTTAATTTCCTAGTCCTTCTGTATTTATCCATTATAATTCTGTGAGGAAAATCTTCTGTGGGAAGGTTTTTTTGTTGTGTGCTTTACTGTGTAAAAATTGAATCAAGATGTGTTACTCCTTCAAACAAACATTTGAAAAAAAAAGTGTACAACCTATTATTTTCTGAGTTTTACTAACTGGAATCAATACAGCTACACCTTCATCCTATTGAAGTTAATGTGGGACAAGCAAAGTCCTGGTATGTAAAGATGAGCATGATCTCCAGACTAAAACAGCCCAGGGCTTTGAATGGAGACTCTACCCTCTAATGTGCTTCCATCTGCAGAGCTGGGCAAAAATAGCATCTCTTGGATGGATGGCAGGTACTCAGCTGCTGTTGTCTCAGCATGGGATGGCCACCATACTACTGTGGGCTGAATCACCCAAGACATTGCCTTCCTCACATTTGTTGCCATTGCATTGTAAAAGGGTACCATGTGCCCAAATGAACACTTGCAAAAAGGAACTGAAGTGGCATTAACTCCCGGAATAATTACAGTGTTTTCTAGAACAAATTTTAGTAGGCTTTACCTGGTTAATACAGGTAATAGAATTCTCAAGGGCAACAGAAAAATAAATGTCAAACCCAGGAGGAGGAGAAAGAATTGAAAGAAAGTGGGTTGTTAGTAAAACAAATATACGAAAACACCACCAACAACAAATCAAAATACCTTGATGAATACATGCAATTTTCTGTTTTCATTTTTAAACAGTTTCTCTCCACCTAGTCTGAGTGAAGTTTGAAATAATTTTGTTAGAATAGCAATTTTTCCCCTATGAGGATGATGTAGTAAGATGAACATTTTTATTTACCAGAATTCTAGAAGGGCTGTTCATTTGGGGGGTGGGGAGGAGGAATCGGAGAAGAGATTAAGAAGGCCCCCGTGCAGTATGTCTCGGCTTCTGTCATGGGATAGAACATTAATACCTCTACTCCGGAGTGAACAGGCAGAGTACAGTGCAGGATGCCGGGAGAGGGGCCTATGAAGATAAAGAGACATAAAGAAGAGGAAGAGATACCTAAAGAGCAGTTACAACAAGGTTTCCTATTTGATACACTGTAAAGCTCTGCCTGTTCCTTCAAGGAACACAAAAATAAAGTTTTGCATTACTCTCTGAGACATTTGAAATTGGACTGGTGTTTCTTTGACTGTAACTTTGTTCCAAAGTCTTGTTTCAAAGAAAAAACAAGCAATACTATTTTATGTGTGCCATACAAAGATGAGTTTTCCCAAGATCCTGATATGTTCCCCAAGAGCTCACAATAAAATGATCCCATTTCATGTATCCGCGGTCATCTTCCTCTACTTCCCAGTATGTCTCACCAATCCCAATGTGAGAATTTCCTTGGGATTCTTTTACAAATACCGTTTCCTTGTTTGAGATACTCCCTTCTGTTTTTTTGACAATTCAGGTTTTGACCATTCCTCAGAGACACTCTAAGCAACATATAAGAAGACATAGTTTTTCTTATCTTTGTATTCTCTTGGGGTGACTAAGAAAAGCTCTGCTATAGAATAGTTACAATAACTACCCTACTTTGCTTTCCTCTTGAAGCCTGTCTTTTCTACCAATAACCCATTTTGTTTCATCTCACCCTTTAAATTTGCAAGAAATTTGAGTTTGCATGACTTTTTTCTGCCCATCTAAATTTATTGATAATTGAAGATATATTTTTTATATTTCATTATAAAGTAACTAAATAGGTAAAGTATTTGGTACAGCACCTGCCACCTACTAAGTATTTACTTTTAATATTTATTAATATTATGCTGAATGAGCATAATAGATTCTTAAGCAATACTTGTTTACTTGAATAGAAAAGTACACAGATATTGGCTGTGTTCAAATAGATCATACAAGAGAAACATAAAGATATCTTACTATTCAAATATCACATACCTAAGTCCTAAACCTTCTTTTCCAATAGCTCCTGTTTCTCTTTTTCTAACTTTATAGTTCCTCAATATGGCAATATTTCCTCTCCTTATATGTAGATTTCAAAATTGTTGCAACAAATTTTATGAGTCATGAAAATTATGAGGCATGATCCCATAAATATCACTAAAGGAAAGCAGTTGCGAATGTTAGATACCTTTGCATAATACTGTGTAAAAAAAACAGACCCATTTCTCTTCTTAATCCACAACATCATATTAGTCATTAACTTTGGTTAATTCTCCTTCCCTTCTTTGTGTAATATTCATTTTTCTCCATCCTTTCTGCTGTTTTTTTGAAGCTCTCATTGGATTACTGAAACAGCTCTTTAACTAGATTTGCTATCTCCCTTGCCATACACATTTTTGGTTTTGGAAACAGCCTCTGCTGCCTATAAAGCAAATCAACTCATGTCACTGCCCTGATTATGTTGCCTGATGTCTACCACTTATTCTCAAGGAAGGCCATCCTAGGTCTATGATTATAAGTTTGACATTTACTTATAGGTGGACAAAATTTGGTTGCTTATTAATGCAATAGATCTTTATTGAGTGACTACTATATCCTGGGCACTGCCAGGCAAATTAACCCACCTGTACCAAAAGACTTGAAGTCTAATTATTTGGATCTGAATTGTGCTTACTACCACTTATGACTTACGTGATCTAGGGGAAACTTCATGAGTATTAGTTTTCCTATGGTAGCACTCACCTCATTAAGTAGTTGTGAGGATTAAATAAGAAAACCCACATGGAGTACTTACATTCCTGATACATAGGAAGTTAATAATAAATGTTACTTGTTATTATTATTGATTAAGAAACTGAATCTTCCAAAATCAATTGCAAAGAATGAGGTATATATTTACATAGTAGAATTTTAATTAGTATAAAGCATTAAGAAAACCGATTAAATTCAACTATGTCCATTTCATAACCCATAAAACAATAAAATTAATAATATAAAATATTTTAAATGCATAAGCATAATATATCTATACACATACATCTATATATGCCCTAAAGTTATGAAGCATAATTAAAACTTTGTCTTTTCATCTATAGAAATAAGAAAACAAAACAAAATAAAATGAAATGTCCTGACTTCACACACATTTGATCTTATGAAGAAATTAAAGATTTTATTTGACCCGATTTGCCGTGATCCATTGCTCAGCTGACAGCCAAGATTATCAAAAATTCATAGAATCACAGTCTCAGGAGACCCCAAGAGTAATCAAGGGAATATCAGGGCCTAAAAACTGTTTCTACCATTTTTCCTACAGTAATTACTCACTCTGTCCCCATGGAGTTTGGTAGAAAAAAAGCAAGTTGAGTTCCCACCTGATGATGAGGATTCTCTTATCTTTCAAATACATTCCACCTCTTCTTTTACTTGCCACTGCTTTCCATATTAAACTCTACTTTGATGGCAGAGGAGTTTTTTAATGCCGTTTTGATTCTGTCAGACACCTGCTTAAAAGCCTTCAGTGGCTTTCTACTGTCTTTGGGATGAAATCTCAAGGCCTTCTAATAGAGCATGAATCACTTACAATTTGCCTCTGATGACTCACCAGCTTCATCTCTCAGCACTGCCATTTTGTATGGATGCTTAAATCTTTCCAAAGGATTTGCAGGTTTCCAAACTTCCTTTGATATTTCAGACATCACTCCTCTCCTCTACTTTGTGTGCCTTTTCTGCCTGAGAAGCAAAAAACTATTCATATATCAAGAATAATCCTTTTGTACAGAGATCTCCTTTTCTGACTCCAGTCCTAGTAAAAGTGACTATGTGTCTCTAGAGTGTGAAGGGAAAATGTTTGTGAATAGGTTTCTTCCTATAATTGTAGTTGAATTATCTCTTCATTGGGCCAAGAATAGAGGTGTGTGTACGTGTGTTTATGTGCATAAAAGAAGTAAACATTATGTAGGATTATATTCCCACATTCCCCAAAAATCTTGGGATGCACTTTCCCATTATTAACATTGGATTAAGATGTATAAATCCAGGTGCAGAAAAGATTAAATGAGCTCATGCATATCAAGTGCTCAACACAGAGCTTGCAACGTATAGGCTTTTGGCCAACAGCATCTTTCTCTCCACTCAACCCTTCCATCCAATGGGGTTTTCTTGACTGATCTGAATTTAAAATAAAGGTAATTTTTTAAAAAATGAGACAATGACCAAATGGAAATGACCATTCCTAGAAGTAAAACAAAATAAATTTAGTGGATACAATTTCAACACACTTCTGCTCACATTAAAGAAAATGGGACTTTATTTCGTATAAATGATACACTTTAATTCAGTAGACCCATCCTGTGGTTAATTGTTGGTATGGTTTGGGGACAAAGATATACCTTTAACTTTAGCTCTCTGTTTCTCTTTTTCTTCAAGTTTAAATAGTCCCTTTTAGATAAATGCCACCAAGAAGGTTTCCAGATGCTTAGTCTTTATGTGGTCTAACTGTCAAGGGGAAGAGGGTCTCAACTTTCCATATTGTCCCTGTGCTTTTTCTCTGGATGTTTGCTTTCTCTGTGCCAAGGGTCATCTCTGGTCCAGTCCCATTGCCTTTTACTGAGATGCAGATAATAGATGTGCAGCTTGTCTTCTTGAATCAGAGTTCAAAGGCATTTCCTTGCTTGATTAGCTTCTCTCTGGTTTTTATAGGAGCATCAGGCCTCTTAAGTCTCAGCAAAATTCGTCGAGGCTCTGTCTGGGCTGGCCACAGGTGGCCTTTGTGGTAGAATCACTTTGGCCCTTGCTGCTGTGGCCTTATGTTAGATATGCTAGCTCTTAACTCAGTTACCTTTATTTTCCCCTATGGCACTTCCACATCACGTGGGATTCTTTTCTGTCCCTAATGGGAGCCAAAGGAAGGTGAGCATGCTGGTTCTCTCTAACATACTGTAGTGTTACTTTTTCCTCTATTGCAGTTACCCGGAGTTAGCATGGAGCCACCTGCACACGAGTCTTCCCTCAGCATTCCAAATGAGGAACCCAACAAAATCCTCCTCGACTTCTGGCATTTCCAATCACCTATCAAATTACACCACACACACACACGCACACACACACACACACACACACACACGCACACACAGTACTTGGGGATTCTGGCCTGGTGGAAGCAAGTGAGGATATTCCTATTAGAGTGTTTATTTTAAAAACTTCCATCTCTCATCCACAGGGTTATGAATCTTACTCTGTATGGCTATTAGGTAGGGTTTATTGGGTTGGATCGGGTAGGATTATATCTCTTCTTTCTGAAGTGCGAAGTGCAAGAGGAATGTGCTAGGCTTAGCTCCAATGAAGGACTAGATATAGAAGGAGAAATTGCTTTACTGATAAGGGAATATGCATTGGATGGCATTTCAAAAATATTCTCCCTATAACCTACATGCGTAAGGTGGTGGAACAGAGTTTAACTTATACAAAGGGAATCATGGGATTGCATAGGGAGGTTTGGGATGCTAATGGTATGTGGAAATGATAGTCTTGCTATCAGTTTCATCATAAACCTTCCATCATACTTCAAGCTGCAAATATTGGCCATTTAAAAACCAACCAATCAACAAACAAGCAAACATACATACAAACACAGTCAACCTGGAGACTTAGTATTTTTCCCAATAGCTTATAGAATTCATCTTTTAGTTTATCTACCAGTGGATAAAAGAGATAGACCCACATGAAGAATTAGCCCTTGCACTATTTTATGTGCTTTTTATCATGTATGGTACACAGCTACTAAAGGTCACAAAACTAATTAGCGGCAGGTTTGTGACAAAAATCCAATGCACCTGATTCAATAACCAAGATTATTTTATCTAGGTAAATTTGTGACTCCCTTCTCTTATTTTTTTTCAATTTTACTGTATACAAGTTAGAAGTTTTCTCTTTCTTTAGTTCATTAAACAAGCATCAAAGTACTTGACTGTCTGTAGACAAATATTATCTACCTGGAACTCTAGTTCCTATTAGATAAGGCCCTTACAGTGATATCCTGGAAATCTTTATTTTTGTTTCTGCACTTAAATATAGTAATACTAAATAAAGCAATGGTTATATTGTTTTATTTATATAGTGATTTAGGTATGTTTGCTTTATTAAAAACATTTAACATAAAAAATTTAATAACCATCTATCTTTTACAAATTCAGTGACCTTTACATAGTTTTTTCATAAATATGTAGAAAGATAATAGATACTTTCTTTGCATTTAAGCCCTGGTATGGAGAAGCTATTTTTAAAATTCATTTAAGAGTAAATGTTATTGTTTCAGAAAACACATAGTCTATTTATTTTGAAATTTAAAAAACATGTTATTTGTACATGTTTGTATGGACTGATCATTGGAATTAGAAGATAAAAATCCATATTCATGTTACCATATATGTTACCTTATGTGTACAGAGAGAAGAAAGATAAAAAGAAAGAAAAACTGATGTTGTTGAATTAAATTAGAATATAATTATTATTTCATGTCTTCACAAAAGACATTTTGTAACATTTAAAATTTCTGCTAATTGCACAAGGTACATTATCATGCAAAAGAATGTTAGTGAAGGTTGAAAAGGACAAACCAACTACTCTCGTACATCACCATAATTATGCAGCCCCATGTTCGAACAATTACATTTATGTAGACCCACTGTTAAAATCAATGTTACTTGTACAGCTAGTCCTTAATCAATGAAATCAGTCAATTTACCATGGTCACATCCTTCTTCTTAATTAAGACAGTGATATCTCTGGAGCGCAGGGTCTCAAAGAGATAAATAAGTACAGAGGTTGAGAAATGTCAAAGAGGTGACTCCCCGATTTTACTCCTGACGAACTTGGGAGGAAATAAGACAGTTCCTTCAGTTCAGGGAAGCAGCACAATCTTCTAAAGAGATGGCTTAGCATTCATTAAGAAAAGAGCAGGTAGTAGTGTCTGACAGAAATAGCACTAATGAGCAAAGAAGGTTTTCAACATGCATATCCTTCATAGTCATACTCTGAATTATGAAGGTTGTGCCACCTAAGCCAATTTTAATTAGAATGAGCATGGACCTCTTTGGACAGTTAGCCTTTCTTTCCAAAATCCATTTCAATATGGTGTCATTTTGTTGTCATAATCAAAATGGCAAAGTGATGGAATAACCTACTTAAAATGTCTGTGGTGTTAAAGCAGATATGGCAAACATCTTCTAATGACACATGTAATAAGGGTATTACCTGGAGGACGTTGACAGTATGCTCCCTGTTGTCATTGGAGCAGAAATAATGATAGAGGCGACAACAGAGATCTTCAAAGACCCAGTTCCACCTCTCTGTTCCACCAGTGAACTGTAAAAGTATCATTTATTGGAAAGGAAAGAAATAGAAGGACAAAACAGCTCTATTAAAAATAGCAAATGTAGATACATCACGTTGATTTTTTTGTTTCACAAGGCATACTATCTTTGCACTTTCAGACTGGTATTAGCCATCTGCTTTTATACTGAGAGAAGCTCTTGTCAGGCTATATGAAAATAAATGAAAGAAAAATAATAAATACACAGCACTGATACATTTCCCTTATAAATAGATATGATCATTTTTATAACAAATCCAATTTAGGTTTATCTCTATAAATGAGATAATTATTCAAGTCAAAGTATGAAAAGATAATTTAAAATAAAACCTGAACTTCTTAATCCAGGCATGATTATATATATATATGAACACAAAGGAGTGATAATTTGTTCTATGTGTCTCCAGTAGCAAATAATGCATTGTAAAAATACGCAAGACAATTAATGTATAATGATGTTACAAATTTGTAACAAGTATCTTCTATCATACTTATCAGACAATATTAACTGACTATAGCTGAAAATAGTGGGCATGACTTTTATCAGTAAATATTATTACAAGTTTTTCTCTTTATCTCTTACATTTCATGCTTGATAAATGTGTGCATTTTTAAAATGCGTGAAATTGGTTGCTTCTAAAAAAGGAAAATGTGCTTATATCAATCACTCTTTCTATAAAACCTTTTACTTTTTAATTTTATTTTATAATTTAAAAAAGTTACTGTAGAAGTTATAAAACTTATAACAGATTTTTTCCATTTATGTTGTCAGTTTTAAACCAAACTAACTTTGAGCAAAAGTTATTTCTTAGATCATGTAAATTTTAACTGCAATTTAATTTTGTGGGATTAAATGCCAGAGAATAGATTTACTTAGGGATGCCATTTTCTCTGCTAACATCAAAAACCATTTATAGGAAAGGAGCCCCAACTAATTAGAAGGTCAGTCATCCCTCCATAAGAACAGACTTACAAACTCAAGAGGCCTTACACATAAATATCTAAGTAGTAAAAGACTGAGCAGTAGCTTGGATATTTACTTAGCAAGAACTCAAAGTCCTGAGACAACTCTGACAGAAGCTACTATGGGGCAAAAAAGGTAGGATGGATTATAATTCACTCAACTGAGTGCACTTGAATGGCAAAAAGAAAAGAAGCAAGAGAGGGAAAGAAATTTAGCAGTGTATTGTTTTTTTGTTGTTATTTTAAAAAAATTTTATTGGAGTATAGTTGATTTACAATGGTGTGTCAGTTTCAGGTGTACAGCAAAGTGAATCAGTTATACGTATATATATCCACTCTTTTTTTTTTTAGATTATTTTCCCATATAGGCCATTACAGAGGACTGAGTAGAGTTTCCTGTGCTATATTGCAGGTTCTTATTTATTATCTATTTTTATTATCTATTTTATTTTTTATCTTATTTATTATCTATTATCTATTTTATTATCTATACATAGTAGTGTGTACATGTCCAGCCTCCCAATTCATCCCTCCCCCCTCCTTATCCCCGGTAACCATAAGTTTGTTTTCTACATCCGTGACTCTACTGTTTTGTAAGTAAGTTGAGATTTAGCAGTTTATGATTCAGTCATTAAATAACTTATAAGTTGTTTACATAGACAAAAGTAATGCTTTTTGTTATTCTAGTCTAGTTTTTCTCATTTATGATTTTCTCATTATGACCTTTTTCTCATTTATGATTTTCATAGTCAAGATAAGAAGTCAATGGTAAAGTTATCCTACATTTAAATCTCTTAATCTCAGGCTGAGTCATAAAACTTTACTATCCCTCGTTATTTATATACATCAATTCGGGGCTGACTGAATGAGTAGAGCTGGTTCTAAAGACTTTTCTGAGTAGCCATCAACCATGTGGAGAGAGAGAAAAAAGATTCTAATCTTAGAGTATGTTAAGAGCTGAAAACTTAAAAGAGACAAGCAAAATAGAACTTGTGTTATATACCTATATCTATATCTAATATCTAATATCTATAACTTCTGTGTTACTCACAGCTTTAAAACTGGTGAATAACCCATCTCTACTCACCTTCACCGTCTACCAGTAGAGGTAGACCCATGTTATCTACTATTTCGAAGAAGATGCTAATTGTGTGTGAGGGGAAGCATGATAACGTGTTTCTCTGCTATACAAGGAAAAGCCTATTTAACTGTCTATTAGGCATATTTATGTAAGAAATAAATTCATATTTAAATAATTAGCTAAAGTGCATAGTCAAGTAGAAAGCAAATTATAAGCTTTTATAAGATATACAGACAGCCTTATATTTAAAAGCTGAATCTATTATTTTCATGTGAAGAGATTAGATAAGGTAGTTTATGTACTTCGGGCCCTACTGTGCTCAAGTAATGCAATTTCTGAACCTATTTTGAAATGTAGCCTCTGGACTATTTTATACAGGCAGGCATTCTAACCTTCTATGATGGATTTCATTTCTAATACCAATGGAACAATCATAACACAAATAACCAAATATATATCTGTGATATAATTGAAAACTATTTAACTTACAGTTTACTAACCAATCCCATTCACATTGGGAAAAAACTTGTTTTTAGGGCACTCAATAAATGTTTGAGGAAAGGTAAAGTCACCTTAGGCAAAAGATAGAAAGATAGACTCCACGCTTCCTCTCCGCGCTACTGAATCATTTTTGCCATAGGGATGCAGCATCATGGGCAAAGCTTGTGGCTATACAGGAAGGAAATTTTATTGAGACACTGCTACCAAAGAAAGGTGCTTATATTATATAGTGTTCCAGGCTGCTGTATAAGTTCCCTAAATATTTCCCTCCACAAAAGTGACATTTCCTAGGAAAGCCATAGATACCTGGTCTGCAGCAGCTTTAGTCGGGGACAGGCAGGAAAATGATACTCTCTCTCCCTAAGGAGTCTGCTTAGCAGGACTCCTGCCTGGCAGGAGAAGAATAGAGCTGATTATTTCCATCCATCTCCTTTCTCTTTTTCATCCTGTTTTCTCTTTACTAAATGCACTTGAGGAATCATTGATGTTTTTGTGAGTATGGAATACAGTACAATAGCATTATATCACCTGGTGCTATAATACCAAATTCACTTACATTGTATTTCTTTCTGAATAGACTCTCCTTTCCTCTGTTATTCTGATGTTGGATGCCTACATTTTATTGGAGATCTTCATCTAAAGACAATAGGTGAGATAGAATAATCTGAGGATGATACTGAAGAAGATACTGACAATACAAAATGGTGGATTAATAAGAATGGCATGAACACTTGTTGAGTAGTTCTTAGATCACTTACTGATTATAACTCATCGTCACTTGAACCAATTAGACGTACAAGTAAAAGGAAGCTACTAGTTATGACTTTATCATATAAAAACTATTGTGCACCAAGAAATGACTGATTCTTGGTAGAAAAAAATAAAAACAATTCACAAGTTCAAAAGCTAATTCAACAAAAGATAAAGATGTTAGAAATGTATTTTTATGAAGCTATTGTCTCTTGTGTAAGGCCACAATATAAAAGAAGGCAAAACTACAGAAAACTTTAAGAACAATATTGATGTAAACTAAACATTGACATTTGATCCATTTTAGAGACAAGAAAATGTAAACAACTTCTTTCCAAACAACATCTACATTTAGAATACTAAAGAGATGATTTTCTGATTATAAATTGAGAACTTAAAAGAATTAGTGCATCCTCCAAATACATCTTAATCATTAGAAGTAAGGAAAATCCACCACAATAGTTTAAATCTTTCAAATGGAATTGCATTATTGGCCTGTATCATGCTTTTCCGAGTTTCTTGATAGGCATTATTTCCCCAGTGCTGTTATTGAAGGGTTGGTTGTTACATTGTTTCAAAAAATAAATGCAATATTCCTCCTTCCATGTAGAATTTAGAATTTTCATATTAATCCTTGATTAATTCAAATAGGAAAAAAAGATTGTAAAATTCATACATTATATATATATATATATATATATATATAAACATACCCTCAGAGGTACACGGGTTATGAAATCAAAGAGACTGAGACTGAAATCAAGAGCCAGCCCCTCCTTTTCCAGCTCTACAACATCAGACTCATTTTACCAGCTCTAAGCCTCACATTCATGTCTGTGTATGGGGATAAAGCCCTGAAGATAGCTGTAAGGGTCAATGTGATAGATATCAGGAAAACTCGGGGTGTGCTAGGTGCTCAGTAAAAGGTAGAATAGCTCTGGGGGAAATATAGTAAAATCATTGTGAAAGCCTGGAGTACTGAATAAGTAAATATCATTAAGTTATTATTTAAAAATAATTAGATAGTAAATATTTATGCAATCAAAAGATCCCTTCTAACGTCTTGTGTATAGAACCTACTTCATTTATTTAATAAACAGGAAACTTCTTTTTACAGATCTACCGGAACTTCTAAATTATCAGAAATTCTGAATTATGAGGAATCAATACAATATACTTGAAAACTAATTTTTCTTACTCAGATTTTTAAGAGGATAGTGGACTAAAGTCATTGTGGAAAGGAAAGAAAAGATTAAAATGTGTTTTCAAAGCAGCACGGTGTTCAGAATGATGCCTGAGTACATTTAGCTATCTTTGCTGAAAGTGAAAAATAATACAAGTAAAACGTATAATACACTTGTTTGTATAACATTCCTCCAATGTATTAACAGGCTTCTAAAAAAAATCAAAACTACTTTCTATCATAAAAGATAAAGAACAAAACAGACTGAATCCACTTAAAGAAGAGAAAGATTCTCTTTGAGATTCAGATTCAGTATTATGTTTAACTATTCTAAATCTATTTGCTTCGGTATTCAGAAGATTTTGTGATAGGATCAGAAACTGTGAAATGGAAATTGTAGTGATTTAATATTTGGAAAAATTATAATAAGTGTAAAAAATAGTCATGGTATGTTTTCCCAGTGCTCTCTGCAAAGAAAGAGAATTAAGAAGAAAAGCCAAGAAAGCTTCAGGGATTAGAGAAGATATTTTCTAAGTTTGGAAGCAGATGTTGTACCATATGTGCTTACCTGTTCTCTTTCTATTCACTTTGGCTGGATCATTACCAACCTGTCTTGTTTTTAATCCAGTAGAGTCACTGACTGAATAACCAATTATTTCACCTCTTTATAATTCAGCTAACTATGACACAATGCTCCTGGAAAAGATTATAGGTAGGTGAAGGAAAAGAATGAATTTAAATACTAAGATAAACACAATAATGAGTTCTCAATTTTATCATATTGTAAAATAATTCTAAAAACAAAAAGCACTTTGCCTTTTTTTGAACTTTTCTATTTTACCTTGCAATATTAATAGATATTTACATAAAAGAGCTCATACAAATATAGTCTTCTCATGTACACATTTGTGATGCATTGATAAGATTCATGCAGATAAAAACATTAAACATCCAATAAAAAGTTATTACTGAAAGTGCTGGAAAGCAATAGACTTTCTCACTTTTTAAAAATCATTTGTGCCAGTGAATAAACTCAGGAAATATTTATGTTACAATATCAATTTCAGATCACTTTGCCGATAGAGAAATCATTTCAAAGAAATACACACAAGAAGATGCAAACACAAGCTAAACAGCCTGTAGAAAACAAATGTGAAACCATTTTCAGCTTTTTTTTTACTAAGTATTTTTATTAAAATATAAAATATATGCATAAGATACTCAGGTAGTAAGTGAACAGCTTGATGAATGCACTTGCAACCATATCAATCAATAAATAGAACACTGCCAGCAGCCCCATAGTCACCCTGGGGCTCCTTTCCAGCTCCTATTTGCCCCTCATCCCAAGAAAATGATTATCCTGTCTTCTGTCACAAGCAGTTAATTTTGTCTTCTTTTTGAAAGTGACAGGAATGGAATCACAGATTACATACTTTTGGTATCCGAATTTTTCATTCAACATTTTTTTAAAGTTGAAGATTTTTCATGATTCCTCCAATTGTCTCCATTTATCCATTTTTAAAGAAATTAGATTGAATCTTTAGATTTTGGATCTCTAGTAGAGTTTTGTACATAAAGAGCAAGCCTCCCTTTTTAAAAATATTTCATGGAATATAATGCAGTTTTAAATACTTTTTCAACTTAAAATACATATAAATCTTTTACATACAACATGAAAAAAAGCTCATATATTTGAAAATGCAAGTATTTTCGTTTTATTTATTTTTTGCGGTACGCAGGCCTCTCACTGTTGTGGCCTCTCCCCTTGCGGAGCACAGGCTCCGGACGCACAGGCTCAGCGGCCATGGCTCACGGGCCCAGCCGCTCTCCGGCACGTGGGATCCTCCCAGACCGGGGCAGGAACCCGTGTCCCCTGCATCGGCAGGCGGACTCTCAAGCACTGCACCACCAGGGAAGCCCGCAAGTATTTTTAACTATTTGGAAGAACAGAATGTAAAAGCCACATAGGAAATGTTTGAAAACATGAAATTGGCCAGCTATCAAAATTAGTTTATGATGAAAATAGGGAGAATAAAAAAACAGATATTGCTCTATCCTAATGGTTCTCATGGAACAGCGGCAGCAGCTTCATCTGGGCGTTGTTTAAAATACAGCTTCAGGCCCATCCCAGAACCATTGCATCAGAAATCGGGAAGTGGGGTATTTCTGGTACATGCTACACTTTAAGAAACACTGCTTCCATTCTATACCTTTCAATCACCAGGTACTTCTGTTCCCATCTGTATTTTTTCTTAAAATTATTTCTAACCTACATTTCAAAAAAAATGCAGAAATAATCTGTGACTATGGACTCTTTACACTGACTTTGTCATTTCACTGTTTCTTCAGTTACATCTTCAGGTATACTTGTCCTCAAAGTTTCCCTTCATTTATTTACTGAATATGTATTTCTTCTCTATAATGTGACAGTCACTATATGTACTAGTTTTCTATGGCTGCTGTAACAAAGTGCCACAAATGTAGTGGCTGAAAACAACACAAGTATGTTCTCTTAAAGTTCCGGAAGTCAGAAGTCCAAAATCAGGTTCACTGGGCTGAAGTTGAGGTGTCAGCAGGGCTGTTTTTTCCTGGAGGACCTGAGGGGGGAATCTGCTTTTCTTGCCTTCTTTCAGGTTCTGAAGGTAGCTTGCATTTCTTAGCTCATGGATCCTTCCTTGTATCAACTGCTTGCTTCCATCGGGTCACATCTACTATTGCTTTAGACATGGTGGCCTCACTTGCTTCCATCGGGTCACATCTACTATTGCTTTAGACATTGTGGCCTCCCTTTTATAAGAAACGTTGTGATTACAGTGGACTATAGGACAATCCAGGATAATCTATCCATCTCTAGATCCTTAACTTAATCATGTAAGTCCCTCTTGCCATATAAGGTAAGTACTCACATGTCCTGGAAATTAGGACACAGACACCTTCGTGGGGTCATTGTTCTATCTACCGCACTATGCAAGTGAGCTTATGCCCAACAGAATTAGATGGACATTGAGGGGATAAGACAAACTCTCTTCTCTGCAATCCCTTATAAAATTTTGCTAAGCAATATTGACAGATTATTTTTCATGGAGCTCAATTTTAACTAATTAAGTGACAGTCTTGATGAGAGGTAGAAAAATGAATGCATTTGTTAATTCATTTTACTAGTATGTATTTTGCAGCTACTATACACTGGATACTGTTCTTGTGATGCTTAAAGTCTAGTGACATATAATTAGAGAAGATACAGTGAAGGTACATAAAGCAATGTATGGATTTCTATAAAGCTCAGTGGGTGTGAGGCTGGGGGAGGTGAGTGTTCAACTGAAATCTGGAACATAACTAAGTGTCATGGGATCACTCGTGTTAAGTGTCTGACTGTGTATATGGTGATGTTATTAATCGATATAGAGAACATGGCATAAATGTATGTTATTTGTACAATTGTACTTTCAGTACTTTTTCCTTTGTACTTTCATTTTATTAATTCTTGTATTTTGAAATTTGTGTACAAGTAAACTAGAATGTAAGTCTCTTGAGAGCTGTATCTATATTTAGTTCATATTTGTAATTCCACAATCCATAACATAGAATTTTATATCTAATAGACAATGAGTAAATATTTAAGTATACAATTTTATTTTCATGACCAAATGCTATATGAAGTCAAATAACTGTATTCGAGGGAACAATTAGACTTTGCTTGTCCTCACGTTGATTCACATCCAGTTGGACAGGTTTGCTTCTAGAACAAGCAGTCACAGAGTCTATTTTTGAACACTGAAAGTGTCTGAAATTATTTGGAAAGTTTCAAGATAGTTTTATTTCTTACTGTGACATCATCTTAATTAGTGTTTTATGTTTTATATTTGAGATATAATCTTAGCCTAGACACATTTGCAACTCAAATATTTTCTAATTTCAGTTTTGAATGAAACATTCAACACAAAGGAATCAACAGATTCCTTATCTTTACACTTCATTGACTGGTTCATGTAGGGGAAGGATCATACACTCTGAAGCGAGACAGAACTAGGTTTAAATACTACTTTCCTGCTTATTAATAACGTGACCTTGAGTGAGTTCCCTTATCTTTTGCACCTGTTTCTCCACCTGAAAGATGAAGGTAATAATATATATCTCATTGGGTTGTTATGAAGATTGAAAGTAAAAAATATGAAATTCCTAGATTGATCTATCATAGACATCAATAAAAGTAATTTATTATAATACACATATATCAATATTTTTCAGTACTTGATACTCCCTCCCCCGCCAAAAAAAAAATAATAGCTTTTCTCAAATTAATCTTTGGAATGAAGGAAAATTTTGGCACAAAATAGATTTAAATCTACAAAACTTGAACTGGATTCTAATTTCCAATTATTAGTTTATTCTTCCTTGAATATATAATCTAATGAAAATTGTGGCACTACTGCCTGTGCTATCTTATTGCTAAAATCTTTAAAAAAGGAATAATCTGCTGTTTAAATAAAGCATCAGACTTAGGAGAAAAATAACAATATAGGAAGTCATTTAACAAATCTATCAGGGTATAATTCTTAAAATTTTAACTAACTTTGCTTCTCTCACTCAAATAGGTTATAATGTTCAAGGCTATACTGTGATCTATTGCTGAGTTAGTAATGACAGTCAAGTTTGCCAACACAATCACTGTACTACATTATCTAAGTCATTGCTCTGTAAAGTGCTTTGGGATACCTTGAGTATGAAGGGCTATATATCAAGTGTATTATATTTTATTCTATATGGTACCTGAGTTTTGGCAATGCATATTCAATAAGCTGAATAAAAAGACTTCTAGATGTACTTTATTAGTGTTTGTATGCATTCGCCATAAGTAACTATAGGTAACTATAAGTAACTATAGTAACTCAGCTCTCAACTTGAGCTAAAGAAATTATGTTTGAGAGAGAGGGAGAGAGAGATGGGGGGAGAAGAAGGATCTCTATCTTGAAGGTAGAAACCCCAACTAAATATGCATCCCCTTAGCATACCTGACCTCAAAATTTACCTGTCTCTCACCTGTCATTCAGAAACCTAAATTGGTTTCCTTTCCATGAAAGAGTGATGTATGAGAGTAAGAAGCACATCAATATCATTTATCATTTTACCCTCAGATACTAACACTGTGAGTGAATGAATGAGTAAATGAATGAATGAATTCTGCTGGATTATATCCTTACTAGACTTTACACTGACATATTTTTAAAGTAGCATTTTAAATTTTGATAAACGATTTTTCCGTAATTTAAGAATGTTCTCAGACCTTATCATGGTAACAGTTTTGCAAAGAGGAAACATCCCAGAGCATGGTTATACAGCATTTAGTGTTGTCAACTCTCACTATAGAATTGTCTTTCAGGAAACATGACATTTTATTGTGCTACATAGATATATTAAAATATATCCTTAACCTGCAGAAATGCTATTTTTATGAAGGATTGTATAGCAAGATATATACAAACATACATACATGCCTACCCAGAAACATATAAACGTGCAATAAAATAAATTGGCATATGTAACTTAGAAAGTTAAAAAGTATTTCTTTTATCCCATGTTTTGATTTTGACACATTTATCTTTTTTATGAGTGAAGTATCTGGAAAATAGGGTTTTCCGTTTATTTATGCATTACAAAGATATTTCTTTAGTATCTACTATGTGCAAGCCTCTGTGAATACACAAGTATTATCAATGCTTAACTAATTTAGTAAATGCCCAGAAACAAAGAAAAAAGAAACTAACAATAAACTCAGTTTAAAAATGTAATGCTCTTTTTAGTTCATCAGGTGGAATAATAAAATGTAGTTTCAGAGTAGAAAAGTATTTGTTTATTCTGAAAAGAATAAACAATTTAAAAGTTTCTAATATGCTAAGCAGTATATACTAAACGATTTCTTCTCTGACCACTTTCAGCCATCATCAGTGCTGATGACATACTCAGAAAAACACAAGTTCTAAGACATTACCATTCCCTTCTTTTTTTTTTTTTTTTTTCTTTTTGCGGTACGCGGGCCTCTCATTGTTGTGGCCTCTCTCTTTGCGGAGCACAGGCTCCGGACGCGCAGGCTCAGCGGCCACGGCTCACGGCTCACGGGCCCAGCCGCTCCGCGGCATGTGGGATCTTCCCGGACCGGGGCACGAACCCGCGTCCCCTGCATCGGCAGGCGGACTCTCAACCACTGCGCCACCAGGGAAGCCCTACCATTCCCTTCTTAAGCTTACTATCTAATTGTGGAAATAAGTTGTCTTGATTTTGTCTAAATTGGCACTGGACTGAAGATTTAAAAGAATGATCTTTTCAATGGCAAGCATGTGTTGATCCATTAAAAAAAATGAATCTTGACTCTAACCTTAAACCATGCAGAAAAAGTACTCCACATAATTTTATAACTAAATGTGAATTGTAAAAATTAAACTGTAAAACATTAGAACTTTTTTTTCAGACACTATTCAACTCACCACAGATGGGAAAGAGTTACTTAGAGGTATAAAAAAGTGGAGCTCAGTACTGATAAAAATAATCTAAAAATGAAGGAACAGATATAGGAATATCTGGGCAGTAAAGATGTGTTAATGAATACAAGATAAAAGATTAAATGAGGGATAAGAGACACCTGTAATTCTTTCACTATGATTGTGTAATAAGAGAAGCAATAAAGACAATTAATCTGATTGCTTTTATTTATATTCTTTAAAAAAAAAGATTATGTAGCTGAACAAAAGGAAGGAGAAAAGAAGTATCTCCAACTGAGTAATGAGTTATAATTACAAGTAGAATGCAGCAAATGCAACTGGTTATTTAATCGGGGGGGGGTGGTCTGTGTAGAGAAGTGAGAAACTAAAAATGAGGAGAATCAGCAAGGAACTGACTCTTTGCATGAGAAAGACTATTTTGTATGTATTTTGTACCACAGACAACCTGATCCTAATGACAAAGTCTAGGATATTTTGAAAATAGTTTCTCTTCTTCATACACTCCCTCCCCACCACCAGCACCCCTCTCCAAGAATAACAAGGAGAACAAGCAACCTGTGTTCCCTCTGTTATCATTGCTATGTGTGGTCTCAGGATAGATGGTCTTCTAATCCAAGTAAAACTGGTGACACTATTGCATTGGCCACCAAACTATTTGGGAGGTAATGTACTGTAGAATGAAGACAGAGTGCTAAGTAGTTAGTAGACAGTGAATTGCACTTTCCAAAGCCAGAATAATTCCTCTATTCCTCTTATTCATTCCTTAAGTGTATGATTCAAAAAAAATGCATGAATATCCATCGGCCTTCATTCATTCATCTGTTCAACAGTATTTATTAAGTATTGCTGAGTACAAAGGAATTATGTTAGATGTTTGGAAAGATAAAAAATAAATTGGGGGCTTCCCTGGTGGCACAGTGGTTGAGAGTCCGCCTGCCGATGCAGGGGACACGGGTTCGTGCCCCGGTCCGGGAAGATCCCACATGTCGCAGAGCGGCTGGGCCCGTGAGCCATGGCCGCTGAGCCTGCGCGTCCAGAGCCTGTGCTCTGCAACGGGAGAGGCCGCAGCGCTGAGATGCCTGCGTAACGCCAAAAAAAAAATAAAAATAAAAAATAAAAAAAAAATAAATTGGAAATAATAATACAGTTGACCCTTGAACAATTCAGGGGTTAAAGGCACTGACCTTCCATGCAGTGGAAAATCCAAGTATAACTTTGCAGCTAGCCCTCCATATCTGTGGTTCTGCATCCGTGGATTTAACCAACTGCAGATAGTATAGTAATGTAGTACATGTTTACTGAAAAAAAATGTGCATATGAGTGGATGAACCCTCACAGTTCAAACTGGTATTATTCAAGGGTCAACTATAATATTAACTAGCAATTACAGAGCACTACGTTGTAGGTATATTTAATCCACACAACAAGCCTATGAAGTGGGCAAAATTATTGTCCTCAAATCACAGACGAGGAAACACAGAACACAGTCATGTAACTAGAATATGGCAGAGATAGAATTTGTATGTTCATAATTTGGCTCCATATCTGAGATTTTAACCGCTACACTGATTGTGCTATGTTGGGTGGTATAGAATTTTATTTCAATAACAAATCTAATATTATCCCACTTTATAGAAAACATTGTGCTAGATGCTGAAGATGAGGGGAAGGAAGAAAATCTTCAGTCTATGTTGGTGGGAAAAGGGAAAAACAGACAGACAATAAGGAACAAAACTAAAACAAATATTCAAGTTGTCACTTTATAGCCTCTCAGGTTCAAATCCTCATTTCATTGACTTTGCAAAAATGGACCTGGACCATTTAAATAGTTTTCTTTTACAGCTGGAACTAAGTTTCCTTTTGTACTGTGCAAAGAACTAACACTGATGGAAGAAAGGGTTTTTTTTCTAGTTCTAGTGTGCTTTGGTTTTCTTCTTGCTCCTCCTGAGTGTCTGTCAGCAACGCATATGAGGGGTGTCCAATGGTACCCGGCACTGTGAATGCCTTCCCATCATATAGTGGTCAATAGTCCACTGCAGGCATATTCCCAGGGAGCCTTGCAGGCCCCCCAGTAGCCTCAGCTTCCAGCACTCAGTAGGTGTGTTTCCTACTTGCCAATCCCAACCATGGTTAACTGTGTACTTGCACCCCAGAAAAGTATTTCCTGTCTTGGCTGGTCACTGTGGCTGACAGTCTTGGTTTACCTACACTACTGAGTGGCATTTATAGCTTGCCTGATGATTCTGCACCAGCTCTTGTCCAGGCAACACAGAAAACTTCTCCATCATGAGATGGGCTGCAACCACACTTTCTCCAACAAGATCTGAATCCTAGGTTTAGGAAGATTCCCCTTCCAAGTCGGTTCTTCCTTGGATATTCTCTCTCAGCCCCAGTCATTAGGGTTCTCTTTACTCCTTTATAGATAGTCTCATCTTATAGTTAATAATTATTTGTATTAAATGCTCCCTTTTCAAATTACTATGTGTTTTCTATATTCTGATTGGACCCTGACTGATAAAAGAGGATAAATAAAAAGGACAGGATAGCGATGATTATTGACTCAGTAGGAAAGGAGAGGTACATTTTTGTAGACCACTCTTAAATCCCAACCAAAGTGGATAGCTAACAGTCTTGCCTAGGTTTGAGAGTAGGAGAGCAGATCTGCTACTCTAAATTCTGTCTGGAGATGTGTTAAAAGGTAGACTCTTATCCAAGTTTGATAGCAAGGAGTATTCTGAAAATGAAACAGGGCACCCTGGCTCTACAAGGTTTCTCAACCTTTTCCCACTACAAGGAATGCCATCAACAGAGATGGCTCACAGTGGCAAGGAGTTTCAACCTAAGGTAATGAACGGTAGTGGAGGTAGTAGAGGAAGATCGTAGCGGTAACTCAAGTTAGCGCCTCTCAAAGGTCATGCCCCTCACTCCTCATGAATCACTAGAACGGGGTAGTATGATAAACAAAATTCAAATCATGCAAACTTATAGAAGTTCATTAAAACATATGAACATGGGCTTCAACTCAGAGTATATTCACAAGTACATCTTCCAAATTATGTTTTTCAAGAGTGAAAATATAAAAACATATTGATATTTTATTTTGTAGACTTACTCCAACTCTCTTCCTAACCTACATACTCCTCCTACTATAAGTTCTTTTTTAAGTACAGTATTTAAAAAATTTTTAAGGTAAAAGTAGAACCCATGAAAAGTGGCATTCTGTTTTCTGTGCTACCATTTTTTTTCAGTAATATGTCTCCTAACTGTATCTTATATAAATGTTAATTTTGTACAAATTTTACAAATTGTGTATAAATTTTTATTTTATATTAAGTTCCAAATGACCTCTATGTGTTTGTGTTTATTTCAAAATTATGTGCTTTATGAACACAAATTCACAGTCACAACCAAATAACTCTTTCCAGAATTTTTCTTTTCTTTAATACTTTACACTGATTTCTTAAGAATGAGCAGACAAAAAAACAAAAAATGTCTTCACCACCCTCACCATTATCATTAATTGCATAATATGAATCTCTTAGGATAGATTTTAGGTCTGTACTATAAATTTAGAAACTAGGACTTCAAAATCAGCAACAGGGAATCAAACCAGATAACTATATCCTTATCAGTGATAAGCACATATCCATTGAGTTGTGAGTCCATATTTATTGTTCTAATATAACTTGTTGATTATGAGTATGTTTCTTGGAAATATTAATAAGTCTACCTTTCTTCAACCTGCCTGCTGTGAGTGATGCCAGATACAGGTCAATTGGTAAAGTCTGGCAATGATCCCCAAACAAAAAAATTGGGTAGGCCCTGTCAGTATATGTATTAGCATTAATTAAAAGACATATTTTCTATGATATTAATATATTTGTATAGCAATATAAGTTGAAAAAGTAAATATGAATAGAAATCCTGGAATTTTTTTCTTGTGCTTTCTGGGTCACATTTTTCCCCATTTTGAAGATCACTGACCTATAGGATTGCAAGATTATAAGGTAACCTCATTTTCAGAGCACTCCTAGGATATTCTATATGATTCAGGTTTATCTTTAATGATATACCTCCTTTCTCAACCTGTTTTTATCAGTCCCTTTTCTCCTCTATCCATATACATACCCAAACATGTAATCTGAAGTTTGTAGTTCTGATAGCTACTTCAGGGTAAGTCTACCTAGTTGAGATACCCCAGAGAGAAGTGATTATAGCCAAGAATAAGCACCTTGAGAGAAATGCATTGTATTAGCTCAGATATAAATTATAGATTCATCTTAGTAATGGTTCAGATTAACAAAAGCTATATATTTACAAATTTGCACTGAATTAAAGTTGAGCCATAGAGAAATACATATATATGCATATAACTGAAATATATATGATTTATGCATCAGTTATAATTAATAATAAAACCTATTTTGGTGTGCATTTGTTCATGTCTTTGGTGCATTCCCATCGGATCTTATTTTAGGTTCAGTCAGATATTGTACCAGGAAAAGTCAGACATCGATCTGTGCTGCATTAATTGTAAGCTGAGCTGTTGGCTGCACATCTTCAGTATACTTTTTTTAATGTCATGGGTGTCATCTCTCTTTCTAGCTTTTTGGTTTTTTTCTGTAATTTTCTTGAAATGCAAAAGATATAGTTCTGCTGTGATAAATGAGATGGGAAACCCATAGCTCAGTCACTAGTTTGTTCATAGATTGACCATTGAATGTAAAGTATGTGATGCTAAGAACAATTTTGATGAGATCCATTGTTGAATGTGCAATGATTCATTCTTCTTTGTGAAGTTGCTACCTTTATGTCTTAGTTCTGTATCATTTTTCATGTTTCTCCTATAATAAGTATCTGGAAGGACAGAAATCTTCCCAAAATACAGCCTAGACTAAATTGAATGCAAGTGAGTGATATCCACTAAGCATAGCAACAATACATATATGATTATATAGTTTAATTTCTCATTTCTTATAAAAATGTATAATGTGACTTTTGTACAGAAACAACCCTGTGTTTAACTTCTGTCCTCTTTTGCTAAATCTTTCATGCCTGTACTTAGAGAATTCCTTATCTTTGACAAACAATATGAAATACAAAATTCAGATATTATCTGGTTTATTGTGATTCCATGCAAAAGGCACACTTTTTCTAGACTGAAATATACATTTATTAGTTTATTTGAAAAGTTAACTTCTTTCCAAAGATCAAGGTAACTGTTTCTATTCTCTAATTGACCTTCTTTAACAAATCTAACCTATTGATAAGAAGCCATCAATGCCAAGTTCTACTGTCAGAAAGAAGAAAAGAAAATGGCCTCCCTCAATCAGCTCATAAAATGAAAAGTATATTTTTTTCTTTGATACAGCATTGAGGCAACCAGTATAGTTTAGAAGCAAATGAAAAAAAAATCCAAAAAAATAGGGAAAAATTAGGAGTTATAAGGAGATTCTCTCTACAGAGTTGCACCAAGGGAAAGTTATCAGGGAATAAGATGTCAGGGTCTCTTACCCAGCAGATATACAAAGGAGATGCAAGCTATGGTTATGTAGAGATGAAAGGAGCAGCAATTATAAATTGGGAAAGACTATGTAATTTGTAAGTTCAATGTTAATGAGCAATGCTTGATTTACCCAAGAAATAAACAAAAAAATTCACTCAAACATCCATGCAGATTGTTTTATTTGAAACATGAACACTTGCATTATTAAAATTTCAATGGATTTGTATGAAAATATAAATCATGTGAAAATTTTAATAAACTAATTTTTTGGAGAATCAGATAGTCTCCAAAAAATGATAATCTCTGTGATAAATAGAAAAGCAAGAGTGTCCAGGATATTTCCTTTCATAATCCTATTCAGTATTCTCACCAATATCTTACTTCCTTTTCAGTACCCAAGGTGCCCTGGAAGATCAGAGAATTTCTGTAGGTCCTGCTTACTATTCTTTTCTTACTATGATTCTGTACTTCGATTTCTTTCTTTTTTTCCCCCTTAATGTTCGCTTTATTTGAAGCTTCTTTTACTAGTTGAACCATTCTTATTTATAGCTGGAGACCTGATTACCTATTTAAATTATGTTTCTAAGAAATATGTTACTGGGCATATGTTAGCCTAGAGTGTATATGGGCATGTTTTTTGTGGTGTGCAAATTCTCCATGAAAAGTTAACATCCTATGGGTCATCTGGATGCTCAAATTATAACCTACTGTTGTAACCCAATTCTTAACTAGAGTTTGTGTTAGGTTTAGACTCAAAAGCCATTAGATTTTAATACAGTGCTTCTTAATCATGAAGGTCTGTAGATATATCTGCTGGCATTCTGTGAGTTCACCATTTTGAGAAACATCAATATAATGGTAATTATAGGAAGAATACTTATAAACACAGACACACGCTCAAAAGAGGAATACTATCACATTTCAAACATGATATAACCAAGTTCCTTTTACAGGAGCATTTCACATGTATAATCTCACTTTTTATTGTGATATAATTGACATGTAACATTGTGCAAGTTTAAGGTGTACAATGAGTTCATTTGATAAATTTATATATTGCAATGACATTATTGTCATAGTGTTAGCTAACACCTCCATCAAGTCACATACTTACTGCTTTTTTGTGGGGAGAACATTTGAGATCTATTCCCTTAGCAACTTTGAAGTCTACAATACAGTATTGTTGACTATAATCACAGTGTACAAATCAGATCTCCAGAACTTAGTCATCTTCTAACTGCAAATGTGTACATTTCGACTAACATCTTCTCATTTCCCCCACTTCCAGCTCCTGGTAACCACCATTCCATTCTCTGTTTTTATGAGTTTTGATTTTTTAAGATTCCACATATATATGATATTATACAGTATTTGTCTTTCTCTGTCTGACTTACCTCATTTAGCGTAATGGGCTCAAGGGCCATCCATGGTGTCTCAAATTGAATGATTCTCTTCTTTCTCATTGTTGAATAATATACACTCACACCACATCTTCTTTATCCATTCATCCACTGATGGACATATAGGTTGTTTCCATATCTTGGCTACTGTGAATAAAGCTGCAATAAACACAGAGGCACAGATATAGTTTCAACATCCTGTCATCATTTCTTTTGAATATATACCCAGAAGTAGGATTGCTAGATCATATGGTAGTTCTATCTTTAATTTTTTGAGGAACTCCATGCTGTTTTTCATGGTGCTGAACCAATATACCACCAACAGTTCAAAGTGTTGTCTATTCCTCACATCTTTGCTAGCGCTATTTCTTGTCTTTTTTTTTTTTTTTTAACGACACTCTAATGGGTGTGAGGTAATATCTCATTGTGGTTTTGTTTGTTTGTTTTGTTTTGTTTTGTTTGCGGTACGCGGGCCGCTCGCTGCCGTGGCCTCTCCCGTCGCGGAGCACAGGCTCCAGATGCACAGGCCCAGAGGCCATGGCTCACGGGCCCAGCCGCTCCGTGGCACGCAGAACCCTCCCAGACCAGGGCACGAACCCGGGTCCCCTTCATCGGCGGGCGGACTCTCAACCACTGCACCACCAGGGAAGCCCTCATTGTGGTTTTGATTTGGATTTCCCTGCTGATTAGTAATGTAGAGCATCTTTTTATGCACCTTGGCCATTTGGATGTCTTCTTTGGAAAAAATGTCTATTTGGTTCCTCTGCCCATTTTAAAATTGGATTTTTTTGTCATTGTCAGTTGAGTTGCATGAGTTCTTTAAATATTTTGTTTATAAACTCCTACCCAATATATGGTTTGCAAGTATTTTATCCCATTTTGTACATTGCTTTTTCATTTTGTTGATTATTTCTTTTGTGGTGCAGAAGATTTTAAGCTTGATGTAGTCCCACTTGATTTTCACTTTTGTTTTTTGTGCTTTTGGTGTCATAATCCAAAAAAAGTCGCCAAAATCTATGTCAAAGAGTGTTTTGCCTATTTTTCTTTTTCTTGTAGAGTTTTATGGTCACAGTCTTAGGTTTAAGTCTTTAATATATTTCAAGTTAATTTTTATGAGTGGTGTAAGGTGTGGGTCCAACTTCATTTTTCTGGATGTGGTTATCCAGATTTCCCAGCACCATTTATTAAGGAGGCTCTTATTTTCCACAGAGTGCTCTTGGCTTCCTTGTCAAATATTAGTTGATCATATATGTGAAGGTTGATTTCTGGGCTCTCAATTCTATTCTGTTGGTCTATGTGCCTATTTTTACGCCAGTAACATACCATTTGATTACTATAGCCATAACAAAGTTTAAAATCACGAAGTGTGATGCCTCCAGCTTTGTTCACCTTTCTCAATATTGTTTTGGATCTCCGGGTCTTTTGTTGTTCTAATCCTAATGAATTTTAGGATCGATTTTTCTACTTCTGTAAAAAATGCCATTAAATTGGGATAGGAATTGCATTGAATCTGTATATCACTTTTGTTAGTATGTTCATTTTAACAATATTAACTCTTTCGTTAGGATATCTGCTTCTTTCATCAAAATCTTGTAGTTTTCATTGCACAGATCATTCACTTCCTTAAAGTTATTCCTAAGTATTTTTATTGTTGTTGATGTTTTAAATGAGATTGTTTTCTTTATTTCTTTTCAAACATTTTATTGTTAGTGTATAGCAATGCAACTGATTTCTGTATGTTGATTTTGTATCCTGCAACTTTACTGAATTTTTTGGATTAGTTGCAACAATTTTTTAGTTTAGCCTTTAGAATTTTCTATATAATAGAACATATCATCTGCAAATAATGACAATTTTTCTTCTTTTCCAATTTGGATACCTCTTACTTATCTTACCTGATTGCTCTTATTTCTTTATCATACCTGATCACTCTAGTACTATGTTGAATAAGAGTGGTGAGGGTGGACATGCTTATCTTGTTCTTGATCTTAGAGGAAATGCTTTTACATTTTCACTGTTGAATATGATATTAGGTGTGGGTTTGTTGTACATGGTCTTTATTATGTTGAGGTATATACCTTCTACACACAATTTGTTGAGGGTTTTTATCATGAAAGGCTGTTACACTTTGTCAAATGCTTTTCTGCATCAATTAAGATGGTTGTATCATTTTTATCTTTCACACTGCTAAATTTGTTATATCATATAATTAATTCTTGTACGCTGTACCGTTCTTGTCCCAGGGATAAATCCCACTTAAACATGGTGAATAATCCTATAAATGTGTTGTTTAATTTGGTTTGCTTATATTTTGTTGAGAATTTCTGCATCTGTATTCATCAGGGATATTTGTCTATAGTTTTCTTGTCTTATCTGACTTTGGTATCAGGGAAATGTCAATATTGTAACTGAGTTTGAGAATAATCACTTCTCTTCAATGTTCTGGAAAAGTTTGAAAAGAATTGACATTAATTCTTCTTTAAATTGTTGGAAGAATCACTAGTGAAGCCATCTGGTCCTGGGCTTTTCTGTTTGGGGAAATTTTGATTACTGATTCAATCTCCTTACTCATTATTCGTCTGTTCATATTTTCTATTTCTTCATGATTCAACTTTGGTAGGTTTTACATTTCTAGGAATTTATCCTTTTATTCTAGGTTATCAATTTTTTGTGTATAACTGTTAATTGTAATCTCTTTTAATCCTTTAAATTTCTCTGGTATCGGTTGTAATGTCTCCTTTTTCATTCCTGATTATATTTATTTGAGTCATTTTTTTAAATTTAGTCTAGCTAAAGGTCACCAATTTGGTTTATCTTTTCAAAAACATCTCTTAGTTTCACTGATAGTTTCTACTGTTTCCCTGGCCTTAAGGTGAGAGATCCTTTTGTTGGTCCTGCTTATATCTAAAGCTTTCCAGGGAGAGTTATGGATACACCTGGTCCATGCTTCCTGCTCCTTATTATAGCAGAATTTCTTAAGCTTTCATGTCTTTTCTTGTCCTTATAACTCATCAGTCCAGCTGCTGAAAATCTTTTTTTTTTTTTTTTTTTTTTTTTGCCTGAAGGTGGCTCTAGCACTCAAATTTGTAGTCTCCTTTGGCCACAGACTGTGGCCTGTTCTTTGCATAGCGTCCCTATCTAACTGAGCTTGCTCTTGTTGATGCCCTCAGGAATGTGCACAAGAAACCACAACATGTGGGTTTGGCACTCAAGGCATTGAAAGTGCCCACAGTACAATTGAGGGGATCCTTGAGTGAGGTTTGTCCAGTAGTTCATAGGCAGGCTTCCTGCTAGAGTCCTGAATGCAGCCAGGAAGAACTGTGTCCCTCTAATGTCCTGATAGTCTTATCTTCCTCTTTTCCAAACTCCTTTCTCCCTCCAGTAAGAGATCCCACCTCAATACTCTGGGTATTATGGGAGAGAAACAGGTTTCTCCAGAAGTGTGCTGAGCAATTGGGGAAACTGGGTATTTGCTCACTACTCTCACTTTCCCTTTGTGGGGGAGGTTACCATGGACAAATTCAGCCCCATGCTGAGGGGGGAGGTGGCACTGACAAATTTCTTCTTATCCTCTCCAATGTGTCCAAACTCATTTTTTTTTCTCTAATAGAATGCTGGAATCTTTCCTTAGGAAACCTGGACTTCTACAAAGGTTCTGTGATCTGTGGCTATCTGCCCAAATCAGCATAATCCAGGTACTCCCAACCATGGTCAAGAGGGGCTGAAACCAGTTTATAAGTTCCTGCCATTTCCACAGCCCATACCAAGGTCTGTCTGCCTATTATCCGATTTATGAGTAGATGAGACTCCTCCCAGGTCCCCTGGTACCAGATCTTACAACTCCTACAGTGTTTTTTCTTTGATGGATGCTGGATTTTAGTTGTTAAAAGTGAGACAAAAAGGAAGGATGTCTTATGCTACATGATGCTGACATCACTCCTGTTATCCAAATTTCTTGATAAGATTGATGGGTAGGCTGGAATTGTAGAGCAGCAATTCTCAGCTTTGGCATTTTGACATATTCAATTGTTAATGATAAGAGCTCATGAAGGATCAAGATAACAGAAAACTTACAGGCTCTTGTATCTGTTTTTGACTCTGCTTCTTTACCACCATGCTTCAAAGAGTCAGTTACTCCGTCCACCTCAAATATCCACTCTCATGGTTAGACTCTAGATCTTATTACCTAAGTTATATGTTATACTGAATATTTAAGGACTGTCATAACATGAACCATAACTATACTCTTCCATAATCTCTACTTCTAGTACCAAGTCTCAAACCATCACTTCTATACCTCACTCCCTAAAATATGACCACACCAGGTTATCATTATTATTACCACTTGTATGATATATTTTTTCATGCTTTTGCTCTCAACTGATAGTTTTTGAATCTAAAGTGTCTTTCTTGTAGACAGCATTGGAGTTACTGGATCATGTTATTGGATCATGAATTTTTAACTCATTTTGACAATCTTGCCTTTTAGTTGGAATGTTTAATTCATTTAAATTTACTGTAATTACTGATGAGGTAGGATTTATATCTGATATTTTACTACTTATTTTCTATATGTCTTCTGTCATTTTTGTTTCTTTATTTCTTAATTACTCCTTTTTGAAAGGAATTAAATACACATTATCTAGTTACCTTTTAATCAATTTTTCTTTTTTATTTGTTTGCTATATTTTCTTGAGTTATTTTTAGTGGTTGCCCTAGGAATAATAACATCTCAATGTAAAACAGTTTAGGATTAAATACCAATTTAATCTCAATAGTATACAAAAACTTTGTATTTACCCATCTTCTTTGTACTATGTCATAAAATTACTTCTTTATACATTGTAATCTGATACATAGTTTTATAGCTATTACTTAATGCACCGATAGTTTTTTAAAATAATATGGGAGAAGAAAAGTTTACAAACAAAAATACATTTATATTGTCCTTTATATTTACCTGTATAGGTACCTTTGCTGGTGCTCTTTATTTCTTCATGTGGATTCAGGTCACTCTCTGATGAACTATAATTTCAACTCATGGGACTCAGTTTAGTATTGCTATAGGGCAGGTTTGCTAGCCACAAATTCTCTCAGCCTTTGTCTCAGACTGTCTCAATTTCTCCTTAATTTTTGAAGGAGAGACTTGCTGGATAAAGAATTCTTTGTGGATAGTCTTTTTCTTTTAGTGCTTTGATTATACTGTCCCAGTGTCTTCCAACTTCCATTGTTTATGATAAGAAATCTGATCTTAATCTTATTGGGGTTCCCTTGTAAGTGATAATTTTTCTCTTGTTGCTTTCAAGATTCTCTCATTGTATCTGATTTTCAACAGCTTGACTAATATGTGTCTAATTCTTGAATCTGTACATTGTTTATAATCAAATTTGAAACATTTTCTATTTCTTCAAATTTTCTTTTTGCCCATTTATCTTTCTTCAGAGATTTCATTATGCATATGTTGGTATGTTTGATGGTATCCAACAGGTCTTTGAGGTTCTGTTAATTTTTCTTCATTCTTCTTTCTGTTCCTTGGACTGAATCATTCCAACTGATGTATCTTTAAGTTTACTGCTTCTTTTTCTATGTGCTCGTATACATATACATGTGTACATATACATATCTTTATATATATATATATATATATATATATATATATATATATATATATATATCTTTGTTGAGATTCTCTGTAGTGAGAAATCAGTCTCACATTTTCTTTTAATTATTTGGACCTAGTTTCTTTAGTTCTTTGAACATATTTGTAATAGCTGACTAAAAGGCTTTTTTTTTTTGTAAGTGCAAATTCTGTGCTTCCTCAGGGAATGTATCTTCTTTGTTTTTACATGTCATAATTTTCCCTTTGTGTATCTTATAACTGTTTTATGAGAAGTGTACCTTTTGAATTATATAACGCGGTGACTGTGGAAATCAGATTCCCCCACTCCCACCCAGGGTTGTGTTGTTGCTGGTTTTTATTGTTGTCAGTGTTGCTGTTTGTTTGTTTAGTGACTTTCTTGAACTATTTCTCTACTCATTCCATGTTGTGTGAAGCCATTAAAGTCTCTTCTTTGTTAGCTTAGTTGTCAGCTAATGATTGGACAGAGAGATCCTTAAATGTTTTAATCACTATACCTCCCACTCTTTACTGTGCAGATCTATATGTGTGGAGCCATGTCTTCAGTGTTCCAGCAACTGTGAAACAACTATGCCTTAGCCTTCACTTTCTCATTGTAAGAGTCTCAACATCAGTCAGAGGTGATACTTTAGAATTTTCTTAAGGCTTTCCTGGGCATATGCACAGCCCTGCACAAAAGTGTGGCCTTCTAGATTTCCAGAAACATGTTGGTGTTTTACAAAGGCCCTTACAGACATTTCATTCCCCATATTTTCCTCTTAAGTTTTTGACCTGTATCTTGCTTACCCCAACTTGTATCAGCTCCTCAGACAGCTGTGAAGTTAAATAATCACCGCTGATCGTTTCACAAAAAGTCCGGGTGATGAGGTTATTACTTCTTGAGCACTGAATCAGGTCAAATAACGCAAATCCTGTGAATGAAGTTTTTCAGGGAGCTACTAAATGAGGTTCAAAAGTAACAGTCTATAGTATATAGGGCTTTGGGGAAAACACAAAGCCTTCAGCTTTCTTCAGTGGTTGTTAGGTTCTAGTTTTCACAGCTACTATGTTTACGGTGCTGCTGGTCTTGAAGGTCACCACGTCACTTGAGAAAAGAGGTATAGGAATGGGGCAAGTTAAAACGCCACCAGTCTTGCTGTTCTTGCCTATATTCAGGAGGCTTTTCTTAAATAATAGCACCTCAAATTGCTGAAACACTTTGGTTAATCTCAGAGTTCTGAAAAGTAGATTTTCACAATTTTTACAAGCTTTCTCATTGCTTTTATGGAATGTGAGTTTTTCAAGGTCCTTGTTCCACCATTCTTTAAGTGTTCCTCTTTTACAAAGAAATTTGTAAATTTCTTAATCCTAAATTTAGGAACATTAATATATACATTGAAATGCACAAGAAATATTAATAATTTGATAAAATCTTTTTTCTCCAATGATTATATGATGACTTCCAAGTCACTGAAGCCCATTATTGAAAGTCAGTCTACTTTGCTGCAATTTACCTATTATTTAAATACCTTGTAAAATATATCAATATCATTTTCTAATTGACCTTCTATACTGAGCTCAAATATTATCTCCCTAGATCTCAACTTTTTGTTTTAACTCATAACTTAAAACTTTGCCATTGTGTATATATAAATGTGGTTCATATAAATACATTATTTGTAAGAACATACATCATTTTCAATTTCTTAAAATATAGTAAGGCAGCACATTTTTTGGGGGGGTTATAGTTGTTTTACAATGTTGTGTTAGTGTCTACTGTACAGCGAAGTAGAATTCCCTGTGCTATACAGCAGGTTCTCATTAGTTACCTATTTTATACATATTAGTGTATCTATGTCAATCCCAATCTCCCAATTCATCCCATCCCCCCTTCCCCCCCTTGGTATTCATACATTTGTTTTCTACATCTGTGTCTCTATTTCTAAGGCAGCACATTTTTTCTTAATTTTCTATATATTTTACTGATTTTTTAATTTATACATATGACAATTATGATAGACAATAAACCAAATTTGTTAAACCTGTATATTTAGCTTGATATCTTTGATTATGACTGGATAGGTTAATTGAAATATATTAGTTACATGAACATTAAGAGATTTGAGACCTCTGGTAGCACTGTGTGTGTATATATATATATATATATATAGAGAGAGAGAGAGAGAGAGAGAGAGAGAGAGAGAGAGGGAGAGAGAGAGAGAGAAATTAGAAATTTATCTCCATGTCATCTCTTCTACTATTTCTAAGCAACTAAAATTATAGTAAAAATAGTTTGGGGTGGTAGAAAAGAAGAAGAAAATTCATATACTTTAAATGTTGACTATAAGGTACATATGGTGGCATGAACTTTCATAAAGATTACCTTACATATCTGATCCATCATTTTATAGTATCTTCAGTCTGTAAGAGAGACTATAGTATATAATCATTTTTTAAATGACTTAACCTATACCTTTTTAATTGAAATTTCTCTCATTAACCTTAGAGAACATGTATTTATTTCCCCTCCTTTGAAAACTTTCCATCCATTATTTGGCTTATTTCCACTCCTTCAGCTTCTCCTTCTTAAAGTGAACAATCCTGACACTTTAAATCTATTTATGCATATAATGTTGCCTAGATTGATAATCATTTCATGGCTCTTTAGTTTCAAATAATTAACTACTCATTCACCAATATAACTATTGGATGCTGGTATTATAAAAAATTGTGACTACCATTAACAGTCATTACTTTTTGTCAGTAAACTCTTTACTGATTATTATATTACCTTTTATTCAATATTTCTTACTATTTACAAGTTTAACAAGGTCAAACTATTGTTTGGGATATGACAAACAATAATGTGGTGTTATATTTTACTCTCTCTGATACAGTGTATATGTCCAATGCACTACATATTATTTGTTGCTGAGTTGAAGACAGTGGATTATTTCCAAATTATTTATCTTCAGAGTCAATAGAATATATGAGGTCACTGATACATGCAATTAGAATAACATCAATGTTATTGAAAACTCAACCTGACTAAAGTATAAGTTTAACTGAGTAATAGAGAAGTGGCATTATGTGTCAAGTACAAAGAACTGCTTCTTGGATTCACTCAGCAGTAATTTGTTGATAAAACAGATGGTAATTTGAGATCTGCATGCATCCAAAGTTGCTAAAGGAAAATATCCAAAGAGAATATTCTCATCTGCCAACTTAAACAGAAATAATGGGAGGAATGGCAGGCGTGAAGTGGTTCTCTAAATTGGATGCTATAGTCACATTCTGGCAAAAAAGCCTTAAATAATGGAAGTCCAAGAACACACACTGTAAACACACTGTTCAGGCAGCATAGATTCTTGAGATGTCCATTTCATGTTCACTCTTCAAAAAAAACAGGTACACCAGATCTTCTAACAAATAGCAAACAAAATTCTAGAGTAGTAATGAACAATAGAAAAATACATAAAATATATTAAAAATTTACAGTTTTAAATATACTTGCTGAAATCAATCAGTTTGAGAGACAGAAATGTTTCCCACAAAAACTAATAAAGTCATTCTCAAAGACATGAAAAAGCAATGGGATCCATGGAATTGAAATTTTTAAAAATTAGAAATTGAATTCAAATAAATTGGAAAACCAACAATGCCTAAAATTTGAAAGTCATAAACACATGCATGTGAATGCCCACATGCACATATAACTCTCATAAAGGAGCATCAAAACTTTATACATATCCTCTATGTATGTGTACTATGAAAGACTTTTTTAATATCCAAGGAAAGTGTTTTAGTTTCAAAAGGTACAACATTTAGATATATAAATATTAACACAAATAAAAAAGTAAAATAGCTCATGTGCAAACGTTGAGCACTATGGTAAATTCATTTGTAGTTAACATATAATACTGTATTTGCACCCCTTCAAATATTTCTATTTGAATAGAAATATAGACCAGGGTCAAAGTTCATAAACAGATATTGAGTCATATAAATCCCTCAGAACCACTAAGTTTTGCTTGAATCTACCAGATTAATCTTTTGCTTTAGTAGAAATAAGTCCAGATACTTTATATCATATCTCAAATCATATCATATCTCAAATCTTAAAACCAAAATAGTGGAGTACTTTTAAAATATGGTAGCCTCTCATAAAAACTATCCAGGGGGCACAATTTGGAATTAATAGTATCACATACTAATTTTGTGATAATTAACTTATTTAAAATGTCAGTTTTTACATCTGTAAAATGGTGTTAAAGTCTTCACACTACCAACTTTCTTGTTAATGTTAATTTAAATGATTCCTTTAAAAGACTATGGATTGTCTTATAAATATCAATTAAATCTGGTGTATTGTGTCATTTAAAGCTTGTGTTTCCTTATTAATTTTCTGTGTGGATGATCTGTCCATTGGTGTAAGTGAGGTGTTAAAGTCCCCAACTATTATTTTGTTACTGTTGATATCCTCTTTCATAGATGTTAGCAGTTGCCTTATGTAATGAGGTTCTCCTATGTTGGGTGCATATATATTTATAATTGTTTTATCTTCTTCTTGGATTGATCCCTTGATCATTATGTAGTGTCCTTCCTTGTCTCTTGTAACATTCTTTATTTTAAAGTCTATTTTATCTGATATGAGTATTGCTACTCCAGCTTTCTTTTGATTTCCATTTTCATGGAATATCTTTTTCTATCCCCTCACTTTCAGTCTGTGTGTGTCCCTAGGTCTGAAGTGGGCCTCTTGTAGACAGCATATATATGGGTCTTGTTTTTGTATACATTCAGTGAACCTGTGTCTTTTGGTTGGAGCATTTAATCCATTCACATAATTATCGATATGTATGTTCCTATTACCATTTTCTTAGTTGTTTTGAGTTTGTTTCTGTAGGTCCTTTTCTTCTCTTGTATTTCCCACTTAAAGAAGTTCCCTTAGCATTTGATGTAGAGCTGGTTTGGTGGTGCTGAATTCTCTTTGCTTTTGCTTGACTGTAAAGTTTTTGATTTCTCCATCAAATCTGAATGAGATCCTTGCCAGGTAGAGTAATATTGGTTGTAGGTTCTTCCCTTTCATCACTTTAAATATATCGTGCCACTCCCTTCTGACTTGTAGTTTCTGCTGAGAAGTCAGCTGTTAACCTCATGGGAGTTCCCTTGTATATTATTTGTCATTTTTCTCTTGCTGTTTTTAGTGATTTTTCTTTGCCTTATTTTTTGTCAATTTTATTACTATGTGTCTTGGCATGTTTCTCCTTGGGTTTATCCTGCCTGGGACTCTGCGCTTCCTGGACTATTGGGTGGCTATTTCCTTTACTATGTTAGGGAAGTTTTCAACTATAATCTCTTCAAATATTTTCTCAGGTCCTTTCTCTCTCTCTTCTCCTTCTGGAACCCCTATAATGTGAATGTTGTAGCATTTAATGTTGTCCCAGAGGTCTCAAAGGCTGTCTTCATTTCTGTTCATTCTTTTTTCTTTATTCTGTTCCTTGGCAGTGAATTCCACCATTCTGTCTTCCAGGTCCGTTATCCATTCTTCTGCCTCAGTTATTCTGTTATTTGTTCCTTCTAGTGCATTTTTCATTTCAGTTATTTTATTGTTCATCTGTTTGTTCTTTCATTCTTCTAGGTCTTTGTTAAACATTTCTTGCATCTTCTTGATCTTTGCCTCCATTCTCTTTCCAAGGTCCTGGATCATCTTCCCTATCATTATTCTGAATTCTTTTTCAGGAAGGTTGCTTGTCTCAACTTTATTTAGTTGTTTTTCTGGGGTTTTATCTCATTCCTTCATCTGGTACATAGCTCTCTGCCTTTTCATCTGGTGTATTTTTCTGTGAATTTTGTTTTTGTTCCACAGGCTGCAGGATTTTAGTTCTTCTTGCTTCTACTGTCTGCCCTCTGGTAGATGAGGTTATCTCAGAAAAAATGTATATTTGTACAATATGCTCCCATTGTAAATCCTGCACTTTTTTGTTTATTCCTGCACATTTTGGTTTAATCAAGCCTTGAACCAAAGAGTTCCAATGGTGCTAGAAATAAGGAGGATAGATAATGGTAACACTGCATATGCTGAGTCAACCATACTCAGCAATTCATGGAATATAGTAAAGAAGAAAGATGAAGTAGAGTTTGGCTGAGGTATTGAGACTTTGAGAATGATGGCACAATAGAACAATAAAAGGAATATACTAATTTGGATAAGTAGGAGGTTTAATATACTAATTTGGATAAGTAGGAGGTTTTAATATAGAAAAGATGAATTGGTCAGCTCCTGAGACATTAAGAAAGGGATGGCAATAAGATGTAAAACCAGAAATTAGGATAAAAGTTGTCATTACATCACAGAACTGCATTTGAGAGTTATTCTTATAGGTGTGTGAACTGAACAGAATAGTAAGGTCAGAATTTTCAGATGCACATTTTGGGGACTAAGTTGACATTATCAAGATAATATTGGGAAATAAACTGTTTTCAAAAACAGACACTCTTATTCATTACTCAAAAATATGTGTGAATAAATGAATAAATAGTAAAATATTTTCAATACTTACAGCCCAGAATTAAATCCTCACATATATGGCCAACTAATATTTGATAAGGGAGCCAGAAATATCCAATGGGGAAAGGATAGATTCTTCAACAAATAGCATTGCAGAAACTAGATAACCACATGCAGAAAAATGAGATTGGACCCCTATCTTATACTATGCACAAAAATTAACTTGAAATACATCAAATAATTAAACAGAAACTTGAAACCATAAAAATGGAAGAAAACATAGGGAAGAAGCTCCTTGACATTGGCCTTGGCAATGATTTTTTGGATATAACACCAAAAGTACAAACAGCAACAAAATCAACAAGTTGGACTACAACAAAATTAAAAATTTCTACACTGCAACAGAAACGATCAACAAAATGAAAAAGCAATGTACAAGGTGTGAGAAAATATTTGCAAACTACGCATTAGATACGGGGTTAATACCCAAAATTTATAAAGAACTCATGCAACTCAATAACAAACAAAAAAAACCCCACAAGAATCTGATTAAAAAATGGGCAGAGGAACTAAAAAGACACCTCTCAAGAAGACGTCAAAATAGCCAACAAGTACATGAAAAGACGCTCAACATCACTAATCATCAGGGAAATGCAAATAGAAAGCACAATGAGATATCACTTCACACTTGTAAGAGTGGCTATCATCAAGAAGACAAGGGATAATAAGTGTTGGCAAGGATGCAGAGAAAAGGGAACACTTATGTACCATTGGTCGGATTGGAAACCAGTTCAGCCCCTAAGGAGAATACAGAGGTGCCTTGCAAAATAAAAATAGAAATTTCTTACAATTTAGCAATCCCACTTCTAGGTATTTATCCAAATGAAGTGAAAACAGGTTATTGAACCAATATCTACACTCCCATATTTCTTGCAGAAAAATACACTCCCATATTTATTGCAGAAGTTATTTCCATATATGGAAATAACTTAAATATCTGTCAATGGATGAATGGCTGAAGAAGGGTGGTATATATATTCAATGCAATACTATTTAGTCATTAGAAAAAAGGGAGTTATGTCATTTGCAACAACATGGATGGACCTTGAGGATATTATGCTATGTGAGCTATCAGATAAGGACAAATAATATGTGATATCTCTTCTGTGTAGAATCTTAAAAAACTAAACTCAGTAAAAACAGAAAGTAAAATAGTGGTTACCAGGGACTGGAGGTGGGGGAATAGGAGAGATGTTGTTTAAAGGTAAACAACTAGTAGATAAATAAGTCCTGGAGACCTAGTACATAGTACAGTGATTATAAACAAAACTGTCTTAAACATTAAGCTTGCTAAGAGATTAAATATTAATTGTTCTCAAAACTAGAAGAAATGATAATTATGTGGTGCAACAGAGATGCTAGCTAATACTACAGTGGACTCATCTTGCAATGTAAATGTGTCAAATCAACATGTTGCACACCCTAAACTTTCATGATGTTGTGTATCAAATACATCTTAATAGAAATTTTTTAAAATTAAAAAATAAAATAAAATGGTACTTGGACAAAGCAGGGATTGAGAAGCCAAGGGAAAAAAGCACAAGGAGGGTCGGAGTTGTGAATGGAAAATCTAGAAAATTTCTTGAGTTTCAGGCATTACTCACTCCTTACACATTTTGGTCATATGATGAATGCATTCCAAATTATTAGAGAAGAATAGGTAGATGTGGACTGGCAGAGCTCAGTCTCAGAATTAGACACCTGTGAGTAACAAATTAACACTTTCCCTTTTTATCATAAAACACATCTTTAAAAAATATAAATTAGAATTAAATAAACAATAAAAAATGTGGCCAATACTGCATAGGAGTTTAATACAATGGTAAGTTAAAAAAAAGTTTATTTACATCTAAAATTGAGTTCTATGTATCTATAGTTCCTCAGAGGTAGGGAATTGGATGAATGCCCAAGGTTAAATGTTAATAGCATTTTCTAAAAATCATTCTTATGTAGAGTAAACTTAACAGAAATTAGAGATTTGAAAACTATTTTGAGTTCTATTATAGTAGGAATTTTAAAATTTGTGCTCTTTTATAGTGAGGCTCTACTAATTTGGGGACCTTTAAATTCACCCCCAAAAGATAAAGTCATTTTCTTTAATATATAAAATGGAGAGGAACACAAAGTAGGAACATGTTCAGTAAAAAAAAAAAAAAATCTATGATTTATAGAATATTATTCTAAGGAGGCAAATGAGCTAGAATAATTAATAGCATTATGGAAAAGAAAAAGAAAGTTGGAGGAAAAATGTTGCCCATTTTTTAAACTTATGACAAAGCTACCATAGTCAAGACAGTGTAGCACTGGGGAAGGAATATATATTTAGATTAATAAAACAGAACAAAGTCCGGAAATTGATTCAAACAAATATGACCAATTAATATCTGCAAATAATACAAATTCAAGAGAAAAAGGAGAGTCTTTTCAACAAATTTTTTGAAGCAATAAGACACCCAAATAGAAATAAAATAAGATTTAAAAGAACTTCAACTTTAACCTTAAACATAATTTAATAAGAAACTCAAAAGGTCATAGATCTAAATATGAAACATAAAACTATGAAATTTCTAGTTGAAAACTAATACAATCAAACAAGAAAAGAAAATTAAAGGGACACAGATTGGGATGGAAGAAATAAAACTCTGTTCACAGATGACATGATTGTCTATGTTGAAATCTAAAATATTTTTAAAAATAAGAAAACAGAACTCTAGGAACTAATGAGAGATTATAGCAAGGTTGCAGAATACAAGGTTAATATAGAAAAGTTAATTGCTTTCCAATATAACAGCAATCAATGAGCAGAATTCAAAATTCAAAATATAATACTGTTTACATTACACACAAATTAAAAAACTACTTGAGTATAAAGCTAACATGATATGCCCAAGACATAAATGAAGCAAATTTAAAAACTCTGATGAATGAAATTAAAGAGGAACTAAATAAATGGAGAGATATTCCATGTAAATTGATAGGAAGACTCAATATTGTCAAGATGTCACTTCTTCCCAAGCTGATATAGAGATTAACACAATCTCAATCAAATAATAACAAATGGTTTTATGGATATTAACAAACTGATTTTAAAGCTTATATGGAGAGACAAAAGATCCAGAATACCCAACATCATATTGAAGGTGAAGAACAAAGTTGGAGTATGGATGTTACCCAATTTCTTTTTTTTTTTTTTTTTTGAATTTATTTATTTAACATCTTTATTGGAGTATAATTGCTTTACAATGGTGTGTTAGTTTCTGCTTTATAACAAAGTGAGTCAGCTATACATATACATATATCCCCATATCTCCTCCTTTTGTCTTACTTATAAAGCCATAATAATCAAGACAGTGTGGTATTGGTAAAAATAGATTAATAAATCTATGGAACAGAATAGAGAATCTAGAAACAGACTCATAAATATAGTAACCTGTTGTTTGACAAAATAGCAAAGGCAATACAATGGAGCAAAGATAGTCTTTTCAACAAATGGTGCTAAAACGACTGGACAAGCACATGCAAAAAATTTGATCCAGATACAGACTGCATCCTTCACAATAAAATAATGCAAAATGAATAACAGACTTAAATATAAAACCCAAAACTATAAAACTTATAGACGATAACATAGAAGAAAACCTAGTTGACTTTGGGTACAGCAATAACCTTTTAGACAGAGTACCAAAAGCATGGCCCATGAAAGAAATGGTTGATAAACTGGACTTCATTAAAATGAAAATCTTCTGTTTTGTAAAAGACTATGTCAAGAGAATTAAAAAACAAGGCCACAGAATGGAAAAAAAATATTTGTCAATGACACATCTGATAAAGGACAATTATTCAAAATATGCAAAGAACACTTTAACTCAACAAGAAGCCAAAAAAACCTGATTAAAAAATGAGCCCAAGACTTTAACAGACAACTGGACAAAGGAGATATGCAGATGAAAATCATGTATGTGAAAATATGTACCACCTTATATGTCATCAGGCAAATACAAATGAAAACAAAACAACGATGAGATACCACCATACACCTATTAGAATGGCCAAAACTTAGGACACTTGCAACACCAAATGCTGGTGAGGGCATGGAAGGACACAAATTATCATTTATTGCTGGTGGGAATGCAAAATGGAACAGCCACTCTTGAAGACAGTTGGGTGGCTTCTTACAAAACTAAACATTCTCTTACTGTATGATCCAACAACCATACACATTGGTATTTACCCAAAGGTGTTGAAAACTCATTTTCGCATAGAAACCCACACATTGATGTGTATAACAACTTTATTCCTAATTGCCAAAACTTGGAAGCAACCAAGATGTCATTCAGTAGGTGAATGAATAAATAAACTTTGATATATCCAGACAATGGTATATTATTCAGTACTAAAAAAAAAGCTATCAAACCAAAAGACATAAAGGAAACATATGCATATTACTAAGTGAAAGAAGCCAATCTGAAAAGGCTACACACTGTATGATTCCAACTATATGGAATTCTGTAAAAGGCAAAACTGTGGAGAGAGTAAAAACATCAGTGGTAAACAGGGATTGGGGTGGGGAAGAGGGATGAAAAGGTGGAGAAAAGAGGATGTTTAGGGTAGTGAGAATACTCTGTATGATACCAAAATGATAAACACATGTCATTACATATTTTTCCAAATACATGGAATGTAAAACATCAGGAGTAAATCCTAATGTAAATTATGGGCTTTGGGTGATTATGATGTTTCGATATAGATTCATCAATTGTAACATATGTATTCCACTGGTGGGAAATACTAATTATAAGCAAGACTATGCGGATGTAGAAGCAGGAAGTACATGGGAAGACTTGTTAACTTCCTCTCCATTTATCTGTGACCCTAAAACTGCGCTAAAAATAGTTAATAATAATAAAAAAGCAAGCTATCAAGTAGAATAAAATATTTGCAAGAGTTGCCTCTAACAAAGGACTTAATATCCCTAATATATAGAGGACTCTAAAAAAATTCAACCATAAAAAAGCAAATAATCCAATTAGAAAATGGGTAAAAGACATGAACCAGCAATTCAGTGAAGAGGATATACAGATGACAAACAAATGAAAGGATGCTTGACATCATTATCTATTAGGAAAATATTGTTAAAACCATATTGTTAAAACCATGATAAGATACCACTACATGTTTGTTAGAATAGACAGTTTTAGAAATTCTGACAGCACCAAATGCTGGTGAGGATTCAAACAACTGGATCACTCTCACATTGCTGGTGTAAATGCAAAATAAAACAGTCACTCTAGAAATTGATTTGGCAGTTTCTTATAAAGTTAAATATACACATACAGTATGACTCACCATCTCTCTTTGGTGACTTACCCTAGGAAAATGAAAATTTATTTTTTTAAAAATCCTGCACATGAATGTTTATAAAAAGTGCCATTCATAATTGCCCCAAACTGAAACAGCCCAAGTGCCCTTTAGCAGATGAATGAACAAATTGTGGTATATCCAGATAATGGAATACCACTCAGAAAATCAAAGTGAACATACTGTTGGTACACACAACAACTTGGATGAATCTCAAAGAAATTATGTTAAGTGAGAGGAAACCAAACTTAAAAACTTACATGCTGTATGACTCAGTTTATGTGTCATTCTCAAAAAGACAAATCTGTAGGGATGGAAAGTATATCAGCTATTGCCAGAGACTGTGGGTGACAGAGGGTGTAACTGTAAAGGGATAGCATGAGGTTTTGGGGGGTGATAAAACTTTGCTATGTCCTGATTATGAGAGTAGGTATACAAACTTGTGATGAAGTTCTCAAGGCTGTATGTGCAAAGAAAGAGATAGCAAATTCTACTGTATGTAAAATATGTATGCAAAGACACTGTAAGGGATTATAAAAGGCATCTAGTTTAAACTTTTTTTTATATATGACCAAACCAAAGCCTTGATAGTATAGCTAGAATTATACAATCATATAAAAGTAAAACTGAGACTTTCTTTAAATTTCTGATGGATCTTAAATGCTAGAAGAAGCATGAGACTTCCTGATGCTAGATCAAATTATATTTTCCCTGGGCTATGTTACTTTAGATAATGAAAAAGAGTAGTCAGTTCTCTACTAAATAATTCTTTTAAAAGATTTGCTATAAATGGTATGTCCTCAGATAATCTTTAAGCTATCAGATAAATTAAACTTATCTTAAGTGATATTTTTCTTCCACCTTGGCATCTCAATTATCACCCAAAACATACTATCAGATTTTTCAACTTGTTTCATATCAATGAGCTGTGAAAAAAGATGAGCCTTTCCATGAAGTTCTGATTGATCATAAATGCTGGAACAATCTAAGGAAAGTAGACAAATGAGACAATTGGAAATACCTCAACATCTCTAGAATTTGCCAAATGCTGAGTCAAAGATTCATGAGGGAAGAAATCATTTGCTTCCTGCTCATGATTTGAGTCATCTCCTGCTCACTCAGGCATTTTGAAGAAAGAATTGCAATAACTAAAGCCACAGAGCAGTTGGAAGTCACAGTTTATCTTTGGGTGTTTAAAAATCAATTGTAGTGAAAGAGAAACAAGGACAAATAGAAAGCACTGACCTGGCCAAATAGCAACAGCAAATAACAGTTTTGAAATGTTGTTGGCAAAGAAAGAAAAAAATACAAAGAAGACAGTGAGGACTATTGAAAAGCAGAAATAGAGGTAGAGAAAATAAAAATAAATCAAAAATTAAAAGATTTAATTATAGCTTAATAGCAAATGTCCTGGCAGGCCTCCTGCGAAGAGAGAACAAAAACATATTGTTTATGTTCAGAAGTGCTTGGATTTAGGAAAATATCAGATTTTAAAAGAAAGCAAATCTAAACTATTTCATCAAATTATTTTAGCAGTTTTAAAGTAAAACAAACAAACAAACATGAAGCAAGCTAAATTAACCAATTTAATTATACTATGAATGAGAGCAGCTTGGAACGTTCACATGATTGTCTACTCAAACAAAACTGAAAATAAAAAATAGCAATAGGTAAAAAAAAGCTATTTGCAATTTTCAAAGTAGCACTTAGTATAGTTAATGTGTTTCCCTGAAGATCAGTCTACCTACCTAGGTGTATTATCTTAGCGAATCTAGTTTTTGAAAAATAGAAAGTAAGCTAGGATGTAAACTCCGTAAGCATAGGGATATTTCTTCTGTTCACTGATATATCCCACATATCTAAAAAAATTCCTGGCACACAATATGTATTTAAAAAATAGTTGATGGGAAGGTATATCTGGTGAACAATAGATGTTCTAAGGATGCATTGCACAGTAATTAAGAATACTAGCTTAAATGCCACTTCTTCTGGTAATATGTAGCAGTAAGTTCTCCTAATGAAGATAACTAAAAATGGTAGATAAAATATTTTTAAACATTCTTAAAATTATTGAAGAGCATCTATAATACTAAGAAATTAATTAGCCAATATCTAATTGAAGACAAATTCAGAAGGATAAATAGAACACTGTAGACTCTTTTGCCTTTAAAGCATTTGCAACTCATACCAATAAGATCTTAAATTTAATGATTACCAGTGGTACAAAAGGCTGAAAACAAAATCAAGGGAAAGTGAATAGGAAACTCTTTCTCCACTAAGTTGGGACTCTGAAGGACTCTCATGTTAGGGAGAATTTGAAGTAAATTCATGTTTACTCATCTAATAGTCCAGTGTAGAGCTTATGAATGATACCAATTGACATACTAAAGGACTCAAACGAATCCCAAACAAGAAGAAAAACAGTGAAAGGGAGAGAGGGAGAGAGGAAGGGAAGGAGAGAGGGAGAGAAAGAAAGAAATGGAGGGAGAGAGGGAGGGAAGGAGGGAGGGAGGAATTTTCACCTAGACACATCACAGAGAAATTGCAGGATAACAAAGAATAACAGAAGATGTAGTTATCAGCCAGAGAGTAAAGAAAGAAAAACCTTTCATGGAGTAATAAGTAGATGGACACTAACACATTAAGTATAGCATATGAAATATAAAACTTTTCCATTATATTTGTATTAAATTGGGCTGAATCTCAGGAATTCGAGATTCACTTAACATTTGAAATCAACGAAAATCACCCCATTAACAAATTAAAGGAGAAAAAACTATAAGGTCATTTTAATAAATACAGAAAAAGCACTTGGCAAAATTATTCTTGATATGTCTGGTGGAACATGGATACTTGTTTTATAATTAGCCTTTATATACTTCAATATATTTTGTTTCTTACAAAATAATTGAAATAACCAGGTGCACCTGGGTTGATGTTCTGGTCTTGCAATTAACTATCTCTGCTATTGTAATAACAGTAAACCCTTATATGCTACTTGACATATGCTCTCTCTTAGGCACTTTCAGTATATTAACTAATTAATTACCTCCCCAAATATGAGATAAATATATAGCATTTACAGATGAAAGATCTGAGTTACAGTTTATGTATGTGGTGCATTTTACAGAGGTAAGTAGTAAAGTTTAGATACATACTCATCCTACATAGCTCTAGCACTGTACTATGTAATTCACCTTCCTGATCAGTTAATGTGAGATATTAATACCCACCCCTAGAGTTATACTAGAGGATTAAATAAAATAATATTAGTAAAGCATACCGCACACTGTCTAATAAACATAATAACCACTAAATTAGTAAACACTTGAGATATACAGAATTACTGGCCCAATCCATGACACTGATTCTCAGCACTTGCCTTGTAGTTGAAATTCCATATTAATATACACGATATAATTAGCAAACAAAATAGTTGTTATTTTCTGTTAAAATGGATGGCAGTCACAGAATCATAATAGTGATAAAGTTTTAAAATAAATGTATGCCTCTATTTTTAGTTTTTTAAGGTACCTCCGTACTGTTCTCCATAGTGGCTGTACCAATTTACATTCTACCAGCAGTGTAGGAGGGTTCCCTTTTCTCCACACCATCTCCAGCATTTATTGTTTATAGAGTTTTTGATAATGACCATTCTGACAGGTGTGAGGTGATACCTCATTGTAGTTTTGATTTGCATTTCTCTAATAAGTGATGTTGAGCACCTTTTCATGTGCCTCTTAGCCATCTGTGTCTTCTTTGGAGAAATGTCTATTTAGGTCTTCTGCCCATTTTTTGATTGGGTTGTTTGTTTTTTGATATTAAGTGAATGAGCTGTTTGTAAATTTTGGAGACGAATCCATCATCAGTTGCATCATTTGCAAATATTTTCTCCCACTCTGTGGGTTATCTTTATGCTTTGTTTATGGTTTCCTTTGCTGTGCAAAAGCTTTTAAGTTTAATTAGGTCTCATTTGTTTAGTTTTGTTTTTATTTCCATTACTCTAGGAGACGGCTTGAAAAAGACATTCTGAGATTTATGTCAAAGTGTGTTCTGCCTGTGGTTTCCTCTAAGAGCTTTAGAGTATTCAGTCTTACATTTAGGTTTTTTATCCATTTTGAGTTTATTTTTGTGTATGGTGACAAACAACTAAAAATAGAGCTACCATATGATCCAGCAATCCCACTCCTGGGCATATTTCCAGAGAAAAACATGGTTTGAAAGGATACATGCACCCCAATGTTCATTGCAGTGCTGTTTATAATAGCGCCCCAATGTTCATTGCAGTGCTGTTTATAATAGCCAAGACACGGAAGCAACCTAAATGTCCATTGACAGATGAGTGGATAAAGAAGATGTGGTACATATATACAATAGAATATTACTCAAGCATTAAAAAGAATGAAATAATGCATTTGCAGCAACATGGATGGACATGGAGATTATCATACTAAGTCAAGTAAGTCAGACAAAGACAAATATCATATAATATCACTTCTATGCAAAATCTAAAAAAATGATACAAATGAACTTATTTACAAAACAGAAACAGACTCACAGACTTAGAGAATGAACTTATGGTTACCAGGGGAGAAGGGTGGTGGGGAGGGATAGATTGGGAGTTTGGGATTGACATGTAAACACTGCTATATTTAAAATCGATAACCAACAAGGACCTACTGTATAGCACAGGGAACTCTGCTCAATATTCTGTAATAACCTAAATGGGAAAAGAATTTGAAAAAGAATAGACACATGTATATGTATAACTGAATCACTTTGCTGTACCTCTGAAACTAACACAACATTGTTAGTCAACTTCCTCCAATATAAAATAAAAATAAAATAAAAACAATCTCTTTCCATATCACCTACATGTGGAATCTAAAAAATACAACAAACTAGTGAATATAACAAACAAACAAAAAAAGCAGACTCGCAGATATAGAGAACAAACTAGTGGTTACCAGTGGGAAGAGGGAAGGGGGGAGGGGCAATGTAGGGGTATGGGAGCAAAAGGTACAAACTAATATTATGTATAAAATAAGCTACAAGGATATATTGCACAACATGGGGAATATAGGGAATATTTTATAACAACTATAAATGGAGTATAAACTTTAAAAATTGTGAATCACTGTATTACACACCTGTAACTTATATAATATTGTATGGCAACTATACTTCAATTTTAAAAAATTAAAATAAATGTGTGCTTATTCTCCTATTCAGTTCACATAATACTATATACTGCTTCTTTGACACTCATTCTTTTCTACTTCATATTTTTAATTATATATTAAAATACCTGATTTTCTTTGTGAAATTTTAAGCTCTTTAACAATTCTAAAAGTGAGCTGGTGGTGATATCTAATCAGTCTTAGAATTTCCAATGATTTCTAGAGAAATTACCTACAAATAATAAGTACAAGTGTATTGTAATTGACTAAAATATGAATCAATCAAGACTAGCACAGTAAGAAAACCAGGATTGAAGTTTTTTGTTTCTTGGTTTTTTTTCGCGGTATGCAGGGCCCTCACTGTTGTGGCCTCTCCCATTGCAGAACACAGGCTCCAGACGCGCAGGCTCAGCTGCCATGGCTCATGGGCCCAGCCACTCCGTGGCATGTGGGATCTTCCCAGACTGGGGCACGAACCCATGTCCCCTGCATCGGCAGGCGGACTCTCAACCACTGCGCCACCAGGGAAGCCCAGGATTGAAGTTTTAACTGATATTTTCAAACTTTAGCTAGGCAGAAAGAAAATGAAAGTCTTCTCCTGTTTTTATTCTGAGCTTTTATGCCAAAAATGTTATGAAGACAAGGTAGGGTATTTGAATTCTTGCCATAACAGGTAAGCTGTAAACAGGCTTCCATAAACCTTTTAAATGTGTCAGTCTTTATATTCTTCTAAACTGATTATAAATTGAATGTTGTGTCTTTATATATAAATAGACCATGATTTTAGTGGTCTATTTTTGTATCATTAATGGAAAGAAAAAAGTTAGTTACAAAGTGTTTTGAATATGGAAGAATAACCTAAGTGGAAACTATCCTTTGGCTTAAATCAAATGGATTGGAGTTCCCTGAGAATTTAAACATTCATTTTAAAAATGCCTAACTGCAGTCTTTAAAGCAATGTTGCACCTGCTAATGTCACACTGAATACCATATGCATATTCAAGCTCTCTCTTTAGGGTTCTCTTCTAAAATTGGGATATTCTACCCTAGAGATAGAAAATGCTAGGGAAATATACCAAGAATAAGACTTTCTTTTTTAAAAAGCAGATGTGCTTTTTAAAGATAGTTTCTTTCTCACCATGCCTATGGCTAAGCAATTAAATAAAATCTGGGGTATGTTAAGTTAAGAACATACACATTACAGACACCAAAAGTATTTTAGATAACTGTCAGTCTTACAGAAGTACAGCTACAGACCTCAGTAGTCTTTGTACAGAAAGCTAGAAAATGATCTCCCAGGACTTGGCAATAGAGTCAAACTCTGAGGATGAAATCAACATGAATCAATATGTAATTTAAAAATTTTAATGATATGCAGAAGTAATACACCCTGTGAAAGGGTTGCACTGTTTGTGTGAGATTGAGGAAACCTAAGAAATAGCCAAGTCCAACTAATGTAGTTTTATAAGTTTCTATAATCAATGAACCAAGACAGTTCTTTGCTTTGCAGCACCAAAGAACTTACATTTACAAAACTATTAAAACGAATAACTAACTTCACAAATAATAACTTTAAGAATATTATTGTGCATCCTTTGTGAAGTGAACTCATCTCTTATGCCTTAGGGCACAAAAGGAGCTGGAACTATACCACAAGTTGTTTGCCATCTAGAATGAGAGAAAAATTCACTTAAAAACAACTCAGGTAATGAGATGGATAGACCTAGAGTCTGTCATACAGAGTGAAGTAAGTCAGAAAGACAAAGACAAATACCGTATGCTAACACATATATATGGAATTTAAGGGGAAAAAATGTCATGAAGAACCTAGGGATAAGACAGGAATAGAGGCGCAGACCTACTGGAGAACGGACTTAAGGATATGGGGAGGGGGAAGGGTGAGTTTTGACAGGGCGAGAGAGAGTCATGAACATATACACACTAACAAACGTAGTAAGGTAGATAGCTAGGGGGAAGCAGCCGCAAGGCACAGGGATATTAGCTCGGGGCTTTGGGACAGCCTGGAGGGGTGGGAGGGGGAGAGTGGGAGGGAGGGAGACGCAAGAGGGAAGACACATGGGAGCACATGTATATGTATAGCTGATTCACTTTGTTATAAATCAGAAACTAACACACCATTGTAAAGCAATTATACCCCAATAAAGATGTTAAAAAAAAAAAAAAAAAAAAACAACTCAGTCTTTTAAGTTTCAAACTTGGTAGTAAAGGCCAGTAAGTAGAAAATAAGTTAGTATATAATCAAATTAATCAAATATAATGGCAAGGAAAAAAGAAGAAAATAGCGGAGAGAAAAAAATTAGGGCAAAATCTATCAAAAAATAAGCAAAATTTTCTGACATATATTATCTCAGAAGCAAAGATATTTTCTTTCCTTGTAAAGATAGGCCTTCATCTTTACAACTTGATCCCATCACTTTATACTGCCTCCATTACAACTCTCTTAAATTTGGTCTACATTATTATCATTATCATCATTCTTATTATTTTTAATATTATTCCTTTTTAATGTCTAAAGCATATTACAATGCTGAATGCACTGGAGATAAATATAAACTTCAAAAAGCATGAGGGGAAAAAGTGAGATGTGATTTGAAAGAAACTGACTAGTATGCAGAAATAAATAAAGATTATGAATTTTGGTGGAATGTTAAATCAGTACCAGTCTTCACTGAGCTGAGGTTCTGAAGGATGCTAACAGATGTCCCAAATAAAGATGCTGATATAAAGGTAAGATTAATGGTGGGGTATAAGGAGTTGAAAGTTATCTGAAAATAAATGGTTCAATATGAATATGAAGACATATTCCTGTCCAAATGAAAATATTGAGGTTTATATTCATTATGTATTTTTGTGGGTTTATATTTTATCAATATAGGATGAATATTCATGCTCTATTTAATTTTATATTAAATTATAATTTGAAAATTTTAATATCAACAAATAGATATTTCTTTGTTTTACTTTGATATGAATTGACCAACTTAGTTTTTATTCACTATTCTCAGGTGAATATATACTATGTACTTTTGCAAAAAAACATGGATATCCTTGATTTTTTTCATGATTCAAGAATTTAGCCCTTTTACAATATTATACAAATGCTGAATATATTACCTCTTACTAATTTTGTATTTTCTTACCTTTTCTTGCCTTTGCCTCTGTAGAGCTCTTTATTTTTTCATCTTCAAGTAATAAAGTAAACTTTTAAAGCACTTCTTATATTTTTGTAGTAACCTAAAAAACTTAAGTTATATTACAATTTACATTTTCTAATTTTCAAAATCTAGAATCCCCTTTGATGATCACTGAGGAAATTAGCACAAGTTCCTTTTTATCCCTTAATAAATAATAACAATAATTAGTTATAAATAATAACAATAAACTCAAAATTAATTATAGAAATGGATAGAGCATTAACCAACATGTCCTAACTTGCTATATAATGGATATAACAAAAATTATGTATTTTTAAAATTATTTATCAATTCTCCCCCTTCTTTGCCATTGTATACAGGAATGCATTATTTGTGGTTCATCTTAATATTTATCTCATTAATTACAGAATATCTGTATGAAATCATGAAAGATAAATCAAAAGTATATCAATTAAAGAGCTCAGAATCTGATGTACAGATATTGAAGAGACATGGAGTTCTCTGTGGAAAAGAGGGGTTTTTAAATAAATGAATCATAAATAAAGATATATTTTCCTCTCTTGATAATGCACTTTGGTAGATTTTGCCAATCTTCTTTGCCATCCAATATCTGAACCTCTCAGTTTCTCTCCTGCTATCTTAGAGCATGCACCATCTTCTGATGCAAAATTCTTATCCCATCATAGAAGCTAAAATCACACCTTTTAAATCTAAAATGTGGTTCTAAAATTTATTATGAATTATATAAACCTGCTCTAGACTTTTATGTGAAGCAATAGGGATCATAAAGAATTAATTCCAGTGAGGGTCACAGAAGTTGAAGAAGTAACATCTATTTCCAGAGAAATCAGTGGTTGCAGATCTAACAGCAGTATTTAATGAATAGTTGCATTCAATAATGTGTCTATTGCATTGTCGTTGGGGTAAAACTGGAGGATCTGTCTTTTGTAACAACAGCACTAATGTATTCCCTAGACAATATGCTTGGTGCCTTTAAAAGCAAAAGCTATGGACTGCCCTGGCAGTCAACTGGTTAAGACTCCATGCTTCTAGTGCAGGGGGCACAGGTTCTATCCCTGGTTGGGTAACTAAGATCCCACATGCTGCGTGGTGCAGCCAAAAAAAAAAAAGTTTTTTTTAATTTAAAAATATATTTAAAAAAATAAATGCAGAAGCTAAAACAAATATAAACAAAGCATGTTAATCAATCTACCAAAAGAGAAGAAAAGTTAAAACATATAGAAATTTATAACAAATATAAAATTCAAAAAAATTACATCAAGAATAAAACAAATTTTTTCCATTTTTCCAATGATATAAATGAGGCAATTCAAACATTAAGAGATAGAGACCATTGGATTGGTTTAACTAAGCAAAACAAACAAAAGAAAATCCAGGTATATCATTTAAGACAGATTTGGAACAAGTATGGAAGATGTAAATTTTACTTTAAAATGAATTTTATTAAGGTGACATATGTATTATTTTCATTCAGTTTTTCTCTCACCCTCTGGCAGGCATTTGATATTTATAAGAAATGTAGGATACCTTCTATTTCACAAACACCTAGCATTATCATCATCTAACATTCAGAAAATGGGCCAGTTTTTATCCTGTTACATGAAAAGATATCAAGATGAACACAGTATATATGATAATATAGAACTCAGAAATGATAGACCTCAGTTCAGATAATGAAAGTGTATTTCTGTGCCTGTCTGGTGAAAGACAATGGCTCCTTTAGTTTTCCTGCTTTTTTGAAATACAGAGGAAAATCCCTTGAGAGCTGAAGAGCTGAATAATAGGTGTCAGAGATTTTTGTTGCTGTTGTTTTGTTTTGTTTTTCTTTGTTGTTTCCTCTACTAAAGTGGCCATATCTGGCACAACAACCAAAGAGCTGGATTCAACAATTAATTTAACTTGTAATAATTTGCTGTCATTTTTCAAGATCCAGATGGATTCTAGGCTAGCCAAAGATATTTTTTCTTTTTAATCCAACATACACATTATTTCAAGCTCTGTTCTAAGACTGTAATTGTATTTCATTTAGTCCTTACATGAGCTCTAGCAAATAAATAGATGGTATTCTTTTTGCGTTTGCAGATAATGAAAGGGAGTCACAGAAAAGAAAATAACAATCTGTTCTAGAAAATGGACATAGTAAGTGGTAGACTTAGGATTTGAAGTAAGATGTCTGTCTCTAACAACTATGCTCTTAACCTCCCAACGATGCCTCTAAGTATCATGAGGATGTGCCAAAAATTCATCAAACCCTGAATAATTGTATTAATGCTTTTTATTTCCTCAGAATGTGCAAAAATGTTGGTTTGCTATAAAGAGAGGGCCTCATGGACCTCAACTTGACACATCTTGTTATAATATCTTACATTTCCTTACTTACAGAAATCAATGTAATACTACATTTCGTAACTGTATCTCCTCCCACTAAATACACAGGAGCTGGTTAATAAAATACCAGATCTTTTGAGGTTTCTTAAGCCATATAATTATACAATAGGTTTCCCTCCCAATATAGTGCCCGAATGCTTTCAAATGCATGCTCTTAGCATTATATAAATGATGCTAACGTCTCAGCAAAAAATTGCTGTCATATTTGGAAAAACAGAGACAAAAATTCTAAGTTTTATTTTACCTGCCCCTGCAAGAAATAACAGATTTCTTTCTTCCAAATCTCTAAACATATATTGAGCCAAGGATTTTGAGCTTTTATTTATTTCTTCAGTGCAATTAGAATCCACAACTTCATCACACAGTCTTCCAATTCTTTACGTCCATCACACTGTTTAGCACCAGTGGCTACTGGATGTCTTAAAGTTTTGCCTTAAATGGGCTCTTTATTACTCTTGATCAAATGCACTAATTTTATGACTGCTTTTTCTTCTGAACACTGTAGGCTGCTTGAGCCACATCATTTTCTACTATTAGTTTCAATATTACTGATAGATTCCCATTTATTGTTGCCTTAACCAGACACCAAACACTGTATCAGTTTTTATAGCTTTAACAACATAATTCACTCTAGTTTAATAATAAAAGAAATTTGTTGAAGGATATTCCACAAATATCTATTATGGTCAAAGAGTTAAACTAAAAATCTGATCCAGTGAACATACTACTACTATTTATGGACAAAACAACTCAAATCAATAAGGCAAAAACCTTTGTGACTTCTGTCTTCAAAAAGCCCCCACTGTCAGTGATGTCAGCATCATGGTTGTGTGATCCTCCGTTTGTTGTTTCCCTTCAATCTACAACCAGTAAAACATAATTTGACAAAGTTGCCTTTGCCCAACACACCAGGATGCCAGAGAATTCCACACCTCTGTACATCTAAAGGTAGGTGGACTGGAATTACATAGGGGAGGCAGAACCAGAGAACAGTGAAAAGGTTGCCTATGATCCTGGACCCCTGGCCATGGCAGCTGAGCCTGCAGCCCCAGAGAGCCTGGTAGCATCAGGGAAGGCAGCACACATGACACTAGCCTCCTGGCTGCAGCAATGCCCATGGCCACAGGGTAACAGACAGCAGCAGCATGGCCTACAAACTTGTACCTCTAGTCACGAAGATGCCCATGACTCCACACACCTAGCCTGCAGCAACAGTGCCTGTGAACTCAACAACTCTGGTCACAGCAGAAACACCCATGACTCTGGCACACTCTTCCCCCTTCCTGCCACAGAAGTGGAGCTTGCCACATAGCAACAGAGGCATCCACACCCTGGTGCCCCAAACAAAGATGCCAGCAACACTGGCAGCAGCAAGTCATCAATGACCCCAGAGGCACACACAAGGCAACACTTCTAAACAAGGCAAGGAAAGGTGGAAAGTGCTGACTCTCAAATATAACCAAAGGCAGCTCATGTAAGAGAAACTGAAAACTTGCGCTACATCGCCACCTACTGAAAAGCAAAAGTCCCCCAACTTCTAACCTGTTGAATCCTTAGAATCAAGTAGAAAAAGAAATAAATGTCTTTACCTAGAGAAGAACAGTGTCCACTACTTCAATTCACCAAGCACCATGAAAAACCACAGTAACATGGTATCACAAAAAGAAAATGACGGTTCTCCAGAAACCAAACTTAATGTCATGGAATATTCTATTTATTTATAGCTATTTTGATAGAGAATTTAAAATAGCTGTCATGAATGAATTAAATGAGCTAAAAGAGAACACATAAAGACAGCTCAATGAGAAGAGGAATAAAATTAATGAACAGAAGGAATACCTTACCAATGAGATTGAAACTCTAAAAAAACCAAGCTAAATTCTGGAGCTAAAGAACTCAATAAATGAGAAGAAGAATGCATTAGAAATTATTAGAAATAGAGCAGACCATCTGGAAGAGAGAATTAGCAAGCTTGAAGTTAGAAATCTAGAAATGATACAGGTAGAAAAGGAGAGAATTATTAAGATCCAAAAAATAAAAAAATTCTAAAGACACACCTGACTCTACTAGGAAGGGCAACATTAAGATAGTGGGTATACCAGAAAAACAGAGGGAGAAGGGAACAGACAGTTTGTTTAAAGAAATAAACTTCCTAAACCTGGGGAAGGAACTGGATATACAACTGCACTGAGCTAAAAGAACACCTAATTACTTCATGGAAAAGAGGGCTTCACCAGGACATATCATATTGAAACTGTCAAAACTCAATGACAAAGAAAGAATTTTAAAGGCAGCCAGGGAAAAATGAAAGTAACCTACAAGGGAACACCTGTTAGGCTATTAGCAGATTTCTTAGCATAAACTCTATAGAACATGAGAGAGTAGAATGACATACTGAAAATTCTGAAAGATAAAAACTGTCACCCAAGAATACTTTATACAGCAAATTTATCATTCAGATATACAGGAGAAATAAAGGATTTCCAAGACAAACAAAAGCTTGAAGGAGTTCATCAACACTAGACCTGCCTTACAAGAAATGTTGAAAGGAGCTCTTATACCTAAAATGAAAAAAAGAAAAGTATGCAAAACTTTGAGGTAGGTGATAAATAGCAGGCAGAATTAGAAAATTGCAACTCAATATCAGAATAGCCTGTTCAACAATTATAGAATAAAAGTTAAAGGGAAAAAAGCAGTAAAAATAACCATAGCTACTTCAATTTGCTGACCAATTCAAAACATAAGAAGAGATAATTGAGACAATAACATAAAAGAGGAAAAGGAAAAGGACAAAACCTAAATTGACAAATGAAGAAAAGATGCTATAAGCAAAAAAGGGACTATTTTATCTTTGAGAAATTTACACAAATCTCATGGAAACCACAAAACATAAATCTGGAGCAGAGACAAAAAACAGAAAAAAGAAGAAACTGGGAAAATCATCACAGAAAACCATCAAACTAAAGATGGTTTGACACAGGCAGGCAGGCAGAGACACAAGGAAAAAGAAACAATGGCAATATAAAGCAAACAGAAAACAAAAGCTAAAATGGCAGTACTAACTCCTCATATGCCAATAATCACCCTAAATGTAAATGGACTGAACTCACTAATCAAAAGACACCGAGTGGCTGGATGGATAGAAATAGAAGACCCAAGTATATGCTGCCTTCAGGAGACACACCTCAACTCTGAAGACAAACACAGATTCAGAGAAAAGGATGGGAGATGATACTTCAAGCAAATGGCAGCCAAAAGAAAGCATGTATAGCCATACTCATATGAGACAAAATAGACTTCTAGCCAAAACAAATAATAAGAGACAAAGATGAACATTATATAATGATAAAGAGGACAATTCATCAAGAAGACATAACAATTATTAATATATATATATGCACCTAACATAGGAGCGCCAAAATATATAATGCAACTATTAAAAGAACTGAAGAGAGAAATTGGCAATACAATAGTAGGGAATTTTAACTCCCCACTTACATTAACAGATATATCATATAGACAGAAAATCAATAAGGAAACATCAACCTTAAATAAAACATTAGGCTAGATGTAAATGATAGATTTACATAAAACTTTCTATCTAAATGCAGCAGAATACACATTCTTCTCAAATACACATGAAACACTCTCAAGGATAGACTACAAGTTGGGACACAAAACAAGTCTCAATAAATTCAGAAGATTGAAATCATATCAAACATCTAAGCATCCTTTTTAATCACAGTGGTATTAAACCAGAAATCAACTACAAGAAGAAAGCTGGGAAAATCACAAATATGTGGAGACTGAATAACATGCTAATGAACAACTATTGGGTCAGTGAAGAAATCAAAGTAGAAATTAAAAAAAAAATACCTGAAGACAAGTGAAAATGAAAGCGCAACATACCAAAATCTATGGGATGCAGCAAAAGTGGTACGAAGAGGGAAATTTATAGGTAGTACAGGCCTACCTCCATAAACAAGAAAAATCTCAAATAAACATTATAACCCTACACCTAAAAGAAACAGAAACAGAAGAACAGGCAATGCCCAAATACAGTAGAAGAAAGGAAATAATAAATATCAGAGCAGAAATAAATTATATAGAGACTAAAAAGGTGATAGAAAAGATTAACAAAACTAAGTACTAGTTCTTTGAAAAGCTAAACAAAATTGAAAAACCTTTAGCTAGATTCACAAAGGAAAAAAAATGCTTTGATAAAATCAGAAAAGAAAGAGAAGAAATAACAGTGAGTACCACAGAAGTACAAAGGATTATAAGAGATATTATAAACAGCTATATACCAACAAATTTGATAACCTGAAGGAAGTGGACAAATTCTTAGAATTATACAACCTTCCAAGACTGAATTATGAAGAAATAGAGAATCATAATAGGCTGATCACCACTAAGGAGATTAAAAGAGTAATCAAATACCTCCCCCAAAACAAAAGTCCAGGACCAGATGTCTCCACTGATGAATTTACCAAACATTAAAAATCATTTAATACCTGTCTTCTCACACTCTTTCAAAATATTGAAGAGGAAAGAAATCTTTTATACTTATTCTATGAGAACAACATTACCCTATTACCAAAACCAGACAAGGACAAAACACACAAAAAAATGATAGGCCAATATCTCTGATGAGCATAGATAGAAAAATCCTCAACCAAGTATTAGGAAAACTGAACAGTACAATACATTAAAAGGATAATACATCCTGATCAAATGTGATTTATTCTAGGGAAGCAAGATTGTTCAATATCTACAAATCAATAAATTTGATATACCACATTAACAAACAAAGATAAAAATCATATGACCTAAATCACAGCAAGATACGTTTTGACCCACCTCCTAGACAAATGGAAATAAAAATAAACAAATTGGACCTAATGAAACTTAAAAGCTTTTGCACAGCAAAGGAAGCCATAAACAAGACCAAAAGACAACCTTCAGAATGGGAGAAAATATTTGCAAATGAAGCAACTGACAAAGGATTAATCTCCAAAATTTACAAGCAGCTCATGCAGCTCAATATCAAAAAAACAAACAACTCAATCCAAAATTGGGCAGAAGACCTATATAGACATTTCTCCAAAGAAGATATACAGATTGCCAACAAACACATGAAAGAATGTTCAACATCATTAATCATTAGAGAAATGCAAATCAAAACTACAATGAGATATCGTCTCACTCCAGTCAGAATGGCCATCATCAAAAAATCTACAAACAATAAATGCTGGAGAGGGTGTGGAGAAAAGGGAACCCTCTTGCACTGTTGGTTGGAATGTAAACTGATACAGCCACTATGGAGAACAGTATGGAGATTCCTTAAAAAACTAAAAATAGAACTACCATCTGACCATGCAATCCCACTACTGGGCATATACCCTGTGAAAACCATAATTCAAAAAGAGTCATGTACCACAATGTTCATTGCAGATCTATTTACAATAGCCAGGACATGGAAGCAACCTAAGTGTCCATCAACAGATGAATGGATAAAGAAGTGTGGCACATATATACAATGGAATATTACTCAGCCATAAAAAGAAACGAAATTGAGTTATTTGTACTGAGGTGGATGGACCTAGAGTCTGTCATACAGAGTGAAGTAAGTCAGAAAGAGAAAAACAAATGCTGTATACTAACACATATATATGGAATCTAAAAAACAAAACAAAAAAGTGGTCATGAAGAACCTAGGGGCAAGACAGGAATAAAGACGCAGACCTACTAGAGAATGGACTTGAGGATATGGGGAGGGGGAAGGGTAAGTTGGCACAAAGTGAGAGAGGGGCATGGACATATATACACTACCAAACATAAAACAGCTAGTGGGAAGTAGCCGCATAACACAGGGAGAACAGCTCGGTACTTTGTGACCACCTAGAGGTGTGGGATAGGGAGGGTGGGAGGGAGGGAGATGCAAGAGGGAAGAAATATGGGGATATATGTATATGTATAACTGATTCACTTTGTTATAAAGCAGAAACTAACACACCATTGTAAAGCAATTATACTCCAATAAAGATGTTAAAAAAAAAAAAGGAACCTAGGGGCAGGACAGGAATAAAGACAGTGATGTAGAGAATGGACTTGTGGATACAGGGTTGGGGAAGGGTAAGCGGGGATGAAGTGAGAAAGTGGCATGGACATATATACACTACCAAATGTAAAACAGATAGCTATTGGAAGCAGCTGCATAGCACAGGGAAATCTGCTTGTTGCTTTGTGTCCACCTAGAGGGGTGGCATAGGGAGGGTGGGAGGGAGACACAATAGGGAGGAGATATGGGAATATATGTATACGTATAGCTGATTCACTTTGTTTTACAGCAGAAACTAACACACCATTGTAAAGCAATTATACTCCAATAAAGATGTTAAAAAAAATCATATGATCTTCTCAACAGCTGCAGAAAAAGCATTTGACAAGATTCAAAACTAATTATTGATTAAAAAAAACTCAACAAAATGGGAACAGAGGGAATGTACCTCAGCATAATAAAGGCCATATGTGACAAACCTATAGCTAACATCATACTCCTGAAAAACTGAATGATATCCCTCTAAGATGAAGAACAAGACAAGAAAGCCCACTCTTGCCACTCTTATTCAACATAGTATTGGAAGTCCTAGCCAGAGCATTCAGGCAAGAAAAAGAAATAAAAGTCATCCAAATTGGAAAGGAATAAGTAAAACAGTCACTATTTCCAAATAATATACTATATCTAGAAAACCCTAAAGACTCCACCAAAAATATTAGAAATAAGAAATACAGCAAAGTTGCTGAGTATAAAATTAATAAATGAAAATCTGTTGTAATTCTATATACTAACAACAAATTAGCAGAGAGAATAATGAAGAAAACAATCTAATTTACAATCATAAAAAAGAATAAAATACATAGGAATAAATTTAACCAAGGAGGTGAAATGCCTGTACATTGAAAACTATAAAACATTGTTGAAAGAAATTGACGATTACACAAGTAATGAAAAGGTTCTGTTCTCATGGACTGGAAGAATTCATATTGTTAAAATGACTGTATGACCTAAAGCAATCTATAGATTCAATGCAATTCCAATGAAATGTTTCACAGAAATAGAACAAAAAATCCTAAAATTTATAGGGAACACAAATAGCCAAGGTATTTATAGGGACCCTTGAATATCTAAGGCAATCTTGAGAAAGAAGAACAAAGGTGGAGGTATCACACTACCTGATTTGAAACTATATACAAGCTACAGTAATCAAAACTGCTTGGTACTGGAACAAAAACAGACTCATAAGTCAATGGAATACAATTGAAAGCCAAGAAAAAAACCCCACACATTTATGGATAATTGATTTATGACAAAGGATTAAGGAACACAGAATGGAGAAAGGATTGTCTTTGTCTTCAATAAATGGTGTCAGGAAAACTGTACAGCCACATGCAAACTAATGAAACTAGACTATTGTCTCACACTATACATAAAAATCAACACAAATTGGATTAAAGATTTGAATGTAAGTCCTGAAACCATAAAACTGCTGGAAGAAAACACAGGCAGTACTCTCTTTGACAGTGGTCTTAGCAATATCTTTCTGGATATGTCTCCTCAGGAAGGGAAAGAAAAGCAAAAATAAACAAATGGGACTACATCAAATTAAAAGGCTCCTGTACAGCAAAGGAATCCATCAACAAAAGGAAAAGGCAATTTATTGAATGGGAGAAGTTATTTACAAATGATATATTCTATAAGGAGTTAATATCCAAAATATATAAAGAACCCATCCAACTCAACTCCAAAAAAAAAATGACTTGATTATAAAATGGGCAGAGGAGCTAAATAGACATTTTTCCAAAGAAGATATACAGATGGTCAACATTCACATGAAAAGATCTTCAACATCACTAGTTTTTCAGGGAAATGCAAATCAAAACCAAAATGAGATATTACCTTAGGCCTGTTAGAATAACTATTAACAAAAAGCAAGAAATTACAAGTGTTGGAGATGATGTTGAAAACGGGGAACCCTCATAAACTGTTGGTGGGAATGTAAATTGGTGCAGTCACTACTCTATGATTCAGCTATTTCACTTCTGGGTGTTTATCTGAAGAATACAAAAACAGTACTTTGAAAATATACATGCAGCCACATGTTCACTGTGACATTATTTACAATAGTTAAGATATGGAAGCTATCTAAGTGCCCAAAAAAGGATGAATGGATAAAGAAGATATGGCATATATATATAATGGAATATTATTCAGCCATAAAAAATGATAAAATCTTGACATTTGCAGCAATATGGATGGGTCTCTGGAGTATTATGTCAAGTAAAATAAGTCAGATGGAGAAACACAAATACCATATGATTCCACTCACATGTGGATTATAAATAAACAATACAAAACAAATTTTAAAAGTAAACAAACCACACCAAACAAAAACAAACATATACAGAGAACAGAGTAGTGTTTACCAAAGGGGAAGGGGGTAGAGGGAGGATAAAATGGGTAAAGGGGAATCAATTGTATGCTGATGGATGGAAACTAAATCTTTGCTGGTGAACACCCTGTAGTGTATACAGAAGTTGAAATATAATATTGCACACATAAAAACTTATGTGATGCTATATACCAATAAAACAATAAAAAACTATATGCTGAAACATAGCCCCCACTGTCACATCCCAAGATTGAGCATTTTCAGTGTCTTCTATCTCACATTGCTCATTTATGAATTAAAATATCAATGGCTCAAGAGCCCAGAAATAGACTCCCATAAATAGAGTTACCTGATCTTTGACAAAGAAGCAAAGGCAATACAATAGAGCAAAGAGAGTCTTTTCAACAAATGGTGCTGGAACAACTAGACATTCGCATGCAAAAGATTAACCTAGACACAGACCTTACACCCTTCAGAAAAATAACTCAAAATGGATCACCTAGAGGGGTGGGATAGGGAGGGTGGGAGGGAGGGAGACGCAAGAGGGAAGAGATATGGGAACATATGTATATGTATAACTGATTCATTTTGTTATAAAGCAGAAATTAACACACCATTGTAAAGCAATTATACTCCAATAAAGATGTTAAAGAAAAAAAATGGATCACAGACCTAAATATAAAACCCCAAAACTCTGAAACTCATAGATGATAACACAAAAGAAAACCTAGTTGACTTTTGGCATGGCAATAAACTTTAGACATAATCCATGAAAATAATGGTTGATAAGCTGGACTTCATTAAAATGAAAAACTTCTGTAAAAGACTATGTCGAGAATTTTTTTAAAAAGCCACAGACTGGGAAAAAATATTTGTCAAAGATACATCTGATAAAGGACAATTATTCAAAATATGCAAAAAATATTATAAGCTCAACAATAAGAAACCAAACAATCTGATGAAAAAAGGGCCAAAGACTTCAACAGATAACTGGCCAAACAAGATATGCAGATGGAAAATAAGCATATGAAAAGATGTTCTACATCACATGTCATCAGGTAAATACAAATGAAAACAAAAGAACGATGAGATACCACTATACACCTAGTAGCATGGCCAAAACTTAGAACCCTAACAATGCAAATTGCTGTTGAGGACATGGAGCAACACGAATGATCATTTATTGCTGGTGGGAATGCAAAATGGAACAGCCACTTTGGAAGACAGTTGGGTGGCTTCTTAAAATACTAAATATTCTCTTACTGTATGATCCAACAATCAAACTCATTGGTATTTACCCAAAGGAGCTGATAACTTATTTTCACATAAAACTCTGCATATGGAAGTTTGCAGCAGCTTTATTCATAATTGCCAAAACTTGGAAGCAACCAAGATGTCCTTCAGTAGGTGAATGGATAAATAAACTTTGATACATCCAGACAATAGACTATTGTTCAGCACTAAAAGAAAATGAGCTGGCAAGCCAGCAAAAGACATGGAAGAACCATAAATACATATTACTAAGTGAAAGAAACCAATTTGAAAAGGCTACATAATGTATGATTCCAACTATATGGTATTCTGGAAAAGGCAAAACTATTGAGATAGTAAACATTTCAGTGGTTGAAAAGTGTTATGGGGGAGCCGTTGAAAGGATGACAGGGCATAGCACAGGGGATTTTTAGGATGGTACAAATACTCTGTATGGTACGAATGTGATTATTACATGGCATTACACATTTGTCCAAACACACAGAATGTACAATACCAAGAATGAACCCTAAGGTTTACTATGGACTTTGGATGATTGTGATGTGTCAATGTAGTTTTATCAATTGTAACAAAGGTACCACTCTGATAGGGATGTCGCAACTGGGGGAGGCTAAGTGTGTGGACAGCAGAGGGTATATGAAAAATTTTGCTGTGAACCTAAAACAGGTCTAAAAAATTGTGTTAAAAATGCATATTAAAATAAGTACACTAGTGGCTTCCCTGGTGGTGCAGTGGTTAAGAATCCGCCTGCCAATGCAGGGGACACGGGTTCAAGCCCTGGTCGGGGAAGATCCCACATGCTGCAGAGCAACTAAGCCCGTGTGCCACAACTACTGAGGCTGCGCTCTACAGCCCGCGAGCCACAACTACCGAGCCCGTACGCCGCAACTACTGAAGCCCACGCACCTAAAGCCTGTGCTCCGCAACAAAGAAAAGCCACCGCGATGAGAAGCCCATGCATCGCGACAAAGAGTAGCCCCTGCTTGCCGCAACTAGGCAACTAGAGAAAGCCCGCACACAGCAATGAAGACCCAATGCAGCCAAAAATAAATAAATAAATTTATCAAAAAATAAATAAATAAGTACACTAAAGATCTACCAAATAAATTTGAAGGAGCCAAATGGACTTTAAATGTTACAATGTTACCTTGTTGAAGACATGGTAAAAGTAACATGTTGAGTTCTTACCTGAGACTGTGACTAGTAAGTAGTATGAACCTATTGCAATCATTAGATTCCCACTAAATGAATATAAATGTATATCAAATAAAGAAAATAATAAAATAAAAGAGATAAATTAAAAATAAGTAATTCACTCAAAGAAGTAATAAAAGAGGAAAGGGGGAAATAGAAGTGGTGAGTCAAACATAATATAATATGTTACTTAAAATATATCAGTAAATTAATATAATGTACTAAATACTGACAATTTAAAAAGCAAAGGTATATTTTTTTACATATGTATATAAAGCTTATAAGTAAAGTGGCTTAAATATAAGCATATAAGAAAACTAAAGCAGAGAATGAATAATTTATGTAAATATTATGAAAAGAAAGTGGGCTTAGCTCTACTAATATCAGGCTGCATAGAATATAAAGAAGGAAACATATTAGAAACAATTTTTAAGGTATAAATTCAGTAGAATGATATAAAATTTAAAAAATATATATTTCTATCACCTAGATATAAAATAAGCATCAGTAAAATAGATATTAAAAAATATAGAAATCAATAAGCATAGGGGAAATATTTTAAAAACAATTCTCTTAGTAAAGATATAAAATATTTCATGGCACATTTAACAAACACAACCTAACAGATATAGAACTGCATCCAAGAACCTCAGAAGACACATACTTTTTCAACAGTGTATGGAATATATATATATATATATATATATATATATATATATATATAAAATATATGTATGTATACATGTAGATATACTTGTAGGCATACTTCATATATATTGTATACATACATGTGTATAAATATATATTTCATATACATACTACATATATATTTGGCCATATTCTTGGCTATTAAATAATTTTCAACAAATCTCAAAGGATCAGTATATTGAAAAATATTATTTCTGATTACAGTGGAATTGAGCTAGAAATCAATAGCTAAAAGACATCTTTAAAATCTCTATAAGTTGGAAATTAAGCAATATACTTTTTATACAGCACGTTAGGAAAAAATAATCCAAATCCTTTGTAAACTCCTTCAAAGCATATAAAAAGAGGAAATAGTCCTAATTTATTTTATAAGATCAAAATGATCCTGATTACAAAAATCTGGTTAGATCATTACCAAAATATTAACTTATAGACCACTCCTAAATGACATATTGCTACTCAAACCCATATATTAAAAAGAGTTACAACTATTTTAAGCTTATTTCAGGATTACAAGGACAATTTAACATTTGAATTATGTATGTACATTTTTACCACTTATTACAGAAAAAAATATACACATGACAATCTCAATAGATACAACAAAAGCATTCAATAAAATTTAATAATTGTTAATGGTAAAAACTCATAGCAAAAACAATAAAACTAAGTTTTTTTAAATCTTATATAGTTTACCTACAAGAATACACACACACACAAAACACCATAACAATCATTATACTTCATGGTAAAATGTTGAAAGCAACTTCCTTGAGATCATGAACAAGACAAGACAGCTTTCATCATCTAAAGTATGGGTTTTAGCCATTGCAAAAAGCAAGGAAATAAGGTGTGACAATTGTAAATAAATATATATGTCTTCATTTGCAGATGACATAAACAAGGATGTAGAAAATCCCCAAATATCTTTATATATACTATTTACTTTGAATCAATCAATTTCACAATATTGTTGGATACAAGTCAGCACACACACACACACACACACACACACACACACAATTACTTTCAATATGCCAGAAAAAGAAAACTGAAAGGATACTATTCTCAATAACAAAAAATTCAATTCTTTAGAATAATCTAAGAAAAGGTGTGCAAATCTCTCTATAGAAAACTATAACACTGAAAGAAAGCCAAGTAAACCTGAAGAAAAGACGTCAATAACATGTCAATTCTCCCCACACTGATTTACAGTTTCAATGCAATACCAATCAACATCAGGTCCAAGTGCCAGGAGCAGCATCTCTGCACACGGTACACATTCACCATCCTGAATTGAGGAGAAGCACAGTGCTTCTCCAAGGTGCCAGGTTGGGGTGTCTGGCACAGCAGTTCTGTGCTGGGAACTCTAGTCCAAAGTGTTAGGTGCAAGGCCTCTACACATGGCCCCCTATAGGCAAGTGAATTGAGACTAAGAACAAAAGAAAAGGATAGACCTTATCACTTAGAGTTCATCTTATTTTTCCCAGGGGATCCCAGTGGCCTTTGCTGGTGATTGTTTCTTTAGTATTCTTACTTTATGAACATTTGTTGAGCTGTGTACTTATGATTTGTACATTTATTGTATATTTCAATTTAAAACTTTAAGCATAAGAAATCTGTGATAATGAAATATAGGTGCGAAAAAGTTAGTAAAAGGAGTATGTTATTGTACTATGTTTTGACGTACCTGGAACTAATTTCAAAAGGTAAGTCTTCATTTGAGGCTTGAAAAATGAATGATAATTCACCAGGTTAACTTGCTGGAAGAACTTTCCAGGGGAAAGTTAATATTTATCCTCATATTGCACTGCACAATATATTTAAAGATCTCTTTTTCTTAAAACCAGGTTTTACTCAAAACTATGTTTATAGAATTTTATTAGTCCAAATATACTCTATTTCATTAAACATAAATTCTGATTTAGTAGAGTGAAATTTGTCAAGATCCTTTTATTCTTAGATTTGAAGCAGATTTCATTAAGTTGATATTTTGGTCAATGTCACATAATGAGAGAAATTGTATTACTTGTTATTTTAAAATGATGGAAATAAATGAATTATTCTTTGAAATCTGCCAGTAATGTAGATTTTAAGAAAATTATTCTCATCTGTTATGCTTATGAAAGAGTAGCTATTATGATACCTGCCTTTCCGAATCATACTATGAATTAGTTGATTCTGATTCATACTCCTTCCACTTTGTTCAAAAATTAAGAAATTACAATAATGACTTCTAGAGTGCAGGTTGATCATCTAGAATTCTTAAAATGGGCACCTATAAAGATGATTTTCATAGAAAAGCATTCTAGATATTATGCACATTGGACTTCAGAAGATACACAAAGTTTTATAAAGAAACAGTTTCTTGGAGTCTGATTTTTAAAGAAAATTAAGTATTTATAGTGAATTTATGGAGACTTTTATTAAGCAACTTGCATTCCCAAACAAGAACAATCTTTCTGAAATCATGATCTGATAGGTTCAGGGCTAGATTCTTATTTACAAAGAATAAGTTTTGCTATAGCAAAGATTATATAGCCTTATGTTATTTAGTTTATGCATATGTGAAGGTCATGTTTTATATTTACTATTATTTTTGATGAATCCAAGGAATGTTTATCCATTTTTTACAGTTGTTTATTCCCAGAGATAAAATATGTACGTCCAAGAAATTTTTATCTGTGCCAGAAAGCATCAGATTTGTTTCTCAATCACAATAAAAGTGCCAAAGTAAAGGCACTGTTTTCATGACTGTGCTATTTATTATCTCAATTATTATTACATTATCATATTTACATGACCATTAACTACAAAATGCTGATATGCTAATAAAAATGAACATGGAAATTTAAAAATGATAACTCATGTTGATTTTTCTTATATTAAGTAACAGCTTTCTTTGGTAAATATTTTTTTGCTTTTAATTATATCTTAACAAGTAGTGATTATGATGTGTAACTCCTTTTGGAAAATAAATGACTTAAATTGACCTACTTTAATTTTATTCATTATCTCTAACTGTTATTAAAACTTGTATTTGACATATGTGAATATTATTTGATCTTTTCAAACCACATTCATTCTCATTAAGAAAGCCCCAAGACATTTTCTTTCAGAATATTTTTCAGATATTCTGAGATTTTACTAGTTATGTGAAATGTGACAGCACTTTCAAGTTCTTTATTATGGTTTCTTTCTACAGCAAGAACCAATTATTCCACATATATTAGCGCCTGGTTTTGAACTTAATATTTAAGCAATTAGTATCTGTATCTATAAATTAATACATTTATATTCCTAATGTAGTTTTAATAATACAAAATGAATGGAAACTGTCTTTTGGGTGCATTAGTGTTAAAGGTAAAGACTGTTTATTTGATGTTAAAGCTCAATTAAACTACAGTTTGAGGGAAGAGGAGGTAATTTTTTGACACTCTTCTGGCTGATTCTAATTTCTAGTTCTTCATGAAAGAGGACAACTAAAGAAACATTCAGATTATCTTTCAAAATAAAATGTCTATTTTAGACAAATTGTACTTGTTTTCGTATTTTCATACCCAGTAATTGCTGACAAAGATGTTCACATAATGACACCTAATCTACTAAAATTATTTGAACTTTAGTATAAGCCCTTTAACTTTGAATTAAGTAGTATACTCAGCTGTGAGAAATGTTTTTAAGTACTGACAAATATATTTATATCTATCAGTATAGATATTCATATCCTTCTGATTATGTTATGATTGATATAGAGATTATCATTTTAAAATAAATTTGTCTGATATCTTAGCATTATCAGGAAAGTACCTGTGCTATGCCTTGAGATATTTATACCAGTTGAAAAGTAAGTGCTATTACAATTTTAAGTCTATGAAACAGCTTTGATGAAAATTAAAATGTATTTATTCAGATTGTTTTCTACCTGGTTGGCTCCCATGAGTAATACAACTGCATTACATAAATCCAAAGTCATTACTCCTTTATGCTGCTTATGAACAATTGGGTAGATCCACTAACAAATTTCATACTAAATGAAAGTACACATGCTGATGATTGAAGCTTAATAGCCAGAAAAGATGAAGGGGCCTGCTGGAAAGCATGCCACACTTTCCACGTTTTCTCCAAGTAAGATACTGCTCACAGGACAGGCCATCATAGCTTGACTCCAATGATCTAATAATGCTGTTCAGACCCATTGTGGAAGGCAACACATCTCTTCAGGGAGTACTAAACTCTTCTGACCCATACAGCATTGCAAGGGAAATGGATGAGTGTGAAAATGCACAGGTATATCCTTGGAAGAGTGAGCCCATGGTGAAAAAGACCTGAAGCAAAACTTCACTGATTAAAAACAAATCAACAAACAAAAATCCTTCATTGATCACATAACTCCCATAAGCCCCTATTCTGACTGGTAAACCATAGTGATACTTTGGGCCTACAAGTTCAATGTTCAATAATCCCTGAGAATTCTTATGATTTTCCCTTTCCTAATCTACAGTTTGCAGGTCTACTTAGGAATGATTGGGAGGATGATTAATGATATAAATTTTTGGAAGAGTTGCAAGACTCAAAGGTACCAGGCTTCTCTTACACTGAACGGACTCTGGGACTGTGAACTAGAACCTCCTCATAAATCTATTTATTGCAACAAGAGTAAATGGCCTGCCCCTCTCAAGATGGCTCATCAAATCTTACTTGATATACTTTCTTTAGCATTCCAATCTTCGTAAATCTGTTGATACCATCTTCTATAATACACAAAGGAAGTTTGGGCATTTCAACTTCGTAGATGATTGTTGAGCCCATATTCCAGTTAACTGATCAAGCAAACTGTTAGAGATATTCTTTGTTCATCAAGCTAAAACACTGAATCCAGAATCTTTGCTTTAGAAGGCTAACATCAACAAATCTAGTCTGATTCTACTTTATATATCCTTCTACCTTGATCCTACAATCATAACATTCATTTCCACACATATTCTCAAGTATTCTATCTATATAAATTGACTAGATCATGCAACTATTTTGGTGTATATCATACCTTCTATGGGTCTTACTTTGAACTTCACGCTTTAGTGCCTGCTGGGCCTTGAGTCTGGGAATAGTTGTAAAATTGAGGTCTGTGAACTATAGCACATAAACTAAAACTTGATTTTGTAAATAAAGTTCTATAGGAATATACTCACACCCATTTGCTTATATATTGTCTATGATTGCTTTTTGTACTACAACAGCAGAGCTGGATAGTTAAGACAGATATCATATGGCCTGCAAGCATAAAATATGTACTATCTGTCCTTTTAAGGACATGCAAAGAGCTTGGAAGTTGTCGCTCCCGTCCTTACAACCAGAAAAAATGAATAAACTAAAAATCAATGACTTTCTTTGCACACATCAGAGAACAGAGAAATGCCACCACAAAATCAGGAGAGACAGGAACGTCCTATAAGATGAAGTCAGAATTTGCTTATGTGGAGCAGAAGCTACTAAGCCAGAACGTGGTAGGAATACTTAACTGGTAATTATAAAGAACTGATGGAGTCTAAGTGTAGACAAGTTTGAGAGTGAGAAAGCCTTAACGAGAGAGGCACAATCTTTGGGGGGGGCCCATACTTTACAGGGCTTTGTTTTTAGGAACCATTCTGACAGGGGCAGGAAAAGAGTAGATATCATAAAACGTGTCCAGAATATTTTTCATACAAAAGTCTAATCTTCAGGAGAAAAGGCATTGCCAGAATCTTATACCAGCTGGGGACAGGGCATTACATCTCCCCCAGCCCTCTTTAGCCTTCTTGTCTAACCAAAAGTGTAGGTTGGTGGGGAGGTGGCAGGTGTCACAGTAAACAGAAGTTAGGGCTTCAAGGAAATAAACTGGGGAAAATGCTGCCAAAAAAGGAAGTAGAAGGGAGAGGAGGAAGAAAGCTATGCCACTAGAGAAACATGGGGTCCTAGACCCACTAAACAATGAGAATTAATTGTAAGATTATGGACTGCTCTTTCTTCCCCAGATCTTAACAAAACTCAAACAGGAGACAGATGATAACAGTGGCCTATTGCTGAAAGACCTGCTAGACACATACTTTTTCTCTGAGGAGGAGAATTTATGGAAGTCCAAATCAACAGAGGTTAAAAAAAAAAAAAAAAGCAAGAAAAGCCAAGAATTTTTATGCCTCTAAAACATGTAGTTGCAGCAAATCTTAAACACAGATCAACTCCTAAATATTTTAATATAAATTTTCATATAACATCACATTTGCCTCAGTTCCTATTACCCAAAACATTTCTGCCTTTCAACAAAAAACTGCAAGGCATGTCAAAAGGCAACAACAACAGTCTAATGAGACAACATAAGAATTATAACCAGACTCAGATGTGACACAAATGTTGAAAATATCATACAAGATATTACAATTACCTGTGGTTAATATGTTACTGTCACTACCTTTATCTGCCATCCATCATTACCAAGAGCCTCATGATTTACCTATCCACTTCCATACTTAACCCCTCTTTTATGTGTTCTTAGAAAGATAGTACCTGTTTGTTTGTTTTGAGAAGGAAGAAAATCATAGGACAATATTTATGCCTCTAAAACTTTAGGCTTCATAAGTAATTTTCTACTTACTTGTTTTATTTCAGATTGTTTTATTTCAAACAAAATATTGTTTTATTTCAGAAGATATTAGTTTAGGAGATGAATTAAGCTAGGGAATGTAGATTTATGATGTTAATGTAGGTAAAACATTAAACAGTTGATCTTCATTGCCAGCCAAGATATAAATCAGTTTCTGCTTCTTTAAATGGTTGGTACAGATTGTGTCCCTTTAATATATAAAGATCTTGATTTTGGCAATTTTCTCTGGAATAGTGTCTAATCTCAACTACCCAATCTTGTGGCACTCAGTTTTGAATATAATAGGATACATAGTATATAGCAATAGCAACAGATGACAGTAAAAAAAAGGAAAGAGGTGAGGGAGATGAGTGACAAAACAATAGTAATGACAATGAAGCAACAACAAACTATAATTTTGAAACTAATTATAACCCCAGACCCAAAGGGCAGCCTTATAGACAGACAGAAGACCACAAAAATAATTCAGTGTATATATATTTGATACCTAAACACAGTTTTAGTTAAAGTGATAACTATTCCCAAAGGTATTATAAATATTTATCTTTACATATCAACCATCAAAAAGAAGAAAATGTATCTTATATGAACAATATGAAATAGGAAAGGTTCTTTTAGCTAAAATTTAACGCAGCACTAACCTAGCAAGCATAAAGCACATTTTAAGTCAAATTCAAAACCACAGCTTTGTAAATTCAGTCACTGGGGGATTCATGTGGCATGCTTATGAACCTCCAACTAGAAATCCTTTAGCATTCCATTAAGGACTGCTGTAAGATTCATATAGTGGTCCCTAGGATGGAGCAAATTTTTTTTCCCTTTTAAGTCTTCATTTTGCTTTTTCCTTTTTATGTTTATTTTTAAAATGTCTTTATATTCTGATTAGAATTCACTCAGAATTTGATATAGTTGATCATTTTCATGTCTTTTTCTGTGATACACCATTTTTCTTCTAAATAATCTATCATTATTTAGTTAGCAGCAATGATGCATTTACATTTTCTATGTCTCAGGGTTTTTTTGAGATTCATTTTGCAGTCCCCAAACTTCAAATTAAAATATCCTGCTATTTTGGTGCATGAAAAAAAAAACTTACACTGTTTCATAGTATTTTGAAAGTTTTCATAAAAGACTCTAGAGGTTTCATCATCATTATTTGCACAGAAAATTTCCTTTCAGCCAGCAAAAATAAGATTTTTCATTTTATGTTGCATTGTAAAATATTTAATATATAATTCTTTAAAAGTAATTTCTTATTTAGTGAATTTTTCAGTGCACAAATAAAGATGCCCTAAAAAAGTGTGCATATATCTGTGTTCGGGAAAGAAAGCGACATGAAAGATAGGTTGTTTTTATTCATTTGTTTTTATTTTTCCTCTCAATTTACGACAGGTGAAGCTACCTTTTATGATAATCTCTGAAAAATATAAATATGAAGGAAGACCTTCAAGATTTTCCTCTTGCTTCTTTACCTTGTTGCTACTGTTTTCCAGGACAATTCTCATTAAACCATCCCTTATCTAGCATCTCAAAACCTTCAAATATAAAAATAATGATGATAACAATAAAAGGTACTGATCCTGACATCTGTCCAATATTAAGTACCATATATTTTGAAAACCTAGTAGATAGCCACTGGAAATAAGTTCTTTATACACGATGAGTTATTATTATTACTGTTACCCCTTTCTAGCTGTTAGCTTTAGACTATTTTTATCTGTTACCTTAGCCCACAAGTAGAAAGTTGTATAAAATAATAAAAGATAAATGATTTTCAACTTCTCAACTAACCAGTAAGCAGCCTGCAATGGTCTAAAAATAAAATATGATTTTATACCTACAGTGCACATGTCATCTACCTGAAATGTTGTCAGTTGACAACTTAGAACATGCATTTTGTGTTTCATTATTTAAATTTGAAGTTTTTGACTTCCATTTGTACTTTTTGACACAAATTGCACTAAATGCCATTCCTTATAACCATATAACATTCTTTAAGATTTTCCTTTTTTTAACTTAAAAGTAACTGATTAGCCAAAACAAAGCAAAACAAAACCAAAAATTTTATTTGTATGTCATCTTGTAAAATGTGGTCATTTTAACATAAATGTAATTATCCATTCAAATGTTTGCAACGTATTTCAAATTTTATAATAGAAATTCCACAATCCAATAAATCAAAACTATTCACAAGTATTCATATATATCTCAGAGATCCAGCCTCTTCATATCAGTTATAGGAATATGGGAACCGAGAGGCTCCCCATGCAACAGAGGATGGATCCACGGAGAGATTCAGTCACTTATTCAGGTTCAAACATATGATATTTGTTATATATAAAACCATAATGATATTTCTAAGTTTTTTGTTGTTGTTATTTTAAGATAAGTGTGGATCCACAAGCTTTGTAAGAAACAATACAGAGAAACCCCAGGTACCCTTGTCCCAATTTTCCCCTATTGGTAACATTTTGCAAAACTATGGTACAACATCACAACTAGTATGTTGATACTGATACAGTCAAGATACATTTCCATCAGCACAAGGAGCCTGCATGTTGCTCTTTTACAGCCACCCCAACTTCCCTAACACCCTCAACCCTTCCTTAGCTTCTGACAACTATCTTCTTATTCTCAATTTCTATAATTTTATCATTTCAAGAACGTTATATAAATGAAATCAAACAGAATTTAACTTTGGGGATTTTTTTTTTTCATTCAACATGATCCTCTGGAAATTCATGCAGGTTGTCATGAGTGTTTGTTCCTTTTTGATTAATAGGATTCAATGGTATAGATGACCATAGTTTGTTTAGCCATTTACCCGTTGAAAGACATTTAAATTGTTTCCAGTTTTTAAGTGTTATGAATAAAGCTGTTGTAAAATTTCATGTACAGATTTCTGTGTAAACATGTCTTCATTTCTCCAGGATACATCCTTAGAAGTATAATTGCTGGATTGTGCGGTAGTTACCTATCTAGTTTATCAAGAAACTGCCAAACTGTTTTGCAGAGTGTCTGTACCATTTCACATTTTAATCAGCAATATATGAGTAATCCAGCTTCTCTGTGTCCTCATCAGCATTTGGTATTGTCACTATTTTTTATTTTAGTCATTCTAAAAGATAGGCAGTAATATTCATTGTGATTTTAATTTGAATCTATAATAGCTAATATGCTGAATATCTTTTTATGTGCTTATTTGTCATTCTTATATCCTCCACAGTGATATGTGTCTGTGTCTTTTATCCATTTTCTAATTAGATTTTTTTGGTTTTCTACTGTTGAGTTTTGAAAGTTCTTTATATATTCTAGGTGCTATCTTTTGTTGAATATATGGTTTGCAACATTTTCTCCCAGTGTGTAGCTTGTATTTTCATATCCTTCATAGACTCTTTGAAGAACAAACATTTTTAATTTTGATGAAGTCCAACTTATCCATTTTCCTTTTTATGAATCATGCTTTTGGTATCACGTCTAAGAATTCTTTGCCTGAAGGTTTTCTCCCAAGTTTATTTCTATTACAGATTTACAACTTACATTTAAGCCTCTGACTCACTTTGAGTTAATTTTTCTATAAAGCATAAGGTTTACTATCTTCTAGACTTTTGAACATGTTGTTTCATCTGTCCGTATCACTCCCTTGACTTCATTCCTCTCTAATTTCTACTTGTCTTTCAGGAATCAATTTTGGCAGCCATTTCCTCAAAGAGCCTTCCATGAATTTCTAAATCAGGATTAAACGCTACTTATGTGTGTTTTACATTCTCCATTAGTCTTCCTGTCATAGCTTATATTACACGATATTAAATTATTATCCAGTTTACATGTTTTCTTTATTGTGTTGCAAGATCTTTGAGGAAATGAAACATTTCTACCTTGTTCACTTATCCCCACTGCTTGACCCAAAGTACCATTCAGGAAATATTTGTTGAATGAATAGCTGAATAAAGATTCCTGCTTCTTACACAAATCAGAGTGCAAGTAAATGTTGATGGCTGCCTGCTAGTCCAACCATCATCAGATAAACCCAAAATCTTGTTTGATCTTCACTACTAAAATCATTTCAAAATGCTTCATAGGATGTGCATAAATGACCTGGAGCCATCAGTAATAATACAGTATATCTTTAACATCAACCACTAAATTAAACTCTAAAGTATTTCTAGGTTACCCTACTGCCCTTTCTTAACTTTACTTAGGTAGCAGCAGAAGTGGAGAATGAATTTGATAGCCATTGTATTACTTCTCTTTTATCTTTTGTCTTTCCTTCAAAAGTAAATTATCTTTAGTATAAAAAGTCAAAGCTATTTTGACATTTTGACTGCAACTCCCCTGAATCTATCTCTTTCAAAGGAGTTTGAAGAATTTAGTTAAACTTCTGACCAGCTTCAATAGAATACTTATATATATCAGGAAGTCATTATTTTCCTATTTTACGGCCATTCAGATACATAGAACATATAATTTGCAGTATCTTGAATTAATTAATCTCTGTTTTCCACATTTCACCATTAAGTTAGTGTATTAGAGCTCTTTTCGGTTGCAAGTGGCAGAAATTCTACTCAACAAGCTTAAACAAAAATGTTATTAGTTGGTAAATACAACTGGAACATTGAAGGACTGTCACTGGCTTTATGAATTGGTGGTCCAGAGAGTCAAATGATAACACTGGCTGTCCCACCACCCTCTCTTTCTCCCAATCCTCTCTCTTCCTCTCTCTGTCTCTCTCTCAATGGCTTACCCAAGCTTACTTCCACCTCTTAAACTGCTTTTCTCTATGTGCTTTATTTTTAGACACATTCTGCCTATAATACACCAAGATGAATCTCACAAATTATAGACTACATGATTCTCATTTTCCAGACATAGAGTTCTCTCTCTCACCATCCTTACAGCAAATTGCATGAAATATTTCTTATGCACTACCGGTAGTGTTTGGTATGGTTAGCTGTCGCATGATCAGCCAATCTGGAGCCTCATGATTTTCTTAGTGATCCAAGCTAGGCATTATAACAGTTAGACATTGTAAATATTTCACCAGACCCAAGTAATTAAAAAGGGGAAATTTCTAAACAGGAAAAGATGTGTTGAGACACAAGAAGGAAATGAGTCTAACACAGCATGTTATCTCATCAAATTCATATTTCACTAAATTTGATCAACATTTTTATATTTAAATAAGTATTCATTCTTAAATTGATATATACATCTGAGCCCTGAATTAAAAAAAATCTGCAACAGCAAAATGTTTCAACAGATACATATAAAGACTGACATTAAAGAAAATTTTGAGCTGCATGTTTATCCACAAGCAATTTGTCATCTTTAAGTAGTGTATTGTTATTCTTAGTACTTTGGTGAAAACAACTATTGATAGAACATAAAGCAAAATTAGGTTCTAGTTTTCAACATGCTGAATTATGCCATATTTTAAGAATAGAAATTAAATAAATAAACCTTTTTAGAATAGAATTTAAATGAATAGACCTATCAGTCTAATTTATACTGCTGCTCATTTAATTGAAAATTGTCATCTCCAAAATTGCACATCAAATTGGAAATACATATCCTTTAATTTATCTATATTAATACTACAGTCTACATAGAATTCCCATTCCTATTACCTCAAATATTGATTAATTTATGTAATATATATTTCTCATCAGTTGCATGTAGGCCAGCAAACTGCTAAAGATGCAAGTAAAATACATGCCAGAGTAAACTATTTCAACAATTCAGAAAGGCAATCTTAAGACATTTAATATTTTCAAAATGTTTTTTAATTTAGCCAACATATTTTTTCTATGCTATGCCACACATAAAATTGATGGGCCTCATTTTCAACTCACTCCCTCCATTAAGGCAATCAGCTGTACAACACAATATCATTAAAATGAGAGACCCCAAATCCAAGCCATAAACCCAAGAAAAGCCTCAGGTGCTAAGAGATTTCCCATCAATTCTTATAAAACCTGATTGTGGCAATTATCACTAACAACAGAGAGTCTTTTCAGAATTTTTTAAGACCAGAATTATGTCTCAAGACATGAAAACTCCCTTGATCCCATAATCCTTAAAAACCTGACAACATAAGGAACAATTGGAGGATTTTCATCCTCTTTTACTCTCCTGAATAGAGAGTACAAGATTGTTTCCAAGGTTTTAGCTACACACCTCAATGATATCATTCCTGCCCTCACACACTAAGATTAGGAAGGATTCACCCTGGGTAGCTCTAAGAAGATAATACCTGAAAAATATTTCCACTTAATCCATCAGTCACATCTCCCAAAAGTCATCATGCCGATGAATCAGTAACAGATTTTTAAAGGAAATAGATAAACTTAATAAAAAGCCATTGGGTACTCTTGTCCACCCCATTAAGTTGATCTGCTCATAGAAAAGATTTAAATCTCTAATTTGCTCATTATGCTTCAATGCTCATCTTACTTCCAGCCAAATTACCACAGCTCTCCTGCCATCTGGTCATCATTCAACTGTTGTTTTTCTGGTGTCAGGGAAATTTTAAACACGTAGAAAAAAGGCCCTAAGGGATTTTGGAATGGTTAGTGTTCATGCTAAACTCATATTTCTTAGCTTGAAAAAAAAAGTGGGGTGGGAAGATTTGGAGTGCTGACCACTATAATCCTTTTTATCATGAAGATCTATGATATCATTTTAACCTGCAGTTTGGGTCAGAATTATTTACACACTAATACCTGTATCATGAATAAAATATATTGATTAAAAAACACTAATCAAATACCCAGTATTCAGTCATTTAATAGTTTTTTAATTTAATAACCAATTCTATACTGTTTAGCGTATCACAGAGTAAGCCACTGGAGATAAAAAGATGAAGCACGACTGTGCTTATGAACTAGTGAGGGAGATAAGCACAGATTTAAGCCATTACAACTAAGTTAAAGTAGGTGACAATTAAGCCCATCATTCCATGAGAAGAGTACTTTTCATACCTGTTCCCTCAAAAGTGAATGCCCTGAACCCCAGTCATCCATCTGCTTGGTTAATATGGAATCAGAAAACCACATGTAGAAACACTGGCTGAGGTAAATTCATTTCAGAACTCACTCATCCACAATCCATATGTCTCACAGAGCTGACACTTTTATAGCTTCATAACAGAGTCATTGTCTCAACCTGGTTTTGGTTTATATAGAGAACACACCTTTCTCTGAGCAGATCCACTGAGGTATCTCTAACACAGACTTACCTGCCTGGCTTACAAAACTTCATTTATTTAGAAAACATGTGTGTTTATTAGGTTTTATAACCATTTCTTTCCTACCCCATGCTTCCTCTACCACAGTGAACAGTGAATCCAGACCCCTGAGGAAAATAAGATTTAGAAAAAAGACAAAGAACTAGAGTCACAATTGAAAAGTTTGTATTAGAGACAAGACCAAACATTTAGTAGTTTTTAGGAGAGATATATGCAAAATTTGGTGACCAAAAAAATGTGGCAACAGACTATTTGGGCTCCAAGCTCACCTAAGAAATTTTTTTTTATATATCTTTGAAACATGCTCAGTCTGTTGAAATACAAGAATTTATTTATTTTTCTTTATTCTGTTGACATCAACAACTTTATCTCTAGGCAAACTACATTTCTAAGTTCCAAATTGTCAATTCTGATTTCTTAGCATTGAAATTTAGTGTTCAAAACTGAACTCAGAATTATCTCCCCTGATGTCCTCTTCCCCAATTCCTCTCCAAATACATCTACTTGCCACAGAATTTTTCTGTTGGTTTTTTTTTTTTTTACATATTTCTTGGAGTATAATTGCTTTACAATGGTGTGTTAGTTTCTGCTTTATAACAAAGTGAATCAGTTATATATATACATATGTTCCCATATCTCTTCCCCCTTGCATCTGCCTCCCTCCCACCGTCCCTATCCCACCCCTCTAGGTGGTCACAAAGCACTGGGCTGATCTCCCTGTGCTATGCGGCTGCTTCCCACTAGCTATCTATTTTATGTTTGGTAGTGTGTATATGTCCATGCCACTCTCTCACTTTGTCACAGCTTATCCTTCCCCCTCCCCATATCCTCAAGTCCATTCTCTAGTAGGTCTGTGTCTTTATTCCTGTCTTACCCCTAGGTTCTTCATGACATTTTTTTAAATTCCATATATATGTGTTAGCATACGGTATTTGTCTTTCTCTTTCTGACTTACTTCACTCTGTATGACAGACTTTAGGTCCATCCACCTCATTACAAATAGCTCAATTTTGCTTCTTTTTATGGCTGAGTAATATTACATTGTATATATGTGCCACATCTTCTTTATCTATTAATCCGATGATGGACACTTAGGTTGTTTCCATCTCTGGGCTACTGTAAATAGAGCTGCAATGAACATTTTGGTACATGACTCTTCTTGAATTATGGTTTTCTCAGGGTATATGCCCAGTAGTGGGATTGCTGGATCATATGGTAATTCTATTTGTAGTATTTTAAGGAACCTCCATACTGTTCTCCATAGTGGCTGTACCAATTCACATTCCCACCAGCAGTGCAAGAGTGTTCCCTTTTCTCCACACCCTCTCCAGCATTTATTGTTTCTAGATTTTTTGATGATGGCCATTCTGACTGGTGGGAGATGATACCTCATTGTAGTTTAGATTTGCATTTCTCTAATGATTAATGATGTTGAGCATTCTTTCATGTGTTTGTCGGCAGTCTGTATACCTTCATTGGAGAAATGTCTATTTAGGTCTTCTGCCCATTTTTGGATTGGGTTGTTTGTTTTTTTGTTATTGAGCTGCATGAGCTGCTTATAAATTTTGGAGATTAATACTTTGTCAGTTGCTTCATTTGCAAATATTTTCTCCCATTCTGAGGGTTGTATTTTGGTCTTGCTTATGGTTTCCTTTGCTGTGCAAAAGCTCTGAAGTTTCATGAGGTCCCATTTGTTTATTTTTGTTTTTATTTCCATTTCACTAGGAGGTGGGTCAAAAAGGATCTTGCTGTGATTTGTGTCATAGAGTGTTCTGCCTATGTTTTCCTCTAAGAGTTTGATAGTTTCTGGCCTTACATTTAGGTCTTTAATCCATTTTGAGCTTATTTTTGTGTATGGTGTTAGGCAGTGTTCTAATCTCATGTATCTGTCCAGTTGTCCCAGCACCACTTATTGAAGAGGTTGTTCTTTCTCCACTGTATATTCTTGCCTCCTTTATCAAAGATAAGGTGACCATATGTATGTGGGTTTATCTCTGGGCTTTCTATCCTGTTCCATTGATCTATATTTCTGTTTTTGTGCCAGTACCATACTGTCTTGATTACTGTAGCTTTGTAGTATAGTCTGAAGTCAGGGAGCCTGATTACTCCAGCTCCGCTTTTCAGTCTCCAGATTGCTTTGGCTATGCGGAGTCTTTTGTGTTTCCATACAAATTGTGAAATTTTTTGTTTTAGTTCTGTGAAAAATGCCAGTGGTAGTTTGATAGGGATTGCACTGAATCTGTAGATTGCTTTGGGTAGTAGAGTCATTTTCACAATGTTGATTCTTCCCATCCAAGAACATGGTATATCTCTCCATCTATTTGTATCATCTTTAATTTCTTTCATCAGTGTCTTATAATTTTCTGCATAAAGGTCTTTTGTCTCCTTAGGTAGGTTTATTCCTAGATATTTTATTCTTTTTGTTGCAATCGTAAATGGGAGTGTATTCTTGATTTCACTTTCAGATTTTTCATCATTAGTGTATAGGAATGCCAGAGATTTCTGTGCGTTAATTTTGTATCCTGCTACTTTACCAAATTCATTGATTAGCTCTAGTAGTTTTCTGGTAGCATCTTTAGGATTCTCTATGTATAGTATCATGTCATCTGCAAACAGTGACAGCTTTACTTCTTCTTTTCCGATTTGGATTCCTTTTATTTCCTTTTCTTCTCTGATTGCTGTGGCTAAAACTTCCAAAACTATGTTGAATAAAAGTGGTGAGAGTGGGCAACTTGTCTTGTTGCTGATCTTAGTGGAAATGCTTTCAGTTTTTCACCATTGAGGACGATGTTGGCTGTGGGTTTGTCATAGATACCCTTTATTATGTTGAGGAAAGTTCCCTCTATGCCTACTTTCTGCAGGGTTTTTATCAAAAATGGGTGTTGAATTTTGTCGAAAGCTTTCTCTGCATCTATTGAGATGATCATATGGTTTTTCTCCTTCAATTTGTTAATATGGTGTATCACGTTGATTGATTTGCGTATATTGAAGAATCCTTGCATTCCTGGAATAAACCCCACCTGATCATGGTGTATGATCCTTTTAATGTGCTGTTGGATTCTGTTTGCTATTATTTTGTTAAGCATTTTGCATCTATATTCATCAGTGATATTGGCCTGTAGTTTTCTTTCTTTGTGACATCCTTGTCTGGTTTTGGTATCAGGGTGATGGTGGCCTCATACAATGAGTTTCGGAGTGTTCCTCCCTCTGCTATATTTCGGAAGAGTTTGAGGAGGATAGATGTTAGCTGTTCTCTAAATGTTTGATAGAATTCACCTGTGAAGCCATCTGGTCCTGGGCTTTTGTTTGTTGGAAGATTTTTAATCACAGTTTCAATTTCAGTTATTGTGATTGGTCTGTTCATATATTCTATTTCTTCCTGATTCAGTCTTGGCAGGTTGTGCGTTTCTAAGAACTTGTCCGTTTCTTCCAGGTTGTCCATTTTATTGGCATAGAGTTGCTTGTAGTAATCTCTCATGATCTTTTGTATTTCTGCAATGTCAGTTGTTACTTCTCCGTTTTCATTTCTAATTCTATTTATTTGAGTCTTCTCCCTTTTTTTCTTGATGAGTCTGGCTAATGGTTTATCAATTTTGTTTATCTTCTCAAAGAGCCAGCTTTTAGTTTTATTGATCTTTGCTATCGTATCCTTCATTTCTATTTCATTTATTTCTGATCTGATTTTTATGATTTCTTTCCTTCTGCTAACTTTGGGGTTTTTTTGTTCTTTCTCTAATTGCTTTAGGTGCAAGGTTAGGTTGTTTATTCGAGATGTTTCCTGTTTCTTAAGGTAGGATTGTATTGCAATAAACTTCCCTCTTAGACCTGCTTTTGCTGCATTCCATAGACTTTGGGTCATCGTGTCTCCATTGTCATTTGTTTCTAGGTATTTTTTGATTTCTTCTTTGATTTCTTCAGTGATCACTTCTTTTTTAAGTAGTGTATTGTTTAGCCTCCATGTGTTTGTATTTTTTACAGATCTTTTCCTGTAATTGATATCTAGTCTCTAGCATGGTGGTCGGAAAAGACACTTGATACAATTTCAGTGTTCTTAAATTTACCAAGGCTTGTTTTGTGACCCAAGATATGATCTATCCTGGAGAATGTTCCATGAGCACTTGAGAAAAATGTATATTCTGTTGTTTTTGGATGGAGTGTCCTATAAATATCAATTAAGTCCATCTTATTTAATGTATCATTTAAAGCTTGTGTTTCCTTATTTATTTTCATTTTGGATGATCTGTCCATTGGTGAAAGTGGGGTGATAAAGTCCCCTACTATGAATGTGTTACTGTCGATTTCCCCTTTTATGGCTGTTAGTATTTGCCTTATGTATTGAGGTGCTCCTATGTTGGGTTCATAAATATTTACAATTGTTATATCTTCTTCTTGGATCGATCCCTTGATCATTATGTAGTGTCCTTCTTTGTCTCTTCTAACGGTCTTTATTTTAAAGTCTATTTTGTCTGATATGAGAATTGCTACTCCAGCTTTCTTTTGGTTTCCATTTGCATGAAATATCTTTTTCCATCCCCTTACTTTCAGTCTGTATGTGTCTCTAGGTCTGAAGTGGGTCTCTTGTAGACAGCAAATATATGGGTCTTGTTTCTGTATCCATTCAGCCAATCTGTGTCTTTTGGTGGGAGCATTGAGTCCATTTACATTAAAAGTAATTATTGATATATATGTTCCTATTCCCATTTTCTTAATTGTTCTGGGTTCGTTATTGTAGGTCTTTTCCTTCTATTGTGTTTCTTGCCTAGAGAAGTTCCTTTAACATTTGTTGTAAAGCTGATTTGGTGGTGCTGAACTCTCTAAGCTTTTGCTTGTCTGTAAAGGTTTTAATTTCTCCATCAAATCTGAATGAGATCCTTGCTGGGTAGAGTAATCTTGGTTGCAGGTTTTTCTCCTTCATCACTTTAAATATGTCCTGCCAGTCCCTTCTGGCTTGCAGAGTTTCTGCTGAAGGTTCAGCTGTTAACCTGATGGAGATTTCCTTGTGTGTTTTTGGTTGTTTCTCCCTTGCTGCTTTTAATATGTTTTCTTTGTATTTAATTTTTGACAGTTTCATTAATATGTGTCTTGGCATATTTCTCCTTATATTTATCCTGTATGGGACTCTCTGTGCTTCCTGGGCTTGATTAACTATTTCCTTTCCCATATTAGGGAAGTTTTCAACTATAATCTCTTCAAATATTTTCTCAGTCTCTTTTTCTCTTCTTTTCTGGAACCCCTATAATTCGAATGTTGGTGCATTTAATGTTGTCCCAGAGGTCTCTGAGACTGTCCTCTGTTCTTTTCATTCTTTTTTCTTTATTCTGCTCTGCAGTAGTTATTTCCACTGTTTTATCTTCCAGGTCACTTATCCGTTCTTCTGCCTCAGTTATTCTGCTATTGATCCCATCTAGAGAATTTTTCATTTCATTTATTTTGTTGTTCATCGTTGCTTGTTTCATCTTTAGTTCTTCTAGGTCCTGGTTAAATGTTTCTTGTATTTTGTCTATTCTATTTCCAAGATTTTGGATCATCTTTACTGTCATTATTCTGAATTCTTTTTCAGGTAGACTGCCTATTTCCTCTTCATTTGTTTGGTCTGGTGGGTTTTTATCTTGCTCCTTCACCTGCTGTGTGTTTTTCTGTCTTCTCATTTTGCTTATCTTACTATGTTTGGGGTCTCCTTTTTGCAGGCTGCAGGTTCGTAGTTCCCGTTGTTTTTGGTGTCTGTCCCCAGTGGCTAAGGTTGGTTCAGTGGGTTGTGTAGGCTTCCTGGTGGAGGGGACTAGTGCCTGTGTTCTGGTGGATGAGGCTGGATCTTGTCTTTCTGGTGGGCAGGTCCACGTCTGGTGGTGTGTTTTGGGGTGTCTGTGGACTTATTATGATTTTAGGCAGCCTCTCTGCTAATGGGTGTGGTTGTGTTCCTGTCTTTCTAGTTGTTTGCCATAGGGTGTCCAGCACTGTTGCTCACTGGTCGTTGAATGAAGCTGGGTGCTGGTGTTGAGATGGGGATCTTTGTGAGATTTTCACCATTTGATATTATGTGGAGCTGGGAGGTCTCTTTTGGACCAGTGTCCTGAAGTTGGCCCTCCCACCTCAGAGGCACAGCACTGACTCCTGGCTGCAGCACCAAGAGCTTTTCATCCACACAGCTCAGAATAAAAGGTAGAAAAAGTAGAAAGTAAGAAAGAAAGAGAAAGAAAGAAAGGAGGGAGGGAGGGAAGGAAAGAAAGAGAGAAAGAAGATAAAATAAAGTAAGATAAAATAAAATAAAGTTATTGAAATAAAAAATAATTATTAAGAACAAAATTTTTTTAAGGAAAATAAAAAAACAAAACAAACAAAAAAAACGGACGGATAGAACTCTAGGACAAATGGTGGAAGCAAAGCTATACAGAGAAAATGTCACATAGAAGCATACACATACACACTCACAAAAAGAGGAAAGCGGAAAAAATAATAAATCTCGCTCTCAAAGTCCACCTCCTCAATTTGGGATGATTCGTTGTCTATTCATGTATTCCACAGATGCAGGGTACATCAAGTTGATTGTGGAGCTTTAATCCGCTGCTTCTGCGGCTGCTGGAAGAGATTTCCCTTTCCCTTCTTTGTTCTCACAACTCCCGGGGCTCAGCTTTGGATTGGGCCCCGCCTCTGAGTGTAGGTCGCCGGACGGCGTCTGTTCTTTGCTCAGAGAGTACAGGGTTAAAGAAGCAGCTGCTTCGGTGATTCTGGCTCACTCAGGCCGGGGGGAGGGAGGGGTACGGAGTGCAGGGCAAACCTGCGGCGCCAGAGGCTGGCGTGACGTTGCACCAGCCTGAGGCACGCCGTGCGTTCTCCTGGGGAAGTTGTCCCTGGATCCTGGGACCCTGGCAGTGGCAGGCTGCACAGGCTCCCCGGAAGTGGGGTGTGGACAGTGACCTGTGCTCGCAGCAGCAGGCTTAGCTTCTCATGCCTGTCTCTGGGGTCCACGTTTTTAGCCGCGGCTCGCGCCCGTCTCTAGAGCTCCTTTAAGCAGCCCTCTTAATCCCCTCTCCTCGCGCACCAGGAAACAAAGAGGGAAGAAAAAGTGTCTTGCCTCTTCAGCAGGTCCAGACTTCTCCTCGGACTGCCTCCCGGCTAGCCGTGGTGCACTAACCCCCTGCAGGTTGTGTTCACACCACCAAGCCCAGTCCTCTCCCTGTGCTCGACCGAAGCCTGAGCCTCAGCCTCCAGCCTCGCACACCCCGGCGGGTGAGCAGACAAGCCTCTCGGGCTGGTGAGTGCCGGTCAGCACCGATCCTCTGTGCGGGAATCTCTCTGCTTTGCCCTCCGCACCCCTGTTGCTGTGCTCTCCTCCACGGCTCCGAAGCTTTCCCCCTCCACCACCCACAGTCTCTGCCTGCAAAGGGGCTTCCTAGTGTGTGGAAACCTTTTCTCCTTCACAGTTCCCTCCCACTGGTGCAGGTCCCGCCCCTATCCTTTTGTCTCTGTTTATTCTTTTTTCTTTTGCCCTACCCAGGTACGTGGGGAGTTTCTTGCCTTTTGGGAGGTCTGAGGTCTTCTGCCAGCGTTCAGTAGGTGTTCTGTGGGAGTTGTTCCACGTGTAGATGTATTTCTGGTGTATGTCTGCCTGGGGAGAAATTCCAGCTGCAGGTATGGGTGACACATCCCCTTTTTTAGCAGGTGGCAGCCTGGCAACTCCTCCCCATTCTCTGATCAAAATATAAATTTTCCTTTGCTTCTAAACCAAACTCAGTCTCGATCTGTTGACTCCAATGACACTGGGCAGGGGGACCCTTGTTAGGGCCCACTCTGGTCCACCGGCCCCACAACTGTCACGGCTTCGGCCACCAGGGCCCCTCCAGAGCCGGCAGCCTCAGTGAGGCCGCCCTCCCCTCGGGCTCCGGGGCTGTTCCGTGACGGCGGAGAGAAGAGACCCTGAACCGTGAGTTCCAGCTCTGCTTTCTGTTGGTTTTTAACAATACTTCATTCTGTGAGTCTCTCACATCTGAAGTATCAGATATTTTAATTTTTTTATTCTCCGTATCTGCTTACTTGTCAAACAAAGTTAAATCCTACCACCATAATATATCTCATATTCATATACTTTGTACTAGTCATGTTGTCACCATTCTGAGATTCTCAGTTCTTATACATTACTAAAATAACTTCTTACTGAATCTATTAACTTCCTAATATTACCTATTACTCCTTAAATTGGAGCCAAATTCAAGTTCCTAAGGTCAAATTAAATCACACTTTTGCTCAAAAGTAGCCAGTGACGTTCCATTAGATTTAGATTATTATTTAGATTATTATTCTCATTAATAATTTTTATTGGCAACATTATATTGCCTTTTATCATATGTTGGGCATTTATTTAATTTTCAGCACAGTGCTATGAATTTGAATGTGTGTTTATATTTTAGTGATGGTTAGGGAAGATGATTAATTCCCCCAAGGTCCTACACTTATACATTTAAAAATGTTTACTGAGCATTTACTTGGTACTGGGTCCTATGACTAGCCCTGAGATTTCAACGATAAAGAAACAAATGTTCTTCCTGTTTTTCTGGAGCTTACATTCTACTGAGGGAGGCAGAAAATAAGTGTATGGCTATTAGCATAGCTGATGCCATGTTGGTCCCCTACAGTTCCTCCTATCCTTCCACTGACCCTACCTAGGACTATACTGTGTGGTTAATCACTTCTCTGTCATCAATGACTTTGTAGTTAAGAAATACTGTTTAATGGTAATTAGGAGCAGGTGGCCTCTATGCTCTGGTAGTCTCAAAACAATGATGAAGACCTTTGCTGATATATTCCAGTGCCCACGAGACTAGTTACCCACTCAAATTCTGGCTTCTCAACTGGGGGGAGATGACTGGGTCCTGCTTGAGGTTCTTCTCTGTGCATGATAGCTTGTAATATCTCTCTAGGCCGTAAGCTAGGACAGGGATAGAGCTTATCTCAAGTCATTCTTTCTTCCAGGGATCACTGACCTCTGTTGTTTAATTTCCAATGTCTAAAAACTATAATTGAATAAAAATAATAAGCCACAAATTCAAAAATTTTAATAGTCTCTGAGCAAGATGACAAAACCATACCTCATATTAAAATGTAATTTTTGAAGTCAAAGACAAGTTTAAAAGTCTTAACAGGATCCTATTGAAAAATTCAGTAGATCCTCCAAGGAATAGAGAGCAACAGAAAGAGTAACCACATGGGTAAATTTCAAGGAATATTGGCAGTACAGAAAAATAAAATACCTATGTGAATTAAAATACATGATGGTACTAGAAAATAACTTGAAGGTGGGGATAAAAAAGTTAATGTTTTTTAAGATCTATGAATTTTATTCAAATTATTAAAAATATAATTGTATTATACATTAAAAGGCCAATGATACATGTCATATTATCTACAATAAGCTTAAAATATGGTAAGAGAATTGATAACTAGCAAGGTAATAGAAAAAAAAAGACATAAAATACTTAATCCTACAGAAAGGAGATAAAAGGAAATTCAAGAGAGCTCGGAAAAATGGAAAACAAATAGTAAGATGATAGATTTAAAGAAAAAATAAAACAGGGACTTCCCTGGTGGCACAGTGGTTGAGAATCCACCTGCCAATGCAGGGGACACAGGTTCGATCCCTGGTCTGGGAAGATCCCTTCTGCCGTGGAGCAACAAAGTCCATGTGCCACAACTACTGAGCTTGCACTCTAGAGCCTGTGAGCCGCAACTACTGAGCCTGCATGCTACAACTAGTAAAGCCCGTGCAGTAGAGCCTGTGCTCCATGACAAGAGAAGCCACCACAATGAGAAGCCCATGCACCACAAAGAAGAGAAGCTCCTGCTCGCAGCAACTAGAGAAGGCCTGCCTGCAGCAATGAAGACCCAATGCAGCCAAAAATAAATAAATTAAATAAATAAATAAAACAGACAAAGCAATCCAATTAATGACAAAGATTATCATACCAAATAAACAAATTAAATGCAACTATGCATTTCTTATAATAGACTCATCTTAAGTAAAAGGCAAAGAATATGGAAGCAAAATGATGGGAAGATTTTATACAATACATATAGTAAGCAACAAAAGTTATGTAACTAAACTTATAAGTGACAAAATAGACTTTAAGGCTGGAAGCATTACTACAAATTAAGAAGGAATGTTTATTATAGGAAAAAAATCTTCCCACCAAAAAGTATAAAAATTCCTAAAAATATACAATATCTAATAGTATAGCCCCAATTTATAAAGTAATACTAAAAGGGAAAATAGACACATCCACAGTTAATACAGTAAAGACTTTTAACATATCTTTCTTAGTAACATGCAAAAAATTGAAGATTTTAGAAATACAATTTTAAAAGTTGGTATATACGGAAACTGGAATCAAATTTATTTTTTAAATAAAAAAGAATATGTACATCTTTTCAAGTTTAAGCACTGTGTTTACCAAAATAGACATTTTCTGGAACCTACCAAATATAAAAAAAGACTGAATTAATATATGTAATATTTATAGGCCACATTAAATTAAAGCCAAAAATTAATAAGTAAATGACATATAGAAAAATCCTGAATGTTTGGAAATTAAGAATTTAAACTAATAATTCATGGGTCAGAAAGAAATTAAAATGGAACTAAAAAATGATTGAACTAAATTTAAGAACAATAAAGCATATAAAAACATGAGATACAACTATAACAGGGCTTATAAAGAAATTATTAGCTATAAATAAATATATTAGAAATGTTTTAATAAATTTAGATTAAAGATGTAAGCATCTTTCAGAAAGTTAGAATTGCAATCTAAACTAAAGGAAATAAGATGGAGGGAAATAATAAACATAAGACAATAAACTAAATAGGAAAATTATAACAGAGAAAAATCAATGAGTTGATTTTTTTAAAGACTAATAAATCTGACACATTCTTCTCAAGACTGACCAAAAAGAAAATAAGAGAGTCAAAGAGAGAAAATGAGAAACAAGTATAAAATATCACAAATGGAAAAGTGAGTATCAATACAAATATTATAGACATTATAGAAATAAATGTATAAGAGGATTTTATAAAATTTATTTATATAATTTGAAAATTTAGATAAAATATACAAATTTCTATGCAAAACAAGACTTCTGAAAAAAGAAGCACCTGAATGATTCTATAACAAAATATTAAAGAATATGAATGAAAACTTTTAAATTTCCATCAATGTAATCTCCAGACTCAGTTGATTTAACAATGAATTCTTCATTTAATGAAGCAATCATACCAAAGAAATATAAGGTCTTCTAGGGAAAAGAAAAAGAAGAAACACTTTCAAAATCATTTTATGAAGCCAGGATGATCTTGCTACCAACTTATAAGGATATTAAGAAAAAGGAAAATTTCAAGCTAATGACTCTAATACTAGCACATTAATCTAATGATGTATAAAAAAGCTTAAATATATAATGACCATATTGAGGAATGTTAGGTTGGCTTAACAATTGAAAAAAACAGTATGATTTGCTATGTCAACAATAAAGAGAAATAAAATTATGATCATCTTAATTGGTGTTGAAAATGCAATTGAAAAAAATTTAATATCTATTCATAATAAATTTTATGGCAAAGAAGGGATAAAGGAAAATTTCATTAATTTGATATATTACTTCTACAAAACTTCTACAACAAATATATTACTTAGTAGTAAAATCTTGTAAGATTATACTCTGAACTTGAGAAAAATTCATGTATGCCCATTGCCACTATTTTAACAGTCTGCTAAAGGCTTTTGATTATAAGGAAAAATTAAATGAATAAATACATTAGATATTTAGATAGATTAGATATAAATAGATGACAAGTAATATCATAGATTAGATAGATTAGATAGATAGATATAGATAGATTAGCTATAGATAGATGATAAATAAATGAATGTATAGATAAATGAGACAGAATTTAAAGAAGAAAACAAAAGTAAAACTCTCATTATAGGCAAGAACATGCCCAAGGACACACAATTATTTATAAGAAAAGAATTCAAAAGTATCAGGGAGATGTGAATTAATTCAAACATCATTATGGAATATTACTTAATTAATTGTAAATAAGTGAAGTTAGTGCTGCACCTCACATTTGAGGAGATAAATTCCAGATGGATTAGTAACTTAAAATGTTAAAAAGCTATCATGAGAGTCCAATTTTCTGTTCCACTGGTAAGAAGCTTAGACATCACCACTCCATCATAACTACAATTAAAAAGCTGAAAAATCAACAAATCTTCTTGGTTCCAGAATAGAAAAGAAGACACAAGACAAGCTGCTGCTCCCAAGATTGGAGAGACAGACAGGGATTCACCAGAGTAGAGACTCACAAGCAGAAAACACCACAGGAACCAATGCCAGGTAGGAAAATCTGAACAGTAATTGAAATGAATTACAGAAGCCTCAGTGTGGAGAAGACTAAGAGTTAAAAATTCCATGGGGACACAGTCAGAAGGGGGTTCCCCACAATATTATGATATTTACCTATAGGATCTCAATAGGTTCCCACACTAAATATTTGAGAAAAATCCTCTTGTGCTTTCAGTAGGGAAAGAAAAAAAGGAACCACTTTGAAATAAAATCACTCTGTTCTTCTTAACAAGCCTGCCATCAGGGGAAACTAGTTAACCTGGCACTAACTTGCTGGGTAAGAGCCCAAATGACCCAGAAGAAGGAAAATACCTAACTCCAGCCCTCTCTAGCCAACCTGTCCCACCTAATATGGGACAGAAAAAAGTGAAAAACACATGTAAAGTTAACATTTCAGAGAAATAGGCTCACTAAAAGACTGAGACCTAAACATAGGACTATAAAACACTACCCCTCCCCACACACCTCACCACTATATTACTAAAGGTCTACTTACAGCAGCTCCTTTTACCCAGTACATCACATTCAGCTATCAAGAAAAAAACTAGAAAGCTTGCCAAAAAGGAAACAACAAAATTTGAAGACACATAACAAACATCAGAAAAAGACATGTTAGGAATGTTGGAATTCTCAGACTGGGAATTTAAACAATTATTAAAATGCTAGGGTCTCTATTAGATAAAGTAGGCAGGATAAAGTAGGCAGGCAAAAAATAGATGGGCAATGTAAGCAGAGATGTGGAAATCCTAAGAAAGATCCAAAAAGAAATGCTAGAGATCAAAACACTGTAACAGAAATAAAGAATGCATTTAACGTACTCAACACAGCTGAGGAAAGAAATGAGCTAGAGAAAATATCAACAAAATATTTGAAAACCAAAATGTAAAGAGAACAAGATATTAAAAAAAAAAAAAGAGGGCTTGCCTGGTGGCGCAGTGGTTGAGAGTCCGCCTGTTGATGCAGGGGACACGGGTTCTTGCCCCGGTCTGGGAAGATCCCACATGCCACGGAGCAGCTGGGCCCGTGAGCCATGGCCACTGAGCCTGCGTGTCCGGAGCCTGTGCTCCGCAACGGGAGAGGCCACAACAGTGAGAGGCCCGCGTACTGCAAAAAAAAAAAAGAAATGAATATACAAGGACTTTGGGAAAATTATGAAACGTGTACATGTATGGGCATACAAGAGGAGAAGAAAGAAAGAAAGGAAGATAAGAAATATTTGACGCAATAATGACTGAATTTCTCCCTGAGTTATTGTCAGACTTGAAATCACAGATATAGAAAGCTCAGCAAATATAAAACAGGAAAAATGCCAAGAAACTACACCTACCCATATCATTTCCAAACTACAGAAAATCAAAGGTAAAGAAAATATTTTGAAACAAGCCAGAGGGAAAACAACGCAATTATAGAGGATCAAAAATAATGTTTACATCTGACTTCTCAGTAACCATGCAGCAAGAAGAAAATGAAGTTAAAAAATTAAAATGTTGAGAGAAAAAAACCCCAACAACCTAGAATTCTCTACCCTGTGAAATTATCCTTCAAAACTGAAGGAGAAATAAAGACTTTCTCAGACAAAAAAAAAAAAAAAATTCAGGAAATTTGTTGTCAGGAGACATGACTTGAAAAAAAATTAGATGAGATTCTTAAAAAAGAAGAAAAATAATACAGATCAGAACCTCAGATCCATAAAAAGAAAGGAAGATCATTGAAGAAGGAATAAGTGAAGGTTAAATAAGGTTAAATAAAAAAATTAATCTTATTAATTGAACAGGTAACTGTTCAAAATTATATATATATATATATATATATATATATATATATATATATATGAAATGAGAGACAGCCATGTTATAAGGGATAGGATTAGGATTATTACAAAGGAGGAATCAGGATTACTTTGTTATTGTAAGGTACCCACACTAGTCATGAAGTGTTATAATATACAAACTACCAGTTATAAAAAGTCACAGGGATGTAATGTACAGCACAGAGAATATAAACAATATTTTATACTTACTTTTTATGGTGATTAATCTACAAAAAGTATTTAATCACTATGTTGTACACCTGAAACGAATATAATATTTTAAGTCAACTATACTTCAGTTAAAAAAAGAAAGAAAGCAGACTTCGATTATTTGTAAATGCATAGTGCAAACTCTAGGGCAACCACTAAAAAAGTTTAAAAAAAGAATATAACTGATATGCTAATGAGAGAAAAGGAAATCACATAAAACCACAATTAAAGTCATATAAAACCTCAGCTAAAATCACAAAGGCAGAAACAGTGGTAGACAAAATAGGAATGAAGAACAAAGGCAACAAGTAGAAAACAGTAATAAATATGGTAGATAGTAATCCAACTATATCAATGATCATCAATGATCTAAATGCATCAATTAAAAGACAAAGATGGTCAGAGTGGGGCTTCCCTGGTGACACAGTGGTTGAGAGTCCACCTGCCAATGCAGGGGACATGGGTTCGTGCCCCAGTCTGGGAAGATCCCACATGCCGTGGAGTGGCTGCGCCCGTGAGCCGTGGCCACTGAGTCTGTGCGTCCAGAGCCTGTGCTCCGCAACGGGAGAGGCCACAACAGTGAGAGGCCCGCGTACCGCAAAAAAAAAAAAAAAAAAAAAAAAAGATGGTCAAAGTGGATCAAAAAACTAGGCCCAACTCAATGTCATCTACAAGAAACCCACTTTAAATATAAAGGCACTTAACAGCTTAAAAGTAGAGAGATGTATTTGTAGTGAGGTGGATGGACCTAGAGTCTGTCATACAGAGTGAAGTTAAGTCAGAAAGATAAAAACAAATACTGTATGCTAACACATATATATGGAATCTAAAAAAAAATGGTTCTGAAGAACCTAGGGGCAGGACAGGAATAAACATGCAGACGTAGAGAATGGACTTGAGGATACAGGGAGTGGGAAGGGTAAGCTGGGATGATGTGAGAGAGTGGCACGGACATATATACACTACCAAGTGTAAAATAGATAGCTAGTGGGAAGCAGTCGCATAGCACAGGGAGAACAGCTCGGTGCTTTTTGACCACCTAGAGGGGTAGGATAAGGAGGGTGGGAGGGAGATGCAAGAGGGAGGAGATATGGAGATATACGTATATGTATAGCTGATTCACTTTGTTATAAAGCAGAAACTAACACACCATTGTAAAGCAATTCTACTCCAATAAAGATGTTTAAAAAAAAAGTAAACAGATGGAGAAAGATATTACACACTAACACTACTCAAAAAGAAGCAGGAGTAGCCATTTTAATTTCACACAGAGCAAAAACAATTTATCAGTTATAAAGATGGGCATCATGTAATGATAAAGGATTCAATTGCCTGAGAAGATATAACAGTCATTAACGTTTATACATCTAACACAGCATCAAACTACGTGAGGCAAAAACTAGTAGAATTACAAAGAAAATAGATAAATCCACTATTTAACGCCCCTCTATCAGAAATGGACAGATATAGCAGGCAGAAAATCACTAAAGGCATAGGTGAACTCAACAACACCATCAACCAACTATATATAATAGACATCTATAGACTACTTCAGCCAACAGCAGCAGAATACATATTTTTATCAAGTAGTCATGGAACATTCACCAAGATAGACTACATTCTGGGCTGTGAAACACCTTAACAAATCTAAAAAAAAATAAAAACCATACAACATCTCCTCTCAGACCATAATGGAATTAAACCAGAAATCAGTAACATAAAGATAATTGGAAAATCACAAAATATATGGAGATTAAACAACATGCTTCTAAATAGCACATGGATCAAAGGAGAAATCCCAAGAGAAATTTTGAAATATTTTGAACTAAATGATAATGAAAATACAACCTACTGGAATTTGTCAGATGCAGGGAAAGCAGTGCTTAGAGAGCAATTTATAGCATTGAATGTATATATTAGAAAAGAATAAATATATAAAATCAATCATCTAAGTTCCCACCTTAGGAAATTAGAAAAAGAAAAGCAAATTGAATCCAAAGCAGAAGGCAATAAGTAATAAGAATTAGAGCAGAAATCAGTAAAATTGAAAACAGGAAAGCAATGGAGAAAAATCAATGAAACAAAAAATTCTTTATAAAGTTCAATAAAATCAGTAAGCCAGGCTACCTAAGAACAAAAGAAGAGGACACACATTACTAATATCAGAAATAAAAGAGGGGGCATCACTATGGACTCTTTAGACATTAATGGGGTAAAAATGTAATACTGTGAACTACTCTATGCCCACAAATTTGATAACCTAGATGAAATAGACCAATTACTTAAAAGACATATTTCTGCCAAAACTCACACAAGATAAAATAGATAACCTGATTTGGCCTATTAATATAGGTATATTAAATAAATCAATAATTAATAATCTTCCAAACAGAAAGCACCAGGCCCAACTGGGTCCACTGGTGAATTCTACCAAACATTTAAGGAAGAAATTATACCAATTGTCTACAATCTGTTTTACAGTATAGTAGCAGAGGGAATACTTCCTAACTCATTCTATGAGGCCAGCATTATGCTAGTACCCAAACCACACAAAGACAGTACAAAAAAGGAAAACTGCAGAACAGTATATACAAACATTCTCAACAAAATATTAGCAAATCAAATCCAACAATATATAAAGTATAAAATTTATCCTAGGTTTACAAGCCTGGTTCAACATTTGAAATTCAATTAATGTAATCCATTAACATCAGAGACTGAAAAAAGGAAAATCACAAGATTATATCTATAGATTATGTCTATAGATGTAGAACAAGCATTAGACTAAATCCAGCATGCATTTATAATAAAACTCTCAACCCATCCAGTGAAATAAGTCAGACAGAGAAAGTTAAAAAAATACTGTATGTTTTTACTTATATAGAATCTAAAACTAAAACAAACGAATATAACAAAAAAGAAACAGACTCATAGGTACATAGTTATATGTAACTATACTTCGATTTTAAAAGAAGTCTCAACACTAGGAATAGAGAGAGACTTTCTCAACTTGATAAAGAATATCTACAAAAATCCAACAGCTAAAGTCATACTTAATGGAGAGAAACTCATAATTTTCCCATTAGCATCAGATACAAGAAAAGGATATCCTTTTCCACCACTCCTTTTTACATTCATACAGGAGATACTAGCTCAATGCGATAAGAAAAAGAAATAAAAGGTACACAGATGGGAAGAAAGAAATAAAATTGTCTTTGCTCTCAGATGACATCATTCTCTGTTTAAAAAAAATCCACAAAGAAATTGACAAAAATCCCCCTAGGACTAATAAGCAATTATAGCAAGATTGCACGACACAGGGTTAAAATACAAAAGTCAATAGCTTTCCTATATAACAAAAGTGAACAAGTGGAATATGAAATTAAATACATAATACCATTTATATTAACACAACCCCAAGAATGAAATACATAAGTATAAAGGTAACAGAATATGTACAAGATCTATATGAGGGGACCTCCCTGGTGGTGCATTGGATAAGACTACATGCTCTCAATGCAGGGGCCCTGGGTTCAATCCCTGGTCAGGGAACTAGATCCCACATGCAAGCTGCAGCTAAGAGTTCACATGCCACAAGTAAGGAACTGGCAAGCCACAACTAAGGAGCCAGTGAGCCGCAACTAAGAAGCCCTGGAGCCACAACTAGGGAGCCCATGTGCTGCAACTAAGGAGCTGGTGGGCTGCAACTGGGGAGCCCGCCTGCCTAAGACCCAGTGCAACCAAATTAATTAATTAATTAAAAATAAATAAATAAAGTTAAAAAAAAATCTATATGAGGAAAATTAAGAACTCTGATTAATGAAATCAAAGGAGAACTAAATAAATGGAGATATTCCATGTTTATGGAATCAATATTGTCACTGTGTCAGTTCTTCCCAAACTGATCAACAGATTCAATGCAATCTCAATCAAACTACCAAGTTATTTTGTGGATATTGACAAACTGATTCTAAAGTTTATACGGAGAGGCAAATGACCTAAAATAACCACACAATACTGAAGGAGAAGAACAAAGTTGTAGAACTGACACTACCCAACTTCAAGACATACTAAAAAGCTACAGTAATTAAGACTGTGATACTGTTGAAAGAATAAACAAATAGATCAATGGAAAAGAATAGAGAGTCCAAAAGTAGACCCACATAAATAGAGACACCTGATCTTTGACTAGGAGCAAGGTAATACATTGGAGCAAAGACAGACTTTCTAATAAATGGTATAGGAACAACTGGACATTCATATGCAAAAAAATATTAATCTAGACACAAGTTTTCCACTGGTCACAAAAAGTAATCCAAAATAAATTGCAGACCTAAATTTAATACACAAAACTATACAATTCCTACAGATGAGAAAACCTAGATGACCCTGGGTATAGCAATGACTTTTTAGACACAAAACCAAAGGCATGATCCATGAAAGACATGATGGATAAGCTGGAGTTCATTAAAATTAAAAATTTCCCTTCTGTGAAAGACAGTGAACGTCAAGAGAATGAGAAAACAGGTCACAAATTGGGAGAAAATATTTGCAAAAGATACATCTGATAAAGAACTGTTATACAAAATATACAAAGAATTTTTGATGTAAAACAATAAGAAAAACAACACCCAATATAAAAATGGACCAAAGAATTTAACAGACACCTCACCAAAGAAGATATACACGGCAAATAAGCATATTAATAGATGTTACATATCATGTATCATCAGGGAAATGCAAATTAAAACAACAATAGGATATCATCACTATTTGAATGGCCAAAATCCAGAACACTGACAACACCAAATGTTGGCAAGAATGTGGAGAAATGAGAAACTTGCATTCATTCCTGGTGGGAATGCAAAATGGTTCTGCCACTTTGGAGGACAGTTTGATGGTTTCTTAGAAAACTAAACACACACTTGCCATACAATCCAGCAATCAGTCTCCTTGGCATATATCCAAAGGATTTGAAAAGTTATGTCTGCACAAAAACCTTTGTGCATGATGTTTATAGTAGATTTATTCATACTTGCCAAGTATGAATACTTGGAAGCAAATAAGACGTCTACAATAGATGAATGGATAAATAAACTGTGGTACATCAAGCAATGGAATATTATCCAGAACTAAAAGAAAATGAGATATCAAGCCATGATATAACACAGATAACCTTAAATGCATATTACCAAGCAAAAGAAGCCAATCTGAAAAGGCTACATACTGTATAATACCAACTATATGACATTCTGGAAAAGGCAAAACTATAAAGAGAGTAAAAATATCAGAGGTTGACAGTGATTGGGGTCAGAGAGAAAGATATAATGGTGGAGCAAAGAGGATTTTCAGGGCAGTGATAGTACTCTGCATGACACCATAATTATGGTTACACATTATTATATATTTGTCCAACTCCTAAGATGTATAATACCAAGAGTGAACCCTAAAGTAAACTATGTACTTTGGGTGATTATGATGTGTCAGTGGAGTTTCATCAGTTGTAACACATGTACCACTCTGGTGGAGGATGTGGATAATTATTGTTGAGTGTTTTTCTTTTTTATTATCTCCTTTAAACATTTCCGTATTATTCAGCTGTTTTTTAATGAATTTATATTACTATTTCGATATAATTAACATGTAATCTAAGTAACACTTTTATGTTTTTAAAATTCAACTATTTTAAAAGGTTGTAATGAAACATCACTCCGTCTATCACACTTCCTTACCACAGCCTCTTTCAGGCTCTAATACTCTTCAACTTAGTCTTCACTATTTGTATTGCTTCATGTATATCTAAATAACATAGCTATTCTTTTCTTACAAATTTTAATCCCAGATATTTTGAAATAATATCCAAATGAGTACAGAATTTAAGTTTTATATCTATGCAATTTCTTCCCTAAATCTTCTCAATATTAAAGAAAATTACTATTTTTGTTCAATTAGTATTTAAACTTTATATAATTAAGATTATTCACTACTGTTCAGCCACAATATCTTATATATATATAAGAACCATATATATATATACACATATATATATTTATATTTAGCTTTTCCTGAAATTAAAAATCATTCTCCAGTGCTTTGTTGAGACAAGACTATGGGAGGTATACTCTTTTTAAATTCAACATGTCTGAAAATATCTTTACGTTAATTTCACATTTGAGTGATTGTTTATAGAAATTTATATTGAAGATTGTTTTCTGTTAATGTACTATTATAACCTAGCTTGCAGAGTTACGTTGAAAAGTCTGATGCAACTCAGATTCTTACCCCTTTTAATCTTATGCTACCTTGTTTTTCCTTTATTTTTTTTTTTTGTAAGAGGAGGCTGGGAGTCTCATCATTCACTGTAGAGAATCCCTCTGTTTCCAGTACAAGGTCTAACTATTGCTATTCACTGTGCCTGTTGACCTCAAATCTCCTTCAATTGCTCAAGAAAAACAAACATCCTTTCTCTTGTTTGAGTATACAATGGATAATCACCTATTTGCATATAATGAGGGAACATTTGAGATTTTAATGGCTCTCTACATTCTACCTAGTTTTCAATCTTTTTAAAACAAATTCTGTGCCTCTTCTCTCCTGGAGACAATGTGGATTGACCACTTAATATCCTCCTGCTAGGGCTCTCTACATGAATTAGGGTACAGAAATTAGATGCATATAGTTTGGAAAGTAGAAGTGAGTCAGAGGTCATTTTTCTGATCCCTTTTGGCAGTTTCTTCCAACATGCAAGTTATGGAAAAGGAGAGTTCTGTGAAGTAGCATCCCATTGCCTGTTCTCCAGCTTCCTAAATCCAAGGTAGTTGTGGCAAGATGACAATAAGCAATACAGTTATGTTCTTGAACTCACGACTCCACAGCTACTTCCGATGTAATTCCTTGGAGTTTCTGCCTTTTGGTGCTCTGGCAGTCTTTCCTGGAGGGCCAGTCTAAAATCTGATTCACCACCCCTTCCAATAATTATGTAAGAAACTAATTTCCTGTATTAAGTCTTTTCCTGCATAAATGCCTCATTCTGTAAATGAGACCCTGTTTGACTATCTACCCATCTACCTTCCACAGAACATGGTGCCTTCAACTCCTAAACTCTTGTAGAGATCCATGGACTAAATCTGCATGGCTTCTGTTGGTGTCTACCTCTTGCACATACTTTGGTTTCACTTACTTTGACTATTTTTTCCCATCTTTTAAAAAATTGCTGCTATCTCCCAACTTCTGACTTCTACTCATTATTTCTGTTGTCCTTTTAGGTTTATATCATTCTTATTATTTCAATATTTTCTGAGAGGAGTAGGGAAGTTTGAGGAAGAAATGGAAATATACATTATCATCCAGTCTACCATTTTAAATATGACTTGTTCATGAATTGATTTTATAATAAGTAATCAATTAATGGAAGAGGACTGGAAGAAAAAAGAATGTTTGTTTGCTGTATATAAATTGTATCCTGAATTCTTGGATTTTCTATGGCATTCCATTATAGAAAAATAAAATAGGAGACTCAATAGTCAGAGAAGAGGGGGACATGAAAAATGTTCTTAAATGAAATAGGGGTTGGACTCTCAAAATAAGGTGACAAGTAGAGTCTAAGTAGAAACATATTCAAACCTGGTATGGGGATGGTTAAAATACACAAAATGTCTAATATTTAATTTTTAATTATCTCCTTCTGCTAATTTTTCTGTGTCATGCAGTGATATCATTTCATGATATTTTAGGGAATGAAACTGAATGAAAAGGAAAACATAGCTTTATAAGTGGAATGAACAGGACCATTGTTTTAAAAGATGAGTTGCTATGTGAAGAATTAAATAGGGAGCAGAAATTCTGAGGCAGAAAGGACATTTATGCTTGCCTTTCCCCAATTCATCATATCTTAAGGAAACTGAGACATATTGGGAATGGAAATGGACTTCCCTGAGTACTTGGGATGATCATTTAAACCATTTTTTTTATATTTAAGTAAAAACTTTATCTTTTTATTTTGAAGACAAACCACCTGACTTGAAGATGGTATTAAGCATAAAATTACTGCAATTGAATTCTGTATATGTCCAAATAATATGCACAGCTTATTAGCATAAGGGTCTTTGGTAAGTCAACTCTTCATCAATTTCTGAGTACTTTAATATTATAACGAAATGGTTAAGTTGCTCAAGGATTTATCAGAGGTACCTATTTTGTAACATGGGTCCTATGTAACAAATTCTAGAGTAAACATACCCAGGTGGCCCAGACCAAAACGTTATCCATTTTTTCTGGTTGTACAGTGATGTTATAATCAATCATATGACTGTTTGCTAGAAATCAGCATAGGCTAGACAGTCATTTACACAGCAGTGATACCCCAAGTCAGTAATCACAGCTGGAGAATATCAGTGGGCAGGAGTGCTCATCCATGGGGAAGTTGTGCAGCTGCAGCTGGCATTCTGCATTTACGGTGAGCCTTAAAGTGTAAAGGATTTTCCCATCATTCCAAATTCTGAGAAGCTGTTTGGGGGTGGTGTTCCAGTGAGCCTCTGCAGTTTTGGAATTGTGGAATATCATATATGGAATCCATATTAATCCCACCATGTTGCTGTTCAGAGTAAGTATTTTCATTGTGCTGTTGAACCAAAGAGGATGAATGATTTAAACCATTTTATTCGTGTATTTATAAAATTGCCAGAGAACCTTACTGTGTCAAAACTAGTATATATCTCTGACATGACAAATTTAATTCTGACATAAATTTCTATATCTGGGAAGTAGACTGAAAGATAGCTCTACCCAGCTATGTGTTTATGAAAGATGCATAAGAGAGAGGAACACTTCCAAACTCATTTTATGAGGCCACCATCACCCTGATACCAAAACCAGACAAGGATGTCACAAAGAAAGAAACATATCACTGATGAACATAGATGCAAAAATCGTCAACAAAGTACTAGCAAACAGAATCCAAAAGCACTGATGAACATAGATGCAAAAATCGTCAACAAAGTACTAGCAAACAGAATCCAAAAGCACATTAAAAGCATCATACACCACGATCAAGTGGGATTTATCCCAGGAATGCAAGGATTCTTCAATATACGCAAATCAATCAACGTGATACACCATATTAACAAATTGAAGGAGAAAAACCATATGATCATCTCAATAGATGCAGAGAAAGCTTTCAACAAAATTCAACACCCATTTATGATAAAAACCCTGCAGAAAGTAGGCATAGAGGGAACTTTCCTCAACATAATAAAGGGTATCTATGACAAACCCACAGCCAACATCGTCCTCAATGGTGAAAAACTGAAAGCATTTCCACTAAGAACAGGAAGAAGACAAGGTTGCGCACGCTCACTTATTCTCTTATTCAACATAGTTTTGGAAGTTTTAGCTACAGCAATCAGAGAACAAAAAGAAATAAAAGGAATCCAAATCGGAAAAGAAGAATTAAAGCTGTCACTGTTTGCAGATGACATGATACTATACATAGAGAATCCCAAAGATGTTACGAGAAAACTACTAGAGCTAATCAATTTTGGTAAAGTAGCAGGATACAAAATTAATGCACAGAAATCTCTGGCATTCCTATACACTAATGATGAAAAATCTGAAAATGAAATTAGAAAACACTCCCATTTACCAATGCAACTAAAACAATAAAATATCTAGGAATAAACCTACCTAAGGGGATAAAAGACCTGTATGCAGAAAATTATAAGACACTGATGAAAGAAATTAAAGATGATACAAATAGATGGAGAGATATACCATGTTCTTGGATTGGAAGAATCAACATTGTGAAAATGACTCCACTACCCAAAGCAATCTACAGATTCAATGCAATCCCTATCAAACTATCACTGGCATTTTTCACAGAACTAGAACAAAAAATTTCACAATTTGTATGGAAACACAAAAGACCCTGAATAGCCAAAGCAATCTTGGGAATGAAAAATGGAGCTGGAGTAATCAGGCTCCCTGACTTCAGACTATACTACAAAGCTACAGTAATCAAGACAGTATGGTACTGGCACAAAAACAGAAATATACATCAATGGAACAGGATAAAAAGCCCAGAGATAAACCCACACACGTATGGTCACCTTATCTTTGATAAAGGAGGCAAGAATATACAGTGGCGAAAAGACAGCCTCTTCAATAAGTGGTGCTGGGACAACTGGACAGGTACATGTAAAAGTATGAGATTAGAACACTGCCTAACACCATACACAAAAATAAGCTCAAAATGGATTAAAGACCTAAATGTAAGGTCAGAAACTATCAAACTCTTAGAGGAAAACATAGGCAGAACACTCTATGACATAAATCACAGCAAGATCCTTTTTGACCCACCTCCTAGAGAAATGGAAATAAAAACAAAAATAAACAAATGGGACCTAATGAAACTTCAAAGCTTTTGCACAGCAAAGGAAACCATAAGCAAGACCAAAATACAACCCTCAGAATGGGAGAAAATATTTGCAAATGAAGCAACTGACAATGGATTAATCTCCAAAATTTATAAGCAGCTCATGCAGCTCAATAACAAAAAAACAAACAACCCAATCCAAAAATGGGCAGAAGACCTATATAGACATTTCTGCAAAGAAGATATACAAACTGCCAACAAACACATGAAAGAATGCTCAATATCATTAATCATTAGAGAAATGCAAATCAAAACTACAATGAGATATCATCTCACACTAGTCAGCATGGCCGTCATCAAAAAATCTAGAAACAATAAATGCTGGAGTGGGTGTGGAGAAAAGGGAACACTCTTGCACTGCTGGTGGGAATGTGAATTGGTATAGCCACTATGAAGAACAGTATGGAGGTTCCTTAAAAAACTACAAATAGAAATACCATATGATCCAGCAATCCCACTACTGGGCATATACCCTGAGAAAACCATAATTCAAGAAGAGTCATGTACCAAAATGTTCATTGCAGCTCTACTTACAACAGCCAGGAGATGGAAGCAACCTAAGTGTCCATCATCAGATGAAGGGATAAAGAAGATGTGGTACATATATACAATGGAATATTACTCAGCTATAAAAAGAAACAAAATTGAGTTATTTGTAGTGAGGTGGATGGCCCTAGAGTCTGTCATACAGAGTGAAGTAAGTCAGAAAGAGAAAAACAAATACCGTATGCTAACACATATATATGGAACCTAAGGAGAAAAAAAAAAAAGGTCATGAAGAACCTAGGGGTAAGACGGGAATAAAGACACAGACCTACTAGAGAACGGACTTGAGGATATGTAGAGGCGGAAGGGTAAGCTGGGACAAAGTGAGAGAGTGGCATGGACATATACACACTACCAAACATAAAATAGATAGCTAGTGGGAAGCAGCCGCATGGCACAGGGAGATCACCTCGGTGCTTTGCGACCACTTAGAGGGGTGCGATAAGGAGGGTAGGAGGGAGTGAGATGCAAGAGGGAAGAGATATGGGAACATATGTATATGTATAACTGATTCACTTTGTTATAAAGCAGAAACTAACATACCATTGTAAAGCAATTATATTCCAATAAAGATGTTAAAAAAAAAAGATAGAAAGATGCATGTATAAACCAACAAAATTTTGTAGATATCTGTTCCTAACAAGTGGATATGTAACAACCTTCCTTGAGAGACTGTTTCTTTATCACTCTGGCAGTCAAGAAATCTATTTTAATTTAAGATAATTGGGTTTTGGGTATGGGAAAATAGTGTTATGTAGTGAAAAGGGCTGTGGGCTTTGAACACAACAAATCTGGTTTCAAATTTCATCTAGGTAGTGCTTGAGGCCATCTGAAAAATTTGCTGAACCTCCCTTAGTCTCACCACACATGCATAAATTGGCAATAATATCACATATCTTGCATACATATAGTCAGAAATAATTTATGTTAAGGATATACTTCAGAATGTGGTATGTAACAAGAGTCAATCAATGTTTTTGTTACCATTCTTTTTTTTTTAAGCATTTATTTTTTTAAATTTATTTATTTTATTTATTTTTGGCTGCACTGGGTCTTTGTTGCTGTGCACGGGCTTTCTCTAGTTGCGGCAAGTGAGGGGTACTCTTCATTGCAGTGCACGGGCTTCTCACTGCAGTGGCTTCTCTTGTTGCGGAGAATGGGCTCTAGGTGCGTGGGCTCCTGTAGTTGTGGCACGGGGGCTCAGTAGTTGTGGCTTGCGGGTTCTAGAGTGCACACTCAGTAGTTGTGGCACATAGACTTAGTTGCTCTGCAACATGTGGGATCTTCCAGGACAAGGGCTCAAACCATTGTCCCCTGTATTGGCAGGCGGATTCTCAACTGCCACTAGTGAAGCCCCTTTGTTACTATTCTTAAAGGTGTAGTTGATAGTGCCTAAACTAAATGGATCATCTGGTGATAAATGCTGTAATCTTAATATGCCCATACCCAAAAAGTGAGATAAGGAGTGAAAGATGTCTAGAGGAGGGAATTCTGTGCAGTAAGGCATTGAACTGGGAATGAAAAGGCTGCATTCCAACTTCAGTTTTATACAGTAACAGGAACTCTGTGCTCCTCTGCAAACAAGTTACTTCCCTGAGGTATCAGCTATCTAGCCTGAGTAACAAAGAAACACAAGCAGAGAAAACAGACAGGATTTGGGTTACATGACCATTAAGGTCCCTCCCTGCTCTAAGACACTAATTTTATTTACTTATTATTTCTAAAGGCTCATATCATACCTAAGAAAGCAAGGCTTCAGAGACAGCAGCCTAAATTCTGAGACCCCTTTCTTAACCATGAATCACAGTCAGGAATATATTTTCTAGGAGTAAAGATGACTCTAGGAACATAAATTCCTGAGTAGGTGTATTGAATTTTCTTTCACTCTGCTTTCAAATAGCAACGGTCCCAGTTTAACAGTTGCATAGGTGTTTTTAAACAATTCATCCCTCTCTCCCTTTAATTACACATGCACTCTCTCTAGTCCCCATACTTGTAAAACTGTAGTTTGCAATTTGACAGGATGATATTATAGTATTGAGCAATATGTGAATTGGTTTAAAAGTAACCGGAGTTGAAGCATACATCAATCACCACAAGTGCAAACGCAGGTCACTAAAGCTGTCAATTTCAATCAGCTCTGTAATTAAATACATCACCAATATGGATTTTGTGTAAGAATGTCACTTGTTCTTCAGATGTCTGCTATGAGGACAAATCACACTTCAGTGTCTCTGCACAGGCATGCTAAATATAGTATTTTTAAAAGCAGGACATCTTCATCCATCTTTCTCTGATTTGTTAAGTAGAAATCCATTTACTAAAGTGTAGTCTAAAAGCTATGTTTTTAAATATATATTTGAACTGCTTTCTATTTAATTAAAATATTGTAAATCTCAGTTGGCATTTTAAACTCATCTTTCACACCTTGAATGGCATTTGTTATGAAATAAATAGATAATGAATAATAATCATCTTAGGCTGAACAATTTGTAATTATGGATAATTTGCAATTAGATATTCTTTATTATGTGTTCAAAAAGCAGAAGATGCTTTTGGTTGTGAAGAAATAAATTATTCATTTTGATTTCAGCAGGAAAACAAAACTATCTCACATTTAGAAATATTTTAACTTTTCTTCTTAAACAGCTATAAAGTATCATCTTCCAAAACACTTACCACTACATGGGGAAAACCTGCAGCAAAGCCATATTACCAAATATATATTGCCTGCCATTTGAATTAATCTTCAAATAAGCTCCAGGAAGCAGGTCCCTGGACAGTTAATCTTTAGTTTTGTAGCCCATGCACATTTTCAATAAGGTTACTAGGGAATTAGGCCCAGTAGGGAGAGGAAAAGCATATTGTCTTATTCCACAGGCAGCTGTTGTGAGCCCTGTTAGCAAATTATAACTTCCTTAATTATGAAATACTGTATTAGTAGAATCTCCAACATCATGTCTATGCTCGTCAAAGAAAGTCATTGTAAATCTTTAGTATAAAGTTGCAAACAATTTTAAAAAATTCTCTTGGCTAATAACAAATCTCCTATAATGTTTCTCATCACAAGTATCATCAAAAAACAAAGCCCAGTTAGATAATTTGAAATATTAAAGAACAGAGACAATAGTTAGGACCTTAATAAAGATAATGATCAAAATAAAACACTTGAGGAAAGGTGTTATATAAATAAAAACTGATAGTAACTGTTCATTTTAGATTGTGTTGCTGTCCTCATCAATAATACACACACACCTTTTTTCAAGCATCTTTTTCAATTGTTCCTATTTAAACAATAGCATCAAAAACCAACAAATTGTTTGATAAACAAAAAACATGAATCATCTGGAAAAATATCATAAAATCTTAATATAATTCTGAGAGCCATCCAGAAAAAAAAAATTAAAAAGTTAGAGGAACATAAAGCAAGGGGACATTAACCACAAGTTGCTGACTTGAGGTTTTTTTGGGGTTTTTTTGTTTTTCTTTACAGTTAGCAGTAGCATGCAATAACTCAGGAGCAATTTTCTGTGGATTACTGTACCTACTCAATTTATTTTGGAGTAATCTTTATAAGTTAAGTCTCCACTTATATAAACATACATGTTACCTTCAGATAGACCTTAAACAGTGTAAGAACACTCTCATCTAATTTGTTTTAGTTCCCCTGATCTTCATGTTTAGCCTCACCCACTGTTCCTGAAATGCATGAATAGCAAGGAATAATCTTTTCCAGACCAAATACTAAATAAATAGGAGATAATGTGAAATTGAGTTTTAAAAAATGAAACAGGTGAAGCCAATCAAATTTGCATTGACTTTCTGGAGATCTGTGGCCTGCTAGTTCTGAGAAAGACCTTTTTACCTCCTCTGAAACTAAAATACAGCCACTCCCTGGATGCTTTTCTGAGCTTTCTCTAGGTCCCCAGTTAAGCACTTCTCACATAACCCCAGCAGCTATTTCAATTATTTTGCCAGTTTCCTCAGTCCTCTGTTCCATATCTTTCAACATCCCATGCAGCAGTGCTTGTCTCCTACTTCGGAGAAAACCAAACAAATGAGTAAATAATAAAGGTCAACAGGCAGAAAATCTCACTCCAAGCTATCAACATCCACCATTCCTTTTCACTTTCATGGACAAATTAGCTTTTTCATGTATGAAAGTTAACCTTTTTACCATTGTTTGGGATTATCTTCTCTGCTATTCACAACCACCTCCCTCCATTAATTCCCTCCCTTACTCCTGCCTTTTGTGTCCCTTCTTTTTAATGGATTCTTTCCCTCTACATATAAAAATTCCAAGTTTCCTCCTTATTTAAAGTTACAATGCCCTCTTAACCCTATATTGCTCTCTAACTACTGAAAATCTTCCTCTTTTCCTAGTGGATAAAACACAGTTCTGAATAGTATACACATGCTCTAATACTTTTTCATCTCCCATTCTTTCGTCCACTGACTGTCAAGTAGCTTCTGCCACAATTCCTCTCTTGCCAGACACTAATAAACTTCTTGTGGTTAAAGTCGATGGTCATTTTTATTTAATATAGTTAGTATATTATTTCCTCTCTTTATCCTTTGACATTATTGACCTTTACCTGCTTCCTAGAAGGCAACTCTTCATCCCTTGCAGTGAGACTTTTCCACTATTGACTTTCTGTGGAAAGGCGGTGCCCCCAGTTTCAGTCTTAATCTTATACTCATGGGTACTGGTATCACTCCATACTCCATTTAATGACACTAGACAAACTTTGCTTCTGAGTTCTGGAATATATAACAAGTTCATCTTGGATGCCCAATGTCACCTCCACACTCTGTCCCTAATTGGTCCCACTCTATTCTTATTTTTCACTATTTTGGGAAAGGTCCTCTCTTCCCAGAGCAAATAAAATGTATTGCTTACATGAAAAAGAAACTACGTTTTTTGCTTGTTTGTTTGCTTTTAAAGTTCTGTGTTCCTGTGACAGTTATTAACTGGTTAGCTTTGTATGAAAATGATTAAAAACAAACAAAAAACAAACCGTATTTTCTTAATAATAGTCTTTGTTACAAGTAAATGCATTTATTGTATTAATATCAACAAAGATAATAAAACTGATGATATTGTAAGGGAGGAAAAATAATTTTACCTCTATCTTCTGAGGTCTTAACTGAGACCCTTGTAATAAAAGATAGATGAACAAGAGAAAAACAAACAAAAGTTTATTAACATGCATGCCTCACGTACACATTGGAGACAACCAAGGAAAAATGAGTAACATCCGAGATGGCTTAGAATTTAGGCTTAAATACATCTCAGCAGGGGAAGGGGAGGAAGGATATAAACTTCCAAAGGGAGAGTAAGTGATTTTTTTAGGAAAGATGAATGGGTCCTTAGAAGAACAGATGGGAAGTATGATAGTTTCTAACAAAGTTTGTCTGGGTGTAGGGTTAACTTCTAGATTTCTCTCCTGGGATGAGTCGATTAAATATCTTTTGAAGGAACTATCCTTAGGCAAAGAGGAGTTTAGAGAAAGCCTCCCCCCACCCCCAGCATTTGTTAATTTTCAAATGCATACAGCTCAAAGTAATCAATATGCCAAAGTGGTATACAGTCGTCCCTCTGTATCCACAGTGAATTGGTTCCAGGATCCCCAGCAGATACCAACATCCATGGATGCTCAAGCCCCTTATATAAAATGGTGTAGTATTTGCATATAACCTATGCACATCCTCCTGTATACTTTAAATCATCTTCAGATTACTTATATGGGAACATATGTATATATATAACTGATTCACTTTGTTGTAAAGCGGAAACTAACACACCATTGTAAAACAATTTATACTCCAATAAAGATTAAAAAAAAAAACCTAATACAATATAATTACTATGTAAATATTTGTAAATACAATGTAAAGATATGTAAATAGCTGCTGCTGACCCATGGCAAGTTCAAGGCTTTCTTTCTGAAAATTTCTGGAATTTTTTTCCCAAATATTTTTCATCTGCGGTTGGCTGAATCTGCATATGCAGATCTTCTGAAAACAGAGGGCCAACTGTATTTTGGGTTTGCATATTCCACTATCCTTCAAAATCAAAATCTGCTTAATTTTCTTGAGAATATACACAAATATTAAATTAACACTGGAATTCTAGTATAAGAATAAATTCTATAGTTAATATCTTTTAAAAGACAGATATGACATGATTATTATTTTTTTTCTAGCTTCTTAAAATAGTACTGCTTTGTGGAAAAGAATCAACCATCTACCTTTGTAATTGGTTTCAATCATTGGTAAGATAACACCAAACAGCAGTAACTACCTATTAAAAGATGGTAATACACAAGAAAATTTAAGTTAAATTGTACATTACATGATGGAAATCTACATAAGGTAGATCAAACATTCTTAATGCATCCTGTTAATAAATTGATTTATATATAACATGGGGTCCAATAAGATAATATGCTGTTTCCAGATTCTTTATTTTTCAGAATAAATCTATAATTGAGACCCTAAAGGCCAAGTGTAAGTAAAAATATCGTATTGTCAGTCTCTTAACAGCTCTAAAGAAATTAGAAATAATGAGAGTGGTATTACCGAAAAAAAGAATTAAAATAGAATATTTTAAAATCATGAATAAGTAATCTATTATTGTTTATGAATTTTAAATTAATTTTAAAAACTAATAAGGAAATGGGTTTAAAAGCTTTATAAATACTTAGGAAAATATAGAAAAAAATTGCACCAAAGTAAATTAGGAGATTTCAGGGACATTATTATATTTTACCTATTATGAACTTAAGACACATTAAAATATTATGCATAGATAATATATAATGGTCTGTTTGAAAAGAAGTAGTTGTTTGCTTCTACAGGTCTATGTTCCCTTGCGAATTACTGGCTGGCTAGCTGTGGATTAAAATGATCTAGTGGTCTACTGGGACAAGAAGGCCTTGGGCAACCACTCACCTTACAATGTAAAACCCTTTCTTACAAAATTAAACACAGAATGAGTTGCATTGAACTCTGCTCACTTTTGCTTTGTTTCTTTTATCTTATCTCTTTGAAACTCAAGAAGCAATGTTATATGAAAGCATTAAGGTTGATTTCATTTGTGATTTGAAGACTATCCATATTACAGATTATTAAATTAATAGCAATCTAACCTTGAAAGCACCTCTATCCGCTGAAAGAGCAACACTTCATCACCTGTTTTGATTCATTAATGTATCATTTAACTTGGTATGACACATGTTCAGCAGTTATAATTACATTATGGTCTTCCTAGTACATCAGCTCTGCTCCAAGTTTCTGTCACCACAAGTCCAATTTTCAACATAGAGCAATCCACTGCACTCTTTCCTTATTAGTGTCATCTTTAATGTAGCAGAGAGGCTGAACCATTACTTGGCACTGAGAGTTTAACAGCAATTAACCCCTGCTCTATCCCCAGGGATAAGTACATCAGCAACTTGCCAAAACACTGTAAACAAGCTGGCCAAGATCAATGTGCAACCATGCTGGCTGCAGAGCACCTAGTGCATTAATTTAGCATTGATATATAGGGAAAGAAGGAGGAAATGGTCTGCATGAAATTAACCTGAGTCACTTCCCTACCCTAAACTGGATATATTTCTTCCATGGATAGATATAGGACTTTAAAAGAAAAGAAAAAGAAAAAGGAAGAAAATCATGCTTAGAGTTAGCAAATATACTACATGTTTATTCAGCTTTATAGCCATAAGAAAATAATTATTGAATTGATTATTTCACAGGATGGTTTTTGAGGATAGGAAATGAAATGCATAAACAATGTATTCACATAATTTAAAGGTCAAATTCAAAGAGCAAATGACAAAGCAAACTCAATTTTGAGATAGTCTTTGGTTGTTCTAACATACAAATGACTGGCAAGGGGAGCCATATATGGTTCTCTATAAATTTCAACTTAGGAAATTCTTAGCATGATGAAGTATGTAGTTCTCAGAGCTGATGGTACAAACTCTAAAAGAGTGCAGAGACAATGCCCAGAGCAGAATGTGTGGTCTGATATTTTCTAGACTCATTCTGCCATAATTTGTAACTTGGACACTCAGTACAAAGCTGGATGCTTTAATACTGCAGTCTACTAAAAGTGGGAGGTGCATAACATTAAGACCGTAAGTGTCTGCTACAGATAGACATAAGAAATGTTAAAGTATTTGGAGGAGGTCTATGGACCTAGATCAAAGATTTAGCTTGTTACTTTATTTCAGTGCATTAAAAAGAAAAAAGGTCATAACTCTAAAGTGCCTAATTATTTTTCTGTTGTAACTTGAGTCACTGTCACTTGTTTATACTATGTATTTTCACATTACCATGCCAAGACTGGCACCACACATCACCACTTTTAAAATGATAGCAACTGTACCTCCTGCTGAATGGTACCCTAACTTCACTTTGGAGTGAAACAATCAGCTCTTGAAGATACAAAATTTCTTTTGTATGCAAATACTAATTATTCATTTGTCTGTACTTCTTTTCTCTCCATATTTCTTTGCAGAGATGGCAATCTAGAATAAATAGAATTATACCACTCCCTTGCTAAAAACTCTTAATGATTTCCTATTACATTTAGAATACATACACACACACTAAGTTAATAATTAAGTCCAAATTCTTCTCCAAAATTATGAGGCCTTACGTGATTTGTCCTGGCTGTCTGTTTAACTTTTTCTTCTGCTTTATCTTTCTAGGTAAGACCTACTTCAACTCCTACTATTCTGTCTGTTGTTCACCAATCTTCTGTCACAATGAACTATTTTTTCCTAAATAAGCTATGCCCTATGCTTTTCCCCCACCCCCATGGGCTTCACATTTTCTTTTCTTTTCTTTTTTTCTTCTTTCTGGAATACCTTTCTCTAAGCAATATCTTCTCGTGTCTAATTATTTAGTATGATTCACTCCTGTTTCTCACATGGCCCGATGGCAATGCCACATATACACAAAGGCTCTTTCTGAACATCCTTCTACAATCTCTCATTCTCTCTCTGACTCTCTGTCTCTCTATATACACATATTTAGACATTTAGACACTTATATTTAGATATTAAATATTTATCCTCCTGTCAACACTATGTTAACTCTAGGAACCCAAATACTTTTGTTTTCTTCATAATACCCTATGTTCCTCTTATCTATTGTTACATGTTTTAAAAATCACAACATCTGAAAGTAACTTAGCTATTTGCTTGCTGGTCTATCTCTCCCTTGGACTCTGTAACGTTCACCACTGGTGCCTAAGAAATCATTCAGAAGATAACTAATACTCAATAAATAATTTTGAATAAATTACTTTTGAGTATGAATAATGTAGACAGTACCTGCCACAGAAATAAGAGTGCATTGTTTCTAACCTAGAACATGAATGGTCTCATAATTCAAATAGATATAGAAGTCTCTAAACTCTGTATATGTCCAAAGAAAAATGCTTTCTCAAACTATTGGGTTGGCCAAAAATTTTGTTCGGGTTTTCCGTAACATCTTATGGAAAAACCTGAATGAAATTTTTGGCCAATCCAATAGATTGACTATAATCATTTTCTTCAAAAATACAGTTTGGAAGTTGTTGAGAATTCTTGAATGAAAGAGTTATATAATATGGAAAATTAAATGAAATAAATGTATTTACAGAGAGGTGTCTGAAGAACATACACATGATTGAATTTATCTTAATTTGTGGCATCACTCAGTAGGTATTTTCAATCTAACTTGTAAATATATGTAAGAATTTAAAAGTTATATGCCTATTGGAAATTGTTTTTAAATTATTTAAGAAATTTTCCTCTGCTGCCAATTTGGTTATGAATAAAAAACAATATCAATATCCCCCTTTCTCAAGATGTAGAATTGTGATTTTATGATAGGACAATTGCCCTAAAGCAAACCTGATATTCTGAGTTGATCTCAGCCCATCAGCTTAAGGCACTGCAACACTAAACTGTGTCTCATATAGCCACTTCTAACTGGTATAGAGCCTGTGAGATTGTTTTAGTCAATTTCCATGTGCTTTAAGTCAATTCAGATCCTACTGGGCCTCCCAGGATAGTGGATAAAAGTCCTTGAGTATTCATTTAATTTATATTCCAAGTACAGTTAGGAGCCTCTAAGTGGGCTTAGGGGTAACCAAACTCAGGGTAACCAAAGTCAGGTGTTTGAAACCATTGGTAGGCAGAGAATGAAGCATCATTTTACCTCTGCACACTGCTTTTCTCTCCTGCCCCTTCTGGACAGCTCATTCAACACATTTTTGTTGAACACTTATAATACATCAGGTACTGCTCTAGAAATTGATGATACACAATGTGCAAATCTAAAACTGCTGATCTCATAAATCTTATACTTAAGTGAGAGGAAATTCACAATAAAAAATAAGGACAAAAAATATATAGTCATTAGATGAGGATAAGTGCTAAAGGAGAAAAACAAAGCAGGGGGAAATATTGGAAATTCTGGGAGGGAATAATCTTAAGTTAATTGGTCAGTGAAAGCTATATTAGAAAGAGACATTTGAACAAGGACTTGAGCCATTCAAGTAACAGATGTCAGAAGCTCAGCTGTGCTGGAGAAAACTGAATTATCAGGTATTACAATAGCTGAACAAGCAACAAGCCAAAAACGAAAGTAACAATCAAGCCTTTAATCATTTACTGCAATAGTATAAACAAGAGGTTAAAATCAGAGAAAGCTCCAACTCCCCCCATTTCATTTTTCCCCATGAGCTGGTTCACTAGTGGAACATCAGATGGATTAGTACACACATAGGAGTCCTCTCAGTCTTGAAGGAGCCCCCCCTTTCACACACACACCCCCACCAAAGTCTCCTTTATTTTTATCAACCTGAGGGCTGGGAAAAGGGGTTGGAGGGTTAGGAGTGTAAAGTACCAAGTACTAATTCACAGTTGGAAAAAGTATTTTCTAGGTTCCCTTTCTCCCCAATAAGGAGTTATCAGCAGAGGTGCTTAAGATCTTGATTTGAGGGTCCCAGATAAAGAGACCTAGTGATAAAGGTGGCTATAGTAGGACAGCAAATATGTATAAGAGCATGGCTGGCCAGAGGGGCCTGAGTCCTTGACTGTAACTTCCTTTAGAGACTAATGCGCTAGCCACGCGCCAACTCCAGTGTGGGAAGGGCAGTTTTCCCCCATGACACCTGCCAGAAAAAGTTTTGTAATTGCTATGGTCAGGCCTGAAAAATTACATGCAAGTTTTCTGGCCAGGAGTCAAACTCCTCAATAGGACAGAGGGGCATGAAAGAGTGAGGAAACAGCAGGTGAGAAATCCCTGAGAGGGAATCATGCCTGGAATATCAGAAAAACAGCAAAGAGGTAAGAAAAGCTATTTAAATAAGCTGTAGAAGAAAGATATTAGGTGATGAAGTCAGAAGACTTCCCAATTGGACAGAGCCTTGGAAACCCCTGGGAGAACTCTGTTTTTTACCCTGAGTGGGACGTGGGGGTGGGTGGAAAATGACTGGATGATTTTGGTAAAAACAAAAATGCCATGATCTAACTTTTTTTTTTAAAAGAATTATTCTGCCTTCTAAGTTTAGGATAAAGTGTTGAAGAGAGGAGGGCAGAGGCAGAGATACCAGTTAAAAAGCTAATGAAATGATCCAGGATGATACATGATGGAGGTCTGGACTGGGGTGAGAGAGTAGATGTAGTGAAAAGTGATGGGATTCTTAATATATTTTGAAGATAGAACTGGAGAATTTGCTGATGGATTAGATGTGGGGTGTGAGAAAAAGAAAGGAGTCAAGCCTGTGCCAAGATGTTTAGCCTAAGCAACTACAAGAATGGAATTCCTAGTTACTGAAACGAGAAAGATTGTCAGAAAGCAGGTTCATGTGTGTGGTTGGGAGTAGAGGGGGGTTGGATTTTTGATATCTAGTAGATATTCTACTGATTATCATGTGGGTTAATGATTTAATGACTATAAGAGAGCCTTAAGATCTTTAGATCCTAAGATCATCCTTTAGATGCAGGGAAATAAGCCAGGTTAAAGATCTAAATGTAGGAGTTTTCAGCACATAACTGGAATTCAACACAACAAGATAAATGAGATCATGGAGTATGTGCGTGAAGAGAGAGAACAGGTCCAAAGATTAATCCCAGGGGCACATCAATGCAAGAGGTCCTGAAGATAAGTAGGCACATGCAAAGGAGACTGATAAGGAGTAGACTGATAAGTAGGGTAGGAAGAAATCCAGAAGAGTGAGGTGGTGTCTTAAATGCCAGTGGAGACAGCATTTCCAAGAAATGAAGGGGATCAGTTTGATCACATACTATTGAGAAGTCAGCGTTTAACTTCCCTGGACAAGAGCAGTGTATGTTGGGAGGAATGTCTTATTGAAGTGTGCTCAACAGTATATTGGGGGAGAGGAATCAGAGCTTAGACCACTTACTCAAGGAGCTTTACTGTTAATATAGAGAAATAAAAATATAGTAGAATAGAAAGGAGTGGGTCTTTCATCCTTTTCTTGTTTCTTGTAATAGGAGAAATGACAGCCCATTGGTGTGCCAACGGGGATGATTAAGTAGATAATAAAACTTCGACAATTCAAGAAAAAGAAGGTAGAATTCCTAGAGCAATGTCCTTGGATAGGTGAAAGAGATGGATCTAGAAAACAAGTGGTGGGACTGTCCTTAGACTGAAGCATGAATAGTTCATCCAAATTGATATGAGGGAAGTCAAATATGAGGGCAGAGACACAAAGTGCGATGGGTACCTGCAACGGTGGGAACCTGTGGAAATCCTTTTCTGACTGCTGTTTCTATTTTCTGAGTGACTTGGAAAGTAAGATTGTTAGTACAAGTGAACAAGGAAGGAAAGGTGTTGAAGGTTTGAGAAAAGAAAAGAAAATTTGCAGAAGTCATTTCTGACTATCAGTTGGACAAATGAAATGTAATAGAAATGCCAGTTAACACTAAGTACTGCCAAAATTTAATGGTAATGAATATTAAGTGAAATAAGCAAGAATGATCTAATTTTCTCTCTGGCTGTGACTAGCTGTGTGGCTGCAGACAAGAAACAAGTGGAGTGCTGCATTTAAACAGAGTTTAAGTTTTGCTACATCAGTATGACAAAATAAGAATGATATTTTTGGTGATCTGTTCCCCTAATCTGCTTTCCTATTTTTCCTCTCTCACTCCTAAAATTGAGAGTTTAATGTCTTTTAGATAATTTGGCTTGGAAAATGCAGATTAATTTCCTAGTAGATAACTTCAGATTATCCAGTCTATTTAAAGCAACACCAGGAAAGAAAACGCTTCTTCTTTGAAGACATCTTATTATATCTAACAAAACGTAATAACGAGAAATGTTAAATAGCCTTCCCTTAAAACTTATGCTGAGATATTAAGCCTCCTCCTAACTTCCCACCTGGACCTGCAATTCAAATTTCCATCATTGCAGTTATCACTGGTCAGACAAACCAATCTGGAGAGGGGGAAAACACATTGCTGTTTTGATTTCGTACATGTGTGTACACACACACACACACACACACACACACACACACACCCTTGGCAATTGAATAAAGTTCTGCCCAGTCTTTTAGCTAACTATCTCAAAGTCACAAGCCATAGATGCAAAGGCTGCTGCTATGCCGAGTTAATTACCTGACAATGAGAACCTGAGGTTGGGCCAAGTGGAGCTTCATTAGCACTGAGCATCACTGACCAATAAGGAAGCCAAAATTAAGTGAGGAAGATGACAAAAAGTAAAGAAATGAAAACATTTTCTTTTTTTTTCTTAATGGAAAACCATGTAAATATTAACTTTACAGAGTTTGGTCCACTACCCTGAAAAAAATGTTTTTATAGGGGGAAATAGAAAGCATCCATTGTATTTAGTCTTTCCTTGGGAATGGTATTCAGATACTGGCATATTTTTTTGGTTTCATTGCTTTCCTGTGAGCCAAAGTCAAGGTCAAATTCCCATTGGGCCAATAAGTCATCCCTGGGCTTCCTCCACTACCATCTTCTGGTAGATAAGAGAAGTGGCTTATATGCCCAGGTCAGGTAAACATATCTTTATTATTATAAGGCAAGGTAGGAGCAGATAAAGGTTAAATTACTACCAAGTTGACTTGAATTAACACTAACACCTATTTCCTTCAACTTCAATTTTAAAACTTAAGCACACTGTATAGGCATATGTATAGGCATAAGCGTGTGTTCATGTACTTAGAATAATTTTTTCAGAGATGAAGCAAAAATAGAAAAATGTGGGACTTCCCTGTTGGCATAGTGGTTAAGAATTCTCCTGCCAATGCAGGGGACACGGGCTCGAGCCCTCGTCCGGGAAGATCCCACATGCCACAGAGCAACTAAGCCCGTGTGGCACAACTACTGAGCCTGTGAACCACAACTAGTAAAGTCCACGTGTCTAGAGCCCATGCTCCGCAACAAGAGAAGCCACTGCAATGAGAAGCCCATGCACCACAATGAAGAGTAGCCCCCGCTTGCCACAACTAGAGAAAGCCCACGCGTAGCAACGAAGACCCAATGCAGCCAAAAATAAATAAATTAATTAATTAATTTTAAAAAAAATTTAAAAAGAAAAGAAAAATGTCTTAGCTAAAATTTCCTTGAAGTACTTAGCAGAAATAGGGAAAGGGTTTTATTTCAGCCTAATAATTGATGAACAAACAAAAGCTGAACAAACACAGAATGCTATGTCATTGTCAAAGGACTCAGCCTTTAATAATTGATGGTTTGGACCCCTGTTACTAGAAAATAAATTTTTAAAAAAAGAATGTTAAAAATATGAAATATATAACACATTACACTGTTTAAATAAAAATCTTATTTTTAATTGGAAATTGGCACCTTGCCACTAACTAAACTTGACTTCAAAAGCAACAGCTGGGAAAGCATCTTTTTAGTTCTTAATTACTGTAGTACGTAGACCAACTTCTTTTTCCTCATCATAAGACACTTGTCTAGCTGAGGATGAGATCAAAGTACAAGATGTGGGAAAAGAAATTATGACCTAGACTATAACATGAGGATCTAATAAAGTACCACAAGGAGTCTCAAGAATAAACTTACACCAGACTCCTTTCATTATATAAAGTCAGATTGTTGAGACTCAGGCTGAACAATTAGAGTGAAACTGGGGACACCTTTGCTCAAACATATGTTTTCTTCTAAAAGACTATTACAAAATGGGAAAAGGAAAATGATGTAATATGAGCTCAATTCTATTCTGACCACCAGAGTCCATAAAGCATGGGGAAGTGGGGGAAAAGGGAGAAGACTCCATCTCACTTCTCTGGTGTTGGGCATTGGGACTGTCTCTTACTCTTCTCAATCTGTTATTTGTGATTCTCATCTTCAGTATTTCCCTCTACAATCCTAAGGAACCTCATAAGAAATAATACAGGGCAAAACGAGGAACTTATTACTCTGTTCCGTGTAAGATGAAGTAGTTTTGAGAGTCATTTCTTTTCCAAAATGGGAATGGGGTTGCTAAGCAAGAAAAAGAAAAGGAATATTTTTTGTTTTATAAAAAGTTAGAGGGCTATCCCTTGATGCTTTGCATGTTTGCAACACTTAGGGCTAACAAAGAAACTGGGACTTAGGGCTAACAAAGAAACTGGGAAATCAGACATATATATTTCTTTATTCCACCTGACCCAACCTCAGGCACTTTTCCCAATTACTGCATTCTTATTAGTCAGTTAACTAGCACATTAATATATAATCATCTTACTTCAAGTTAAATAAAACCATATTTTAAAACACCATATTTAAAAATCAATAGAATAATTTCTTAGCTGATAACTTTTTCTCCTTTATGAATAATCTTGACACTGCATATAACACAATGAAAGAAAACCCACTCTGGAACATTCTAACATGGAAACATTAATGAAAGCATTTGCAATACAAATCCCTAGCATGCTGACAGTGTTTTGAGAGGCACCCTCGTGAAATGTTTGTTCAGGAGGCTGGAAGTAACACTGTATAGAGGGTAATGAATGGAACATCATATTGTGGGAAAGAGAAAAAAAGCCCTCCATTTTTCCTTTAAATCAAAGTACCAATGTAACCCGGCACAGCTAAAACTAGTACCCAACTACTTCTGATGTGCCTGCAAGTCTTAGCACAGTGAAAAGGCCTTACGTGTGAGGAAGGTGTGCTGTGTTATTGACAATTCCCTAGTAATTCAGTCATCTTAAGTCAGGTCAGATATTAAGATAGCCAGGATTTGGAAATATGGCAGAAGGGAAGAGTTACAGGTTTCTATAATGACCAAGGTTTATTATAAGTACTAATATGGCTCTGCTTTTTTGGTTTGTTTTTGGTTTTTTAGTTTTTTTTTAGATTTTCACAGAAGGCGTATAAAAAGGGAGAAATACCAATTCTTATATAAACATACTGGCAAGTGTTATATGAAGAAACAAGAATAATTCAAGCTAACACATCCATTCATTTAAAAATGTGGAGACATGTAATGTAGTATGTTTGCCATAATTCCTGTATAACTTGGGCAAACTGCATTATGTTTCAGTGACATCACCTTTAGAGTTGGGATTTGAATTAAGTGATAGCTGTATACTTTCAGTGCATTTCTTACTTACATACTTTTCTTCACCTGGATAACACAATCTTTCCAATCCAATGAAAAATTGGGTGAACCCCAAGAAAGAAAACTTTTGGAGATGATATAGATAAAACATGTAGGAAGATGTATTTTTACTAATTAAATTTTCATAGACTTCAACATTCCTTTGAGTCATCTAGTTAGAATATAACCAGTGATATCTGATTTTGTGTTGTTGTTGTTTTGTATTACTTGGTACTTGTTACCTATTGATCTGCTAATGGATTTATTTATAAGTAGTAAGGTAAAATAGGGGGAGAAAAATACAATAAAACTGTGACTCTGGATCCAGGGTAAATTCTATTTGAACTTGAAAACTCTATTTGAATTTGAATTCCTCTGCTGCTTCTTACTAGCCAAATGGCTTCAGACAAATAATTCATCATATATGTATGATATATGTCATTAATATATCTGAGATATATATGTTAAACTATATCTCAGATATATTAATGACATCATAGAGTTACTGACATGTTAAACTAGATATGTGAAAATGATTTAGCATATAACAGTTAAGGCTTATTATGCTATTTCTCTTCCTCATCCCAACCTTTATAAACATAAATAACGTTATATGTTGTCAACATATTAGCAGCAATCCATGATACTTATGCGGATTTAAATATCAGTACTGCACATTTAAAGTTTTCCATCTCGTTTCTACTTTCTTACTGCAAGCAGGTTAAAAAGTCATTCAGTTATAGGTGCTAAGGGTTCATTGTCTAAAATGTTGCTTCAAGAAAACTAATTAATATGAGTGCAGAAAAGCAGAAACACAAGCCAAAAGAAAAATTTTTCATAATTTGATTAGATGTTCAAATATCAGATAATTTAAGTTTAGGATTTTTTCTTCTTTTCTGAATGACAGAACTACTTGATTCTAGAGAATTCTGCTTAATAATCATTCAAATGATTGTTAATCCAAACAGGGATGATCCAGGGGCTTATGTGTTAAGTCGGCATTATAAAGCGAGAAGATATTATGGATAAGATCCTCCTAGAGGAATTGCTTTATACTACCTACAGGTACCTGTTAAGTGTTTCTGCAAAGCAGTGCTTAAATATTAGCATTTTTTCACTTGAGGGAAAATGAACACACTGGGAAGAGAAAAGCATTCTGAAGATTCTGGTGTTTGTTTTCAAATTGTGTACACCCTGAAAAACTGGATGGAGATGCTTTCTGATTATTGTGCAAATAGATAACCAATATCCCCTCCTAAGTAAGTCAGATGAGTAGGTAAATATGTAAGACTGATGATGAGAGTTTGTATCCCTAACACATTCTTCCCCCAGGTTAACTTGCTAGGTTAATTCATCCCTAGATACTCATTCTTAAACTTCCTTTAATTGGCAATTGAGAGGTGTTTCAGCAGATAGGCGTGCTGCAGATACCCTAAAGCCAACAAAAGGGGAAGAGTTAACAAGGGGTTCTGAGGCACTGCGACAAGGGTGACAAGGTTTGTTAAGCACGAATAAAGGGGACAAGCATTGCAGGAGGTATTATGGATTGGCAGCCTTTTCAGAAAGGTCAGCAGCTTCCTTTTATAATTGCTTCCATTCATTTCAATACAGTTTGCTAGAACACTCTAAGGCCAGAAGCTGTCTAATGGCACACTTATAACTTCCCTTTTCTTTGCAGTGTCTCTTTCATTCAAAATAACTTTTGTTTTAGCATGCTTAAAAAAAAATCATATGTAAGGAAACCATATTTTTAAAACTTGGGTTAAAATTCTCTTATAAATCTCTAGTAATTTTGTATGATTCATTTGAGAAAAATAGGAAATGACTTTGGCTCAAAGTGAAAATTCACTTTTATTTTTTAAAATGTCATTAAGCACCTAAACATTTTTGGTTCAGCAGGACAAATATCTTGGCTTTTGCAACATAAATTATTCCAAATATTAGAGAGCAAGATTTCAAAAATATATGTAATTCCCTCCTGATTTTTCTTTGCAAATTCTGCTTGATCTTTCTGTTTTTTTCATACTTAGCAAACTTAATCCAACTTAAGCTAACCTGTCTGAGCTACTGAGAACAATTTCTAATGCACACATTCTTAAATTTTCAAATACACGTGGGATATTTCTTTGAAATGTGTTTTTCTAATCTCACCATCCTAAATTCAGAATCAGTGGTTTTAAGATGGAAAACAAGAATCCCATTTCCCAGGTGATTTTAATGCAGAACTTTCCTAGGCAATTATAGAAACAACATATAAAGCCACTAGACATCCAAAGAAAAAATAGTTTCAAAGTAACAACATTATTTATTAGATTTTTGTAAATCCATGAAGCTAATGATATTTAGGCATAAGTTTTATTTTATTTTTGGTAAATCTTTTTCTAAGTCATTATGGTATCAGTTGGATAATCCTACTACTCCTGGGCAACCTCCTTTGGCAACTGAGACCTGTCATGGATGCTTAAAATGAATAAATACATATATATAGTTTTATACAAAATAGACTTAAAAACAAAAACAGACATCTGGAATATAAAACTATTTTCTTTAGTAGTTTTGTTTTAAAAAATAGGAAAAGATAAGTAGACAGCATCTTTACAAATCATGTTTATGAGTACTTCTGAGTAGCGTGAATTTTGCTTTTTTAATTTTTAAGAAACATTTTTGGTACTGTCTCCCACTGAGTCTCTCTTTCCTATTTCACCTGCTATAGCAATCATGGGAATTTCATAATTTGTGCATTCGCATTTGAGTGGAAATTGCTGAGACTCACCCTCCTACAGCAAATGACCATAAGCTGTCCATTCTGCTGGAGGAAGTAAAGCAGGCTCTGCCTCTTTTCCACTCACAGATACAGCCAGAAGTTGAGCACATGACCTTATCTCAGCCAATCAGAAACCCTGAAAAGTTGGATGTTATGCTAATGGCAGAGGGAACATTTGGAGTTCAGATTTCCAGCAGCAGCGTAGGTAGTGTGCAAACCATACGGTTTCTGATGCATGTTCCTGGTGCGGTTTCTGCTGTCCTTTGATTTCTGCCAATTTTTCAACCTTGGTTTGTCAGATTTTTACTGATTTTCTGAGTCTAAGCTTGCTTGCAAAGATTCTCTTATTGTTTAAAAATACCTTTTTTCCCATCCTGTTGCTTTTCACCAAGAACCCTGGATGAAGCCCTTTATTTTTTTTCATTGGCAAAGGCATGTCTGGTAATGAACACAGACAGATTTGTGTACAATTCAGAGATTATTCACATCATCAATGATAGGCTATGAAGGCATCAGGAGTCCAACTCAACATTATACAGGAAATGTGAAAGGAAGTAATCAGGAACATATAAAAATAATACAGTATGAATTTCAGAACACACAACTGTATCAGGGAAACATTCCACCGATTTGGGCTCATATGGATTTCTGGTTTACCATATTTTTAAAAAGTGGTTGAAAGCTAAGCAAAGTGAGAAACCATAAATTATCTGGAACTCAATTGTGCAGATATGTCAGGGAATGAAACTTGAGAAGGACTAGCTAAGACCAAATTTTAAGGTTGTATGAAGAAAGCTCTCGAATGTATGCAAAAACAAGGATTGAGAAAAACTGAAGATACGTACATATGTATATACATAATTACTTTTCAAACATATGGGCTGTCATGTATTGAGTGCTTTATAAAGGGAAACCTAAAATCTAAATGCACAAATGAGAAACAGAAGATCTCAACTCCAGCTAAAGTGTTCCCATTTACTCAACAAATTTATAAAGGTGATGCAGTGTAGCTAGAATTGGAGGGATAGCTAGTTAAAATAGCTAAGTTATTATTTATTTACTATGATTGAATAAGCAAAGAGAAGTCCCACCCCCATTCTAAAATCTTCACTCGACTATGTTTAATATCATGTCATGGGAAATTTTTTAATTTTACAGGATGCCATGTTTGTAATGGGCCCATCAGTGGCACTCACACTGGCTATTCTATAATGGTGAGTATTGGAAGAATAATACTAATGGCAATTAAACAAGACTCCATCACAGCGAAAGGAGGACACTTTGATAGATATGGTAAGGAAAGGTAATTGAACACAAAAGTGTTAGACCCTTTTTAACTGATTTTAAAAAATGGTTACGTACTTTTCTGTGTCTCTTGAATTCTTCCAAGAGAAGGAGAACTTGCAAGCAAATGTACCCACTACAGTATGCCGAATACAGGCTTGAATAAATGAACCTGTGAAATGGAAAGAAAAATATTTACCTCCTTGGGTATAATAGTAGTTATTAGTGTATTCATAAAATATTTCTAAGCATCCCCCTTTCCAAGCAATTGTTAAAATTTCACTTCCCCTTTGGGATTAGATGTGTCCATATGACTCATTTTGGCCAATGAAATATGAAAGGATCTGTCACTTCTGGATGGAAACTTTCAAGTTCAGCACACAGTACACTATCTTTTAATTATTACTATTGCTGTGGATATTGCAGATTAACATATTGAGATGAAGCCTTATTCAACCCAAATTCCTGAGTGCAATAGTCGAGAGCAAAACCTCTAGCTTATCCACAGTAAACATATATAACAAGCAAGAAATAAGACATGTGATTTTAGGTATTGTTATTGTAGCATGACCTAGCTATCCTCACTTGTACATAGGATAACTGTGAGGGTTAAATAAAATAATCAAGGTGCAAATGCATTAGTAAAGTTTAATTAGTAAGACTAACTAAACTAATTAATTGGTCAATAGTAAAGTTTTATATATATGCTATTTTTATTTTATTTCCATAATGACTTTCTTAGCATTTGTGAACATAGACATTTAATAACAACAATGACCCATATAAGTTAGCAGAACTCACTCTGAAAGAAATCAAGAGACAGGCCAAGAAATAACTAAATATATGACATAAATTTTGCCAAGGAAATGGTGATTTATAAATTCAAATTCAAATGTTGATGAGAATTATTTTATCATTAGCGAATGGTCAATATTTTCTCTCTAAGAATCATGGCAGAGGAATAAAGCCATGTATTCTGGTGTGTTGGATTCAAGGTTATTGGAGGGAAAAACTGTGCAGTAGGCAAAATGGTTTTTAAGTCTTCTGTTCTTTTGATGTTTTCCCCATTTCCTACTACAAATGTTAAATTCCCTACTCCCCTCAAGTTTCCATAAGGTTTCTTCCTCTCCCTATTATTAAAATATACTCTCAAGAGTACAACTAAAAATCTTAGAGTTTGGTGGCAATTGGATAATAACTGTTCTCCACCATCATCAAAATTTGAAATTGAAAATTCAAAAATTTTATTTGAATCCCAGCAAGGAACAAATGGGTGGGCTGAGGGAGCTATCTGAGAGTGAATACCTTCCATAGAATATCTGAAATCATAGAATGTTCTCATTTTTTTTTCAATAGTTTCAACATAGTAGAAAGGAAAAAAAGTGAAACTTTTTATGCCTTTACTTATAATTTTAAGAGCAGATTTATTCAAATAAACATAATTAAAATGTCCTAAATATTTAGCAGTGTAACCTGAAGCGTGTTCCAATAGGTCTTTCCACTGTCCATTACCCAATGTCTTCCAACAAGTCAAAAGAGGTTACATATAACCATTCTTATTCATGTCTTCTTATCATGCTGGATACATTTTATAGAGACGTAAGTAACTGAACCAAAAGACACACCATAGCAAAAAGAAAAAAATCCAGAAAATTTTGAAAAATAGTATTCTCTATGTGCATGTATTCCCTCAGCACCATGAACGTTTGAGAAAGAAAATGTAAAAAATCTATTTTAATTATTTCAGTTGTGGTTTTATTATTTTATACTGTCAACATACTTCTAAATTCAGTGTTAGACTAAAATCAACTCCTCTACTGACTCTATTTCTTTAAAATGCTACTTTAAGCTACTTCTTGTTCAGGCTAAATTTGAATGTGTGCAAAAAATAGGTTACTTATGGCACTCACCCATTTAGATGTCAGTTCTATATGTCCACTAAATTACAACATCCTAATCATCGGCTGTCAAGCCTTGGAGAACTTGGCACTGTCTCATATTTCTGTTTATGACAGCTCACAGAAGGCATGCTATGAACTGCTTTTTTTCCTGCTTAGGACCCAATTAGGGGTGACAAATGCAGGCGTTTTAATATCCCAAATACAAATATGTGATATTGTGTATATCTAGAGGTGAGGTCACTGACTTATTTGCCAATGTTCAACATTCTGAAACAGGAAAGTTAAGGTTTGCTTTGCCACTGTTAAGAGTCTAGATCTAGAAGTCAAAATATTGCCAAGTACAAATGGGTCCTAGAAAGTGGAATTGCATGAAGGTGGCAAGAGTATGATTGACTCCTAGGAAGAAAAAAATAAACATGGAGAAAATCTCTTTGAGAACACTGCAGAAAGATAATAAATATTTAGTAGCCCAAGAAGGTATAATTTATAAAAGGGGCAGAGTTTTATTTGATGGTTACTGGAGGATTTGCTAGCAGATATGTAAAAAAAGATTATAGAAAACACAGATTGAAAGAAAGCTAAGAGGAAGACATAGCAGGTGTTTCTATTTCCTGCCATTAAGCAACCAACTCTTCCTTACTAAGAAGTATTATAGAATTTTGTGATAGAGCAAGAAAAAAATAAAGACGTGATCCTCAATTAGGAGTGATATTAAAAATAATTGTGATAAACTGTGGACGCAAGCAGTATAATTATAGGTGGATGTGCTTCTTTATCAGGCCATAGTGCCGTCATTGAACCCAAATATCCATCTTCTTACAAGTCTTCCCTGTGTCTCCAAGGAAATAATCTGTAACTTCAGGCAGTTAAGGAAAAAAAAATAGTTTGGAGAAGATCAAAACAATTCACATTGTCACATATTGTGTATCTTAAAATTTGTGATTGGTGGATTTTATAAGCAGTTATAAAATCATGATGATATATATGTGCCCCTTAAGCTGTTTTGTAAACCTGGAGACTTTATATAATATAAGCAAAGGCATTTTAGAGATGATCTAAATGCTCCAGTTCGAACACACTGGACCTTTTGCAATGAAGCCTGATATCGTCATTGCAGTATAAATTCTGTAAAAATCATGGACTTCCCTCTAGCTATAAAGATGGTAGTTCTCTTTCTTGTCACTAAGCCACTGAGAATACTGACTACTGAGTTTATTACAGTACTTACTTAAGTGTTATCTTTTCAGTCAGCTCTGTTATTCATGAGCTGATTATCTAGGTGGTGAATTACCTCTGTTCCTCCTTTTCTTCCTGTTTTCCTCTACTCCCTGCCCATTGGCTATTCCCATGCTTGTTAACATTTCCACCAGTAGGTGAGCAACAGAAGGAAAGGGGGATGAAACACCAATCAGTCAATTTTATCACTTGTTAGCAAACCCTTATAAAGGTTTGGTAGAAGAGGAAAATTTAACATAGTTGTTAAAATTAGGTTTGGGGGATTATCTGTGGCTTTTATTTATTCATGTTCTTTCTCTTGTCTATTAGCATAATCTATGACTATTGCATTTAACAATTATATTTTGAATATAAATGTGCTCTTAGTAGAGATAGCCACATTTTATTAATAAAACTGTGTATAGTCTTTAAAACACATTGGGAGCTTTCATTATAGTGGTATAAATATAAGTGTAAAATACTATGATTAAAAGTGACTACTTAAATAATGTTGGTAGTATTTAATAATTGATATTTACAACATGGAGAAAGAAGCATCCAATGAAATATGCAATATTTAAAGTTTCCACCTGCAGGTTTTCATATTCTCTAGTTTCTAGTGCTTCGCAAGCATTCAAATTACTATGATTTTCAGTTTATTCAGCTTAAGACACTAGTGATATCATCATGTCCCTTTTCCACAGAAATTTCAACATAATGGTTACTTACAGTTGGTACAATTCTGTAATGCCAGTATCATTCTTTGCATCATTATTTGCCCCGTGCTCAATTGGTAGAGTATCCCTGCCTAGGTTCTTTTAAAAAGTGCCAGCATATAATATGATGAAATATCCTACTGCAGTGAAAAATAAACCACCTTCCTTAGAAGTTTCTAAAGTTTGACAGGTGCCTATTTTTCTTCTCTAAGAATCCAAACTCCTGGAGGTATTACCTCAGCAATCTCTCATTCCACATCTAGCGATGTAGCAAAATAATCATTAGTGTAATCTTGATAGAGATGGAAAAGATATGACAGAAAATTTACAGATAGCCTAAATACTAATTCATATTAAGCTTTTAAGGATTCTTATCTTAAACATTTCTTAAGGAAGTCAGTACACAGGCCATCTTCCTGGGAGAGAAGCCTTGAACTTTTTGAGTATGTGCTGAGTACAAGATTTTCACCTCATTTGGAATTACTTTGATGGCCTCTATAATACTATTTTTCTCAATAATACTTATCACAAGACAAATACTAGTAAGTAATAATTTGCCTGAATCCTTCTGAATCTCTTTTCACCTGGCTGAGAATATAAATTAAAATGAGGAAATGCTACCCAAGGCAATTGCAAGCATAACAATGGTGTGTTTTGATATTAACCACAGTGCCAGTAGAAGTTCAAATTTCAGTCATCATGTAAATGCATTCTGGTCTAAAAATTTTCTGAGAAGAAGATGGGGTCTAGAGTATTTGTAGGCTGTTATACCAGGGAGATAGATAAGGTAAAGTGGATTCTCATGAATGGAGGAAAAGTTGTGAAGCCATTAGGTGAGTGATTTTCATTCCACTGAATGACTCCATGTAACATTTCTCCCAATTTTGGCAAAGGCAGATGATCTATACACTGGAAAGAAAGCTATGTGGTAGTTCTCTCTGAAATATACCACAAAACCAACACCATTCCCAAAACCCTACCAAAACCTACACCTGAACATTTTAGCATCAGTCAGGAAAAATATTGTGCTGCTCCTTAGCCCAATAGTGTATCTTGCAGAAAATTGTATAGCCTTTCCAAGAACTAATGTACTATGTACCATTGGGGAAGTAATGCTTATATCAGGCTATGGCTCTGAGGGTCATGAGTAAAACAGAGGGTAGTTAATGGTAGGCAAATTCTTCAGTGCTGAGATTGGAGAACTGTTCCCATTGTCTGATTGAAGCTTTCTTCCAGGACCCAATCAATAGATCTCTGACTTCCTTTTTTCTTTAGATATATACTTGTTAGTTGGCATGCAGGTATGCAGGCATTTGAAAACTTCATTCAGAAAGTAACATAAGAGTAAAGATCATTCAGTTCCTGAATGTCTGCTAAAGTGGAACTTTTATATGAACTGAATAATGGTGGCTGAAATGGATGGCATAGGATATTAAGTGTGCCTTCTTGGCCAGAGTGCTCACCACCTCTAAAGTGGTACCATAGCCATTGGAAGAGGAATATTTAAGATTAGAATCACTGTGATTATGGTCCAAGGAAGCTTCAGAATCAAACATGGATAGAACAATATTTTAAATTTTTCAGGAATTGTTTGGTCTCAATAAGTATCATCTGTGTCAAATATTTGGGGACATCTTGCCAGATGTTCTCACTGTAGGCCACAGTCAATATTTTTAAGCAAGTGACTCCAAGGGATAGCATCATGGTAGAAGAATTTGAATGTGATTTCCCACAGAAATCAGGGTGCATTGTTGGGAATCTGGAGGACCTAACTATCTTCTAGATTTTACCATTCATGCATCTAACTCTTGGAGAATCTGGATCTTAGTCAGGAGCTAGTGCATTGCTTTTCTCTTGTTGGATTGCTTTGGGCAGTGAGGTGAAGACTGGATGGCTACAAAATTCTCAGGCTGAGGAACTGCAGAGGAAAGGTAACCTTTGCTGTCCTCTGCCATTCCAGTTTCAGTGACAAGTTTACTATCCTGCAGTTTTGGCTGTTCTAGCTTATAAGAGATATAAAACACAAAGTGATTAAAGAAAAATGCCTACTTTATTTGGCACATGCTGTACTTACATATTTTCCACTATAATGAAAAAATTCTGAAAGCAAGGGCTTACCTTGTCTGGTTTACTGCTTTATTCCCAGAAACAAAAGTGCTTGGCAAAAGTTGCCTATTAAAAAAAAAAAAAAAAAAAAAATTGCAGCCATGCTCAGATCAGAGCATCAAAGAGTATTGGGTTACCTCAAAATGAATCTCCATATCTCAAAGGCATGCTTTCCATTCCCCAAATATAAGTGATTTTGGCCAAAATATGGTTCGTTGAAAAATCACCTGTGGTGTGGATACTGCTTAGGAATTTCCTTTTGTGTTGAACATTCTTTCGTGTTGAATGCTTTTGTTTTGATGGTATTTGTTCTAGTTTTCTCAGACTAAGACAAAAATCGTATTAGAAATTAATAAAATTGTAATTCTTATCCACCTGGAGTAACATTCTTTCCCTGAAAAGATTTTTATTGTAGCCAGAATGTAAAAGTGAAGAGTGGATAAGAGCTGTATCATACTTTTCCCCCAGTCCAAAAAGTGAGCTATGGGATATCTTTGACTGTGACAGGATTTCATGGCTTTGCTAGATAAAATAAATAACTTCAGCTTTGTTTTCTCAGAGTGAGTTGCTTAAGATTGACTGAGTAGTGGGTCTGTGATAGTCAATCAAGGCCTCTCTGGAACTCTGCATAAGTATTCTTTGGTAACAATGACTAACTGGAAAGACTGCTAAATCTTCACAGGTGTAATGTTCTCCTCTATTGACTCCTCACATTTTGATGGGAATTGGCAAAAAACTAACTATTACTTCAGTTTATTATCAGTGATATTTTAAAGCCCTGCTATTATTTAACAATACTATCATCCTCTCAGTCTAACTGTGGAAATAGACATGTTGATAAATGTCTACAATATAAATCATATTGTTAAAAACACTTAGCATATGCTGATCACAATGGGAAAAGAGAATAAGTAACAATTAGTTTTGGTTTAAGGATTCATGAGAGGTTCCAAGAGAAAAACCTTTCCCTTAGGAATGCTCGTGAGAGATTCTTAAGACTTTGTAAAGGCAATATAATTCAATTAGACAAACATTTATGAATGGCCATTATGTCTAAGATAGTAAGGCATTGCACAAGACACTTACTTGGAAAGTGCAAAGAAGGGAAAAACAATATTCATTTCCAACAAATTGCTTGGGATATCATGGAGGAGACAGACATGTACAAATCTCATTACAACCCAGTAATGGTTAGAGGCCATGTGACAATAAAGAAGGAGAAATTAATTCGAGGCCATGTGACAATAAAGGAGAAATTAATTCTAACGTAGAAATTATGAAAGTTTTCTTATGGAATATTCACTGTTCATTTATTCAGTCACTCATTTAATCATTTACACAACAAAGTATAAACTAGGCACTGTTCTGGATACTGAGGATACACTGAAGACCAAAATAGACATAATGGAACTTACAAAACAGTCTGGGAGATAATACAATAAGCAGCTAAATAAAGCAAATAAATTAGAAACTATCCGACAGTAAAGCATACTATTCTGGTGACTGAATTTTGGCTTCAGAGAGACATGAAATTGAATGGCCAGAGAAAGCTTCTCTGAAGACGTTTAACTGTGTTCTGATCGAAAAGAAGGAGCCAACCTTTTAAACACCAGAGGAAAGAGTCTTCTGGGCAAAAGATGCAACTTGTCCAAAAGCTTAGGAAAGCAAGAGCAGAGGCCAGTTTGGCTAGAACTGAATGAGAGAAAAAGGGAGTAGTCCAAGAGTGATATGAAGGGTAAGACAAGGCTAGGACACATAGGGCTTCATAAATGAAAGTTTGGAGCTTATTCTAAGTTCTACAGGAAGGCACTGGAGAATTTTATGTAAGTGCTTTACAGGATCTCTTTTGCATCTGTCAGGCACATGGAGTAATAGAGGAACAGGTTCCCCAATTGTAAGGCTAGTTCAGGATAAACGCAACACATTTTTGCTCAGTGTGGGCGGGGGTCAGGTGGGGAGAAGGGATTAGAAGTTGTCATAGTGGAGAAAGAAAGTGGATAAAATCAGAATAATTTAGAATTGCTGAGTTGACTGGAGTACCGTGCTTGGGTAATGGAAGAGAGGGGTATTTAATCTGATCTGTAAAGACTTCAACCAGGTAGAAAAGAAAATGTTATGAGGAGAGAAAAAAGAAAAGAGGTAGTCAGCTTGGTTGGAAGAGACAAGTCCTTAGAAATATGACCACGGCTGATATAAACAGGGTGAAAATATGTAAACCTACATATTATGTAATTATTAAAAGTTCTGGATTATGTAGATGAGGAAGGTATAAGACTGCTGGGAGTGATCAGATGGGGAATATTATGAACAGGTTTGGTAATTGGGCCTAAATTTCCTATTTGAATCTCAGCAAGATAAATGGGCCATTCTTTTTTTTTTTTCTTTTAATTTGTAACACAATTTTTATCAGAAAAAAATTAGATAACACAATATGAAGATTTAACAATTATAATCCTACAACCTAGAAATTTCCAACCACCATACTGATTTTGAATTAGGATGCCTTATTTTTTATGCAGATGTTTCTCACTCAGGATATAAGTTCTTATTTAATTTCTGATGTTAATAATAAAAACATTTTTAAAATACTAAGAAAAAATCACCACCACTATTAAGATTTAAAAATGCTTATCTATGTTACAAATCACTTCAGCAACTAAGGAATTAATTGGCTCACGTAATTGGGTGGCTGAGGAACAGCTTAATTCAGGAATAAAACAACATCCCTAGGAGCCACAGCAAGCCACATAGCAAGATGCCAGCAAGGTACATGTGACCCAAATCCTACTCTCACCCCATCACACATAGAGGGAATAGATTTTTTGGGTGACTTCTATAGAAGTTATTAATGACTGTCTCTCACTGTCTTAGATAGGTCATTTGACTGCTCTTTTTTTTTAATGTTTTATTTTATATTGGAATGTAGCCAATTAACAATGTTGTGATGGTTTCAGGTGCATAGCAAAGGGACTCAGCCATACATATACATGTATCCATTATCCCCCAAACTCCCTTCCCATCCAGGCTGCCACATAACACTGAGCAGAGTTCCCTGTTCTATACAGTAGGTCCTTGTTGGTTATCCATTTTATATACAGCAGTGTGTACACGTCGGACAAAGAAAGAGAAATATCGTATGATATCCCTTATATGCGGAATCTAAAAAGAAATGATACAAATGAACTTATTTACAAAACAGAAACAGACTCACAGACTTAGAGAACGAACTTACGGTTACCTGGGGGGTGGGGGAAGCATGGGGGGAAGGGATAGTTAGGGAGTTTGGGATCAACATATACACATTTGATTGCTCTTGATTCAACCACTGTGGTGAAGGTAATAGAATACCCTGATTGATTTGGCCTAAGTCACATGTTTATACCCCAGGGAAAAGTGTGCAAACCCTACCTGAATATGTACTCAGAGTGGGGAAGAGCCATATTCTCCAAAATAACATTGTGCTCTTACCACACAAATGGTTCTGGATAATGAAACAGTAAATGATCAGCTCAACTGAATGTCCAAACTCTGAGAATGCACTGTGTCTTAATTTTTTCATTAATATTGCCCAAATGATAGTGTTCTAGAGTGGCCTATGCCAGAAAGTTTCCATTGTGAAATTGAAGATGTTTAATTTAGTAATTTGCCTTTGCCTAATTATATCCAAATTTACCCTCTTTCACCACTCCACCATTAAAGTCCAAGATTCAGCAAATGAAAACTTAGGCTGAACTAAAACTTCAGATAATTTAAAAATTATTTTAATTAAAATGGAAATTTGAATGCATACGTAGCCTTAGCCTGGACCTAAGAATGGTGTTGAAATCAACAGAGGCATCATCTCAAAGGATCCAAGCAGGTAAGATGCTGGGGAAAATGTTTCGATATTAATCTAGTCCGCCTATAATTTATATTTCACAATCTTAAGAGAAATATTGAACATCATTTCTATTTTGTATGTCTCATGATTAAACTCATTGCACATGGTTTAATGAATTTATGATAGCTTTAGATTTCGGAAGATAAAATTTTGGCATTTTATTTTAGAACTTATGGTAGAAATTAAAGTAAACATTCGTTTACTTAGGTAGCAATTTTCCTTAATATACATAAATCCAAGTTCTCCAAGTGTAAGTCCCAATTCTTCAGTCTTATAAGATATCTTGTATTTTAAAATACTGTAAAATGCTTCAATGCCCTTTACCTGCATTGTGGAAATTATAGAAGCCTTCCAATATGTTTAACGAATTAGTTGTATGAAAAAAATAAAGGTGGTTATATGTTTGTTAATTTAGCCTACTCTGAAGCCTGCTTTTCTTAACCTGCAACCTGAGGTCCTTAACCAACCTTAGTGGTCCTACTGTTGATATTTGCCATTTTATCTTGACCACCACTTCATTTTATTTTTTTAATATTCCAAAACACCTTTAATATGGGTCAGCGTGTGTGGTCATCTTTTACTACAGATTTGGAGAAAATGCAACAACTAAAAATTAAATGTTGACTATTACTGCTTTTAGTAATCAACTGCACAATCTTTGATTTGCTGCTTGGGCTCCTCTTTCGCCCTGGACACTATTCAGACTCCTAGAGTCCCTCACTACAAAGCTATCTGAGGAAACTAAAGATTTTTTTCATTTATTCTGCATAAAGATTCAGTTCTAACTTTACTCTTTTTCTAACTTTGCCTTGAAGGTAAGGGTATGAGAGTGGGGTTGCTCACTGTCACATCTCCAAATGCCCTGGGTACTTTGTTGAAGAAACAATCATCTCCCTGAAGATGAATTATGACCACTTATTATATGAAAGTGGCTGCTCCCAGTTTTTCTTAAATGCACATTAAAAACTGTTTTCCCCCTTTCCCAATGTACATGCAGATAGGCTTAACTTAAAATTTTAAACAATTTTGCTTCACTTCTTGTTAGATGATCCTTGAGGAAAAAATAATACACATTTTTAAAAAGAGATTTTGTACTTGCCTTACATCTTTTCTTTGGAGCAGTCTCATTAAGCTATCACATTCTTCAACTCATGAGTTAAAAATATTTTTTAAAAATTAAAAAAAGAAGGCAATACATGCTACTGGAAGAAGAAAACAATACAACAGAATGGGCATTGAGAAATAAGTTGCTCTAATACTGATGTCTAGTGCCTCTACCCTTCTTTCCAAAGGCAATCACTATTATCAATTTCTTGCATCTTTCTAGATATTCTAGCTATATACATGCATATATGTATACCATCACCTTAAAAATAGTAATGTGGTTTTACAGACTGTTTTGCTCCTCACATTTTTTTAGTTTTATATACTGGGTATATTTCATATTAGCAATATAGCTCTAATTTTTATATGTCCATACTGTATAAATTTATATGGATATATTGTAATGTATTTATTCAGTTTTTCACTGGCTGACTTTGCCATCGCCTCCGCTTATTGCTACTACATACAGTAAAGCGATGTATGCCCTTCTACCTATATTTTGAGCATATGGACCATTAGAGCTGCAAGATAACCCTAGAAACAGAATTACTGGTTTAAAGTACATTTACACTTTAATAGATAATGCCAAAATATCTTTTAATGAAATTTTACCAATGTTCATTCAATCACTGCTCATTCTCGAGGATACAATAGTGCTAACATCAATGCTTTTGCAGCTCCTAAGAGGCAACAAGTAAAATGATTAGGTTGTAATGCCTGGATTTGAATACTGTCTCTACTACTTTGTTACCTTGGAAAATGTATTTTATTTTTTCTGTACCTTAGGTTTTTTTTTTTTCCTTTTGCAGTGGAATTAACAATATAAATTACTCTTCAGGTTGCTACAGAAGGTTACTTAGTTAATGTATATAAAGCACATTAAAACAATATATACTACCTAAGCAATAGTTAATACAAATTAGCTATTTTAATCTGATCTAGAGGAGAGACAAGGACAAAATAAAGTTGCAGCTATTACGTTCAGGGTGGTCGTTTTGAAGGAGAAGCACTTAATTTCAGAGATTACAATATGGATATTGCTATGTCAGAAAAGGCTTTTTAAAACAAGTGACTGATGATTAAGTTGAGATCTGAAGGATAAGTCAGAGTTAAGCCGGTGAAGAAGTTCAAGAAAAACATCTGAGGAGGAGAAAATTGTATGCAAAGGCCTGTGTCAAGGAAGCCAATTGCTGGAATGGGGGACTGACCAAAGAAAGAACATAGGTGAGAGTCATCTCAGGTGAGTCTGAAGAGTTAGGCAGATTATGATCAACACCTTTATCTTAAATTAAGACAATGGAGATCCACTGAAAACTTTTGGGAGTGGGGGGAATCAAGCAAGACTATATGGTGACATGATTGGATTTGTTCTTCAAATATGTTTTCTTTATGCATATGGAGAAGAAATTAGAGAGCGGCCAGTGTGAATGAAGGTAGGTTGGTTGGAGGGTAATTATGGTAATAAAGATGGGAGATGATGGTAATTTGGACTAAGTTGGTGAAGGTAGAGGTGTGGAGAAATAAACGTATTTAGAGATGAATTGGCAGGACTTGGATATGGGTACTTATAGGGTTAAGAAAAAATGAGAGAAAATGTCAAAGATTTGTATTAAAAAAACTAGTCTAAAGTCTGACACATGTAGGCACTCAACAGCTTTCTATTTTCTCCCCCCCATCTTTTATATAGTATATTTAGAATCAACCTAATTTTTGGATACATATACTTGCCTTATTTTTGTATTTCAATCTTTTATATTTTATTATCATTATTATTATTTACGCTAAGCATGTTTTAATGTAGTCAAGAATATATCTGTAGTTAAGATATTTCCTAATTATGTATTAAGGAGGCAGGAATCGCCTAATTTCTTTTTTTTTTTTTTGCGGTATGCGGGCCTCTCACTGCTGTGGCCTCTCCTACTGCGGAGCACAGGCTCCGGACGCACAGGCTCAGCGGCCATGGCTCACGGGCCCAGCCGCACTGCGGCATGTGGGATCCTGCCGGACCGAGGCACGAACCCGTGTCCCCTGCATTGGCAGGCGGACTCTAAACCACTGCACCACCAGGGAAGCCCCTAATTTCTTTTTTGTTGTTATTTGCTTGAAGCAGCCAAAAAAAGAATCTATTCTGGTTATATAAAATACTAGAAAATGAAAACTAATCTGTGGCGACAGAAAACAGATCAGCGGTTTCAGGGAGGAAGGCAAGGTGAGACAAGAGAGAGGGTTACCAAGGGGCAGAAGGAAACTTTTGAGGGCGATGGATATGTTCACTATCTTGACTGTGGTGATGGGGTCACGGGTGTATACTTACGTCAAAACTCATCAATGACTGCCCACTTTCAGTTACTCAACGGCAATTAAGCCTCGGCAAGAAGGGAAACTTCCCGCAGCCCGCAGCCTCTGGGAGGAGGGATTGTGGGAGAGGCTAGCCGCGCATGCTCAGTCCTTCCTCCACGCTCACCAATCAGATCCTGGTTGGGCGAGCTGGCTCGCTGCGGAAGCCGGCAGACCTGAGAGAACGCCACGGTAAGATGGCGCCCGCGCGTTCAGCAGGGCGGGGCGGCTTGAGGCCTTCCAAAGCCCGGTGGCGTTTTTTCCTGAGGGTACAGAGGCGCCATGCAAGGACTCCAAACAGGCAAGCGATTTAAGCCGGTGTTCGTTTTGAAACAGTATTTTGAAGCGGTGTGGAAAATGGGCTCGAGAGGATGGGGAACAACCTGGCGGGAGGCTGTGGTAATTTTTGCTTTTCCTCGTTGGTCTCCCCCTTCAACCACAAACTCTTGGAGGGAAGGGACTATTTCGTGCTTATCAAAGTACCCCTTCTCCACATGCACCCCTGCCCCATGGCTGGGGGTCAGTAAAGTTTTGTTGAAGAACTCTCTTAATTTCTGACATACCAGAAATCTTTCTGAAATTTCACTAACCAATGATAAATCCCAAGGTATTTATTACATCCCTGTAGTATATAAAATGTAACAACTATAATTAAAAATAGTTGCCAAAGCATATATGTAGAATATATATAGAATAAAAATATAGAATATGTATAGAATAAAAATATATATAGAATATATAAGCCAAAGCATACATATAGAATAGTATATAATAATATTCAAATAAAGCTATACATAGAAAATTAATAATGATAAAATAATAGCAATAATAATAATAAAGCATTGAGTTTTATGTGCCACAAACAGTATTCAAAGAGCATCATATGTATCCTATTATCTAAGTCTTATGGAACCCTATGGGACAGATATTATTATTATTCCCATTTTAAAGATAAGAAAACCGTGGCATGATGAGAGGTCAAATAAGTTGCAGGTAGTATCAGTGCTCCTAAGTGGTAGCACTGGGCTTTGAATCTAAGTCTTTAACTTTCCAGGATTTGCACTCTTATGATGTATTTAAAAGCTTCATTTCATCACTGTACTCAGTTCTGGTTCAGTCATTTACTAACTCTGTGATCCTGTGCCATTATCCCACATAAAGTTTCACTCAGAAACTATAAATGAGAAAATTCATAAAAAGCACTAAGAAAACGCTTGGCATATGGTACACGCTAGCTGTAAATAAAATAAAAAGGGTTTTAAAATTACATTATTATTGTTGTTGCCACTGTTCAAATTTGTTTATTCACTTGAAGATAAAACTATTTTTTTTTCTTACTCCCAATATTTTATGTTAATTTACAGTTCACTGGTATCAGGACACTTGAAATCAGGTGGCACTGAGAAATGAATAATACCTAAAAATTACATAGTCTGTGAAACTAAGTTTACAAATTTCAAGTCCACAAAATTCAGCATCACAATAAGCAACTGAGTGTTAACTCCCAGTTTCCTGAGGAAATAAATGTTTACAGATTTCTTTAATTTGGGGGATATGTTTTATTCATAACCTACAAAAGGATTTGGATGCCTGAGAAAAAGGTGAAGTAGACTACATTTACATGCAGAACTAGTTTGATGATTATGAGGGTCAAGTCATTCAAAACCCAGTTTTGACAGAATCTAGATTGCTAAAGTAGTCTTCTTTAAGATGAGTATGGTTTGAGACCTTAAATATTCATCATTAATAAAAATTCCCTGACATTTTTCAGAAGAACATTTGCCCGGGTCATTTGCCCAGATGCCAAGTTAAATCATTAAGGTGTGGCCAACTGCCATTTCATTTTCTTTTTCCCTTAATATCCTAGATTTTTTAATTTAAAGGAACCTGAGGTATGCTTTTTCTTGAACATTGAATTTACAAGTGAGTATCATAATATCAGAAAGTGCCTTTCCCAAACCTAGAACTTCTGAGGTCTTTGAAAAATCTCTCTTTGGGATAGGGATATGGTTGGTAAGGGAGAGTGTTTCTGGGTTTTTAATAATTAAATTCTGGATTAAATTTTCCACTTAAAAATTTTCCAATGAATATAGGCCAGAAGCTGTTTTTCTTGCTGTTTGTTGTTGTGTTATTCTTTTTTTTTTTTTAATGATTAGGGGTTAAACCACAGTCCATTTGATACTTTGTTGATTTTCTCTTGTATTACAATTTCACAGAAACAAGTGCAGTATAATTTTTTTTTTTTACTTATCCACACATTTTAATAACCTTTACCATTTCTCATTAATTGGAGGTAGGGTGAATCCTTTCCAATCTGTTTTAGAATATAACAAGGACAGGCTTTGTGTCACATCCCACATAGTACACATCCATGCTTTGCTATCAAAACAATTTCTTATGTTACCTCATTGTGTTTTATCATTTGTTTGCATGTTGAAGAAAATTAGTACTGTATTTGAATGGTGCCTTGATATGATTTTTAAAAGGCTACTGAAATTAAGGAATGACTAGAGTAAGAAAATGAAAATGAAGATTGACCTTGAAAGTATGCTGTTAACTAGATTTATTCTCTAGCTCATAGTTTATGTATGTTAAATTAATATATCATTGTAACTATATTAGAAAGCATGTGTATCATCCAGTAGCAAAATGTCTCCAAGTTAGTTTCATCCCATATATATTTTGTTACTTTCAATGTGTTGAATATTCAGTTGTACAGATAGATGCCTCCTAAGTGCCACTTGCAAATATTTGTGTTCTAAAAATGTGATGTTTATATCCAGCTACATGCAATAGGACCTGGTAAAGTCTTACTCATCCTTAAGGACTCAGATTATATTTTAGTTCTTTATGATTCCTTATCTAATCCACAAAGGTGATCTTCCCGTGAGGTTTTCTTAGAACTTTATATGTAAGATGATTTTATAATTATATAGTTATTTTTGAGTACTTCCTATATCAGGCATGGTTTTAATGGACTTTCATTTAATGGGCTTATTGCTCCAAGAGAAGGTTTAATTGCTGGAGTTGTCAATCAATTGCCAAAACTTACCCATTCAACAAGAACAACATATATGTGTGTGTGTGTGTGAGATACTAGGCATTTATGCTATACCTAGACATTGAGGATTCAGATATTTTAAAGAGAGCCTGCTTTGTTATGAAATAACAATACAACAAGGAATACAGTTGCATAACTATGTAATAATACAGAACAGTAAGTACCACAAAGGAGGTGAGTATAAAATGTGGTATGATGGAAAGGTTCACAACACTTACTAGTTTCTGTTATGTGCCATGTACTTTATAGAGTTTAATCCTTTTATGTTTCATAATTATACTAGGAGATAAGCAAAATTAGTATTCTTTATTAATGAAGAAATTGAGGTTAGAGAAGTTTAGTAACTGGAGAAAGTCACATGGCTAGTAATTGGAGAATAAGAAATAGAATTCAGCTCTTTCTGATTTTATTAGGTCAGTTGGATTTTTTGCTTGGGAGGACTGAGGAAGACTTAAAAACGACAACAACCACCACCAAAGGACATGGGATTTAAGAATAAGAAAGGAGGGGAAGGGAATTCTCAGAAGACTGGAAATTCTCAGTCAAGTTCAGGCTCTGACTCTATTGTGAGCCTGCATTAAGAACTGAGATAGCTCTTTTCTGTGACTTAATGCAGCTGAAGTCTTGCCTTTTAAGAACAGCATTCTAGTTACTTAAAATAATGAAGGTATAAGGGCTATAGACCGATCTACTGATCTGTCTCTCATATTATTCACATATATATATATAGATATATAGATAGAGAGAGAGAGGGAGGGAGCGTGCGTGAGAGAGTATCAAAACCTTTCTCAACTTCTAGTAAATTTTTAGTAAACTGAAAGTTACTTAATAGGTCAGATGCTTAATGAATCTTTCAAAAGCTTCTAATTTGCACTCCACCTGCAGCTAAGTCATTAAAAGAATATGATTCCCTGTGTATCAATGACCAGGATTTATTATTGTAAAATGGGTTTACTAATTGCTCATTTTGTGTTTGTTGACTGCTTTTATAGCATGTGCTGTTTATTGATTTATTTTTTAGATTTATAAAATTGCTTTTCCTTTCAAGGCACAGGGATATGAAATAGCATTAATTGTACTAGGAATATTGTGTATATATGTATAATTCTATAATAAAAATAGATTGCAAGCACAGTATTGAATATAATTTTGTTCTCTGCCAGAATAATTATATCTTAGTAGAAGAACCAAAAGACTCTTAATGTTAAAAGGAAAAATGATAACATGATTGTAATCTGTATGAAGAAGAGTGAGAGAATTTCAAAATCTAAAACTACTCGAGGATTTGCCTTCTTAGACTAAAACTAGCAATAGCTACAATCATAAACCTTTTTGAAAGTAAATCTTTAAAACTTGAGATGTAAGAACCAGAGAATACTGAATCTGGGCAATGTAGGTGTTTTATTTTGGTAATTATAAAACAAAATTGAATATAAACATATAACAAAAATAAAATCTTAATTTCCATTCACTCATTCTCTCTAAAAACATCTCTTGAGCCCTGGATATAACAATAACATTATTATTGAAAACATTCATAACTAGCATTTATTAAGCAGGTATCATGTGGTAGAAACTGATGTAGAAATTGGAGATAGTGTGAGGAAAAAGACAAAGTATCTACAGTGAAAGACAGAACTAAGTTTATTTCCCCCCCATGTATTATTTTTCCTTGTTGTTAGAGTTCTCTAGGAATTAAAGTGTTATGATTAACTGGATTTTCTGATTAAGAATGTTTTCATTGTTGAAAAATTTTAATGAAATACCTTTGGCTTCCCCCCTTCCTCTTAATGTATTTAGATGAGAAATAAAAACAAATTTCCTTGACAGTAGACCCTATAGTGTATCATGAAAGGGTTCTAAGTTTTAATTTTAAGAAGATAGGTGCTACTGTTGACGAAGAAAGTAATAGATTTCACATTCATGTTCTACAGATGTAAAAAAATTATTTTATCAAGATAGGAAGCATTAACTGAGTTGACTTTCTATAATATTGCAGTTTTCTCTTTAGTGTAGCTTTTTTGAAATGATCTAATTTTTTAAGTAATTATATTTTAGCATAAATCTACTTATTTGAATTCAGGGTAAGAAGAGAGATGATTTTTATGAAGAGCAAAAAGAGAATGTTATGTTTATTCATTTATGTATTTTTATTAAATTATAGTTGATTTACAGTATTTTAGCTCTACAAAACACTGAATTTTTATAGATTATACTCCATTTAATATTATAAAATATTGGCTGTATTCACTGTGCTGTATGATATATCCTTATACCTTATTAATTTTATAGATAATAGTTTGAATGTCTTAATCCCCAACCCAATCTTGCTCCTTCCTGCATTCTTCTTCCTACTGGTAACCACTAGTTTGTTCTCTATGTCTGTGGGTCTCCTTTTGTTACATTAATTTGCTTGTTTTAGTTTTTAGATTCCACAATAAGAGACAACATACAGTATCTGTCATTCTCTGTTGACTTATTTCACTAAGCATAATAGCCTCCAAGTCCATTCATGTTGTTGTAAACAGCAAACTTTCACTCTCTTTATGGCTGAGTAATATTCCATTGTGTATCTCTCTCTCTCTCTCTCTCTTTATATATATATATATATATATATATATACATATATATATATATACCATATCCTCTTCATCCATTCATCTGCTGATGGACATTTAGTTTGCTTCCATATCTTGCCTATTGTAAAAATGTTGCAGTGAACATAGTGGTGCATTTATCTTTTCAAATTAGTGTTTTCATTTTCTTCAAATATATACCCAGGAGTGGAATTGCTGGATCACATAGTAGTTCCATTTTTAATTTTTTGAGGAAACTCCATAATGTTTTCCATGAGGGCTGTGCCATTTACATTCCCACCAACAGTTTACTAGGGTTCCCTTTTCTCCACATCCTTGCTGACGTTTGTTATTTGTTGTCATCTTGATGATAGCCATTCTGACAGGTGGGAGATGATATCTCATTGTGGTTTTGATTTTCATGTCTCACAATTACTGACATTGGGCATCTTCTCACGTGCATATTGGCCAACTGTATGCCTTCTTTATAAAAATGTCTATTCACGTCTTCTTCCCATTTCTTAATTGGATTTTTTTGCTTTTTTTGATATTGAGTTGTATGAGCTGTTTGTATATTTTAGATATTAACCCCTTGTAAGTTATATCATTTGCAAGTATTTTCTCCCACTCAGTAGGTTGTCTTCTCATTTTGTCTACAGTTTCCTTTGCTGTGCAAAAGCTTTTAAGGTTAGTTAGGTTCCATTTGATTATTTTTGTTTTTGCTTCCTTTGCCTGAGGAGACTAATCCAAAATAAACATATTGCTATGATTTATGTCTAAGTGTGTTCTGCCTGTTTTGTACTGGAAGTTTTATGTTTTCTAATCTTACATTTAGATTTTTAATTCATTTTGAGTTTTTTTTTTAAATATGATGTGAGAAAATATTCTAATTTCATTCTTCTACATGTAGCTGTCCAGTGTTCCCAGCATCACTTATTGAAGAGACTGTCTTTTCTCCATTGTATATTTTTGCCTCCTTTGTCATGGATTAATTAACCATATGAGCATGGGTTTATTTCTGGGCTGTCTATTCTGTTCCATTGATCTATGTGCCCTTTTTTTGTGCCAGTACCATACTGTTTTGATGACTGTAGTTTTGTAATATAGTCTGAAGTCAGGGAGTGTGATACTTCTAGCTTTGTTCATTTTTTCTCAAGATTTCTCAGACAATTCAGGGTCTTTTACATTTTCACATCTATCCCTTAATTTTTTATTGTAATTATGGTTGATTTTACAATTTTTGTCTCTTAATCTTTGTACTCATTTAAGTGGCTGATCCATAATCTTTACTATATATTCACCTTTACTGTTGGGATTTTTCCTTTCTTACAAATTCTTATTTCTTGTAGTAGCCTTTTTTTTCCACTCAGAGAAGGCACTTTAAAACTTCTTGTAGGGTTGGTTTAGTATTGATAAACTCTTATTTTTTGCTTGTCCAAGAAGTTCTTTCTCTGTCCTTCAACTCTGAATGATAACCTTGCTAGGTAGAGTATCGTCATTTGTAGGTTTTTCCCTTTCAGCACTTTGAATATGTCATGCCACTCCTTCTGGCCTGCAAAATTTCTGTAGAAAAGTCAGCTGATAGCTCCATGAGGGTTCCCTTGTATGTGAGTCTTGCTTTTCTCTTCCTGCCTTTAAAATTCTATATTTTTAATTTTTGCCATTTTAATTATGATACGTCTTGGTGTGGGTCTCTTTGGGTACATTTTGTTTGGAATTCTTTCTGTGCTTCCTGTACAGTAAAGTCTGTTTCCTTCTTCAGCTTCAGGAATTTTTTAGCTATAATTCCATCAAATACATTTTCTACACCTTTCTCTCTCTCTTCTCCTTCTGGAACTCCTATAATGCAAATGATACTATGGTTAATGTTGTCAGAGAGGTCCCTTTTACTATACTCATTTGTTTAAATTAGTATTTCTTTTTGCTGTTTTGATTGGATGATTTCCATTCTACCTTTTGAATCACTTGTGCATTCTTCTGTATCATCTAGTGTGCTCTTAATTCCTTCTAGTGTGGTTTTCATTTCAGGTATTGTATTCTTAATCTCTGACTGGTTCTTTTGTATATTTTCTTGTTCTGTATTAAAATTCTCACTGTGTTCATCGATTCTTTCCCCAAGTTCAGTTAGCATTCTTATTACTAATGCTTTGAACTCTTTATATGGTACATTATTTATCTTTGTTTCATTACTTTTTCCAGGTTCTTTTCCTTGTTCTTACATTGGAAACAAATTCCTCTGTCTTTGCATTTTGTTTACTTTCTCTGACTATTTGAAATTAGTTGCAACAGTTACCTATCCTGGTCTTGAAAGGGTGTCCTTCTGTGGGAGCATCCTTATGCAGCCTCCGTGTGCCCAGTGGCTTTGGTGGGAGAGCTGGATCTGAAGTAAGCATGGGTTACATCTTCCTCCTGAGGTGTGCTGGTGGCTACCATCTTGGTGGGAGGTAGGGTTGGAGATGAAGGGGCTAGACCCAGAGCCAAGTGCGAGCCTGGGCTTCTGTGCTCAGTGTCTGTCACCACACTATCAGGAGTAGGTTTGGGACCCAAGAAGCTGGAGCAGAAGCCCTGACGTTCAGATTCAAGCTGTTCCATTCCCCCCAAGTATGTGCTCTGTCCCTTGGCATCTTCACCTCCACCCTAGTGGAGAGCAGTGCCGATCAAGAGGGACTAAAGTGGGCACCTGGTACGAGCAGTGGTGTGATCTGGGATGGTCTCAGCATGCCAGTGGGCACCTCAAGCCATTTTTGATCTGCTGTCTCTGTTTTCTTGTATACAGTGGCTTCCCTCACTCCATTCAGAGGCAGGGCAGGGTCCAAGCTGGCTCTGCTTCTTCCAAGTACAGTCACCTCCCCTACTAATAGCACCTTTACCCCGGTGAGGAGCAGTACTGGAGCAAGAGAGGCTAGGGCAGTTTCCCAGTGAGGGCTGGGGTGGTCTTGGGAAACCAGCCAGAGTCCCAGGGAATTTTCAGTAGGCTTCCTTCACTTTCTTCCTGGGAGTAAGCAAGTGTGTGTGCATGCTCTTATTGAGAGGAGTCTCTGTTTCTTACAGCCTTCTGGTAAGTCCCACTGGTTTCAAACCAGCTAATGTCCTGATGTTGTACCCTAGGACTGCAGTGCCCAATATTCGGCTCAAAGCTCTCTCTCCTTAGGGAGGATCTACAAGATATCTCCATGATGTCCCTCTCCCCTTCTGTGTCCCCTGCTAGGGATGTGGGTCCTGACGTGATCACATCTCCTCCCTTCCTGCCTAACTGTGTGGATCTTTCTTTACAGCCTTGGTTGTAGAAGAGCCTTTCTACCAGTCTGCAGTTTGTTTTCAGCAAGGGTTTCTCCACATGTAGATGTATTTTTGATGTGTTTGTGAAGGGAGGTTGAGCTCAGTGGCCTCCTACTCTGCTATCGTGATCTTTGAAGAAAAATATTTTTAAAGAATATTCTACACATAGTTTAATTTTACATGCAAATGTAAAAATCACACAAATAATTTTTCGTAGTCCATTTCATTATGTGATTCCTGGTCTACTTAAGTGAGATATGTAAAGGTGCTTTAGGTACATTCTGTTTGCATTTATTTTTAGCTTCCAATCAATTTGTGATGGTACATTGTATACTCTTGGTAGTGTGTTACAGAACATACTATCCTATTAATATAGTGATGTTCAAAAGGTCTTCAAACTAAGTCCTTTTCTGATTTTGGGATGAAATATTAAATTTATTTGGAGATTTTTGTGTTCCATGTCTTTTTATGTCCTAGTTTGGTGAATGTTTCTGAAAGTCCTTAAACTGATAGAATATTTCTACCCTATCTATTCAGTCGGTATTTTCCAGAAGCACAAAAATGCAAGAAGGGGGTATCACTGTATAGAAAAATAAAAAAATACAACACTTCTATGGAAAGTGCTGCATTTAATCATTGAATGGGGGCAATTGTCTCTTCGCTAATATTTTGACTTTATTTTGATTTATTGTATTAAATAATCAGAGGATGTTCTAAAGGTGGGCAGTGCCTACCCTCTCATCTTACCTATAAGGAAACTGAAGACAGATTTAATTTACTCAACAGAGTTTAATTTACTCAACAAAGGTCACATGGCTGGAAGACAGCAGAGCAAAGAGGAGACTTTGATTCCTGCCTTTGATTATTCAAATGCTTTTTTGACTAGATTATGTTTATTTTTACAGTAGAGACTACAGCCTCAGCAACTTAAAATCTAGGAGTGTTTTTGTTGATTTTTAAAATTTTTCTTTTCCTTCAAACTTGATGGGAGTAAAGGAAGGACCCGTGTTTTCTTCAGCTACATTTCAAAACAGGTTTACACACACAATGCAGTTTTCTAGAAATTATACTTTGTCATTAATTTAAATTTCAGGTAGGAGTTGGTGGAAGTAAAAATAAAACCATAAGAAATATGGTTCCTTCTGTAATAAATATGGTTCTTTCTGTAATACCACAGTCTTTGTAATTTTCATTAAGTGTGATACAACAAATGAATTTATTATTTCTTTAGAAAGACCAATTTATTCAAATGAAAAATGATTCTTCCTCAATGAAAACTCCAGGAAATTTGATTGAGATTGAAGAAATAATTCTTTTCTATCAGAGGGAATTTCATAACCTCATCAACTCCCTATTTTGTGACTAAGCAAAGTCCACTGTACAGTTTAAAAAATCAGAACCGATTCATTGCTTTGCTCATTTAGTACTATAACCAGCACAAATTAAACCTATCTGTCAATTATAAGCAAATGAACAGCTTTTATTACCAAAGAGAATGACAATGCTATACTTTAATGAGTAATGGCTGAGGCCGATTGCTGCTTAATTCACAAATGACATAACATCCTTTTATTGATGCTCTCTGTGTGTTTCAGCCTGGAAGTTATCACTTACAGATTTAGTATGCCCCTAGTATAATGTAAAAGTACAAGTAAACCTGGAGCATTTAGCCAAACAACAACAAAAATGGCTAGGAAAAAAAAACATTTTGTTAAGTGTCAAGTGTGTGGCCTTAAGCTTAGCAAGATTCTGTGCAATTGGAAATAAAACTCACAACACCATGAAGACAGGGAGGAATAAAAAATCAAAATTCTGCTAGGCTACATATCATTTTGTTCATGTTTTTAAGTATTGTGCTAATAGAAATTCACACTTCCAAAGATGTGAACCAAGTTATACTGTTGATGTTAAAGAACATCACTATTATATATTGTACAAGGAAAAAATAAAGAAGCACAAGGAATGCTTACTTTTAGAAATTTACCAGTTCCTTTATATTGTTCTAACAAAGTTTGCATGTTATAATTAAGAAAATTTAGAGTTATTACTATCTGTTATGACAATTTTTAATAGCACCTGTCCTACTTAATAGATGGAAGGAACCTACATTGGCCAATAAAAGGTGTCTTACTCATGTCTAATTTAAAAATAGTTTTTTCAAATTATTTCACTCCAGCTATGGGCAGTCAGTTCAAACTCAACTCCCTACCAGAGTAATTTGTCATTCTGTCACTTCCCATTTGCTCCCTACTCCCCACTCCTTGTTTAACCTCAGAACATTGAGAGACATATCTCTGAGTCTTCACCCATCTCGCATGTGTCCTAAGGCTTTTATCTATATTAACAGGTTTGATTTAATATTCACAACAAAGTAGATATTAATAGTTCCATTGTGCTGTTAAGAAAATAGAGCCTCAGAAAGATTAACTATTTACCCCTATAGTGATAGCCAAACTTTATTGAGTGAGTCTCACAGACACTTCAAAGCTCTATAGGTAATATACTATTATGTATGTGTTAAATTAACCCTCAAAAGCCTATGATGTAAATACACATATTATTCCCCCCACCTTTTTTTAAACATCTTTATTGGAGTATAATTGCTTTACAATGGTGTGTTAGTTTCCGCTTTATAACAAAGTGAATCAGCTATACATATACATATATCCCCATATCTCCTCCCTCTTGTGTCTCCTTCCCACCCTCCCTATCCCACCCCTCTAGGTGGTCACAAAGCACCGAGCTGAGCTCCCTGTGCGATGCAGCTGCTTCCCACTAGCTATCTATTTTACATTAGGTAGTGTATATATGTCCATGCCACTCTCTCACTTTGTCCCAGCTTACCCTTCCCCCTCCCCGTGTCCTCAAGTCCATACTCTTAAGTCTGCGTCCTTACTGCTGTCCTGCCCCTAGGTTCTTCAGATTTTTAGATTCCATATATATGTGTGAGCACACGGTATTTGTTTTTCTCTTTCTGACTTACTTCACTCTTTATGACAGACTCTAGGTCCATCCACCTCACTACAAATAACTCAATTTTGTTTCTTTCTATGGCTGAGTAATATTCCATTGTATATATGTGCTACATCTTCTTTATCCATTCATCTGTCGATGGACACTTAGGTTGCTTCCATGTCCTGGCTATTGTAAATAGAGCTGCAGTAAACATTGTAGTACACGACTCTTTGAATTATGGTTTTCTCAGGGTATATGCCCAGGAGTGGGATTGCTGGGTCATATGGTAGTTCTGTTTTTAGTTTTTTAAGGAACATAGTGTTCTCCGTAGTGGCTGTATCAATTTACATCCCCACCAACAGTGCAAGAAGGTTCCCTTTTCTCCACCCCCTCTCCAGCATTTATTGTTTGTATATATTTGATGGCCATTCTGACTGGTATGAGGTGATACCTCACTGTACTTTTGATTTGCATTTCTCTAATGGTTAGTGATGTTGAGCATCCTTCCATGTGTTTGTTGCCAATCTATATATCTTCTTTAGAGAAATGTCTGTTTAGGTCTTCTGCCCATTTTTGGATTGGGTTGTTGGATTTTTGATGTTTAGCTGCATGAGCTGCTTGTAAATTTTGGAGATTAATCCTTTGTCAGTTGCTTCATTTGCAAATATTTTCTCCCATTCTTAGGGCTGTCTTTTCATCTTGTTTATGGGTTCCTTTGCTGTGCAAAAGCTTTTAAGTTTCATTAGGTCCCATTTGTTTATTTTTGTTTTTATTTCCATTTGTCTAGGAGGTGGGTCAAAAAGTATCTTGCTGTGATTTATGTCATAGAGTGTTCTGCCTATGTTTTCCTCTAGGAGTTTGATAGTGTCTAGCCTTACATTTAGGTCTCTAATCCATTTTGAGTTTATTTTTGTGTATGGTCTTAGGGAGTGTTCTAATTTCATGCTTCTACATGTAGCTGTCTAATTTTCCCAGCACCACTTACTGAAGAGTTTGTCTTTCGTCAATTGTATATTCTTACCTCCTTTATCAAAGATAAGCAGGCCATATGTGCGTGGGTTTATCTCTGGGCTTTCTATCTGTGTCATTGATCTATATTTCTGTTTCTGCGCCAGTACCATACTGTCTTGATTACTGTAGCTTTGTAGTATGCTCTGATGTCCAGAAGCCTGATTACTCCAGCTCCGGTTTTCATTCTCAAGATTGCTTTGGCTATTCAGGGTCTTTTGTGTTTCTCTACAAATTGTGAAATTTTTTGTTTTACTCCTGTGAAAAATGCCATTGTAATTTGATAGGGATTGCATTGAATCTGTAGATTGCTTTGGGTAGTAGAGTCATTTTCACAATGTTGATTCTTCCAATCCAAGAACATGGTATATCTCTCCATCTGTTTGTATTTTCATCAATGTATTATAGTTTTCTGCATACAGGTCTTTTGTCTCCTTAGGTAGGTTTATTCCTAGGTATTTTATTCTTTTTGTTGCAGTGGTAAATGGAAGTGTTTTCTTAGTTTCTGGTTCAGATTTTTCATCATTAGTGTGTAAGAATGCACGAGATTTCTGTGCATTAAGTTTGTATCCTGCTACTTTACCAAATTCATTGATTAGCTCTGGAAGTTTTTGGTAGCATTTTTAGGATTCTGTTTGTATAGTGTCATGTCATCTGCAAACAGTTACAGCTTTACTTCTTCTTTTCCGATTTGGATTCCTTTTATTTCTTTTCCTTCTCTGATTGCTGTGGCTAAAACTGCCAAAACCATGTTGAATAATAGTGCTGAGAGTGGGCAACCGTGTCTTGTTCCTGATCTCAGTGGAAATGCTTTCAGTTTTTCACCATTGAGAATGATGTTGGCTGTGGGTTTGTCATATATACCCTTTATTATGTTTAGGTAAGTTCCCTCCATGCCTACTTTCTGTAGGGTTTTTATCATAAATGCGTTTTGAATTTTGTTGAAAGCTTTTTCTGCATCTATTGAGATGATCCTATGGTTTTTATCCTTCAGTTTGTTAGTATGGTGTACCACATTGATTTATGTATATTGAAGAATCCTTACATTCCTGGGATAAACCCCACTTGATCATGGTGTATGATCCTTTTAATGTGCTCTTGGATTCTGTTTGCTAGTATTTTGTGGAGGAATTTTGCATCTATGTTCATCAGTGATATTGGCCTGTAGTTTTCTTTCTTTGTGACATCTTTGTCTGGTTTTGGTATCAGGGTGATGGTGGCCTCGTAGAATGAGTATGGGAGTGTTCCTCCCTCTGCTATATTTTGGAAGAGTTTGAGAAGGATAGGTATTAGCCCTTCTTTAAATGTTTGATAGAATTCGCCTGTGAAGCCATCTGGTCCTGGGCTTTTGTTTCTTGGAAGATTTTAAATCACAGTCTCAATTTCAGTGCTTGTGATTGGCCTGTTTATATTTTCTGTTTCTTCTTGGTTCAGTCTCGGGAGGTTGTCCTTTTTAAGAATTTGTCCATTTCGGGCTTCCCTGGTGGCGCAGTGGTTGAGAGTCCGCCTGCCGATGCAGGGGACACGGGTTCGTGCCCCGGTCTGGGAAGATCCCACATGCCGCGGAGCGGCTGGGCCCGTGAGCCATGGCCGCTGAGCCTGCGCGTCCGGAGCCTGTCCTCCGCAACGGGAGAGGCCACAACAGTGAGAGGCCCGCGTAACGCATAAAAAAAAAAAAAAAAAAAAAAAAAAAAAAGAATTTGTCCATTTCTTTCAGGTTGTCCATTTTATTGGCATATATTTGCTTGTAGTAATCTCTCATGATCTTTTGTATTTCTGAAGTGTCAGTTGTTGCTTCTCCGTTTTCATTTCTATTCTGTTTATTTGAGTCTTCTCCCTTTTGTTCTTCATGAGTCTGGCTAATTGTCTATCAATGTTGTTTATCTTCTCAAAGAACCAGCTTTCAGTTTATTGACCTTTGCTATTGTTTCCTTCATTTCTTTTTCATTTATTTCTGATCTGATCTTTATGATTTCTTTCCTTTTGCTAACTTTGGGGTTCTTTTTGTTGTTCTTCTTTCTCTAATTGCTTTAGGTGTAAGGTTAGGTTGTTTATTTGAGATGCTTCTTGTTTCTTGAGGTAGGATTGTATTGATATAAACTTCTCTCTTAGAACTGCTTTTGCTGCATCCCATAGATTTTGGGTTGTCACATTTTCATTGTCATGTGTTTCTAGGTATTCTTTGATATCTTCAGTGATCTCTTGATTATTAAGTAGTGTATTGTTTAGCCTCCATGTGTTTGTATTTTTTACAGATTTTTTCCTTTAATTTATATCTAGTCTCATAGTGTTGTTGTCACAAAAGATACTTGATATGATTTCAATTTTCCTAAATTTCCCAAGGTTTGATTTGTGACGCAACATATGATCTATCCTGGAGAATGTTCCATGAGCACTTGACAAGAATGTGTATTCTGTTGTTTTTGGATGTAAAGTCCTATAAATATCAATTAAGTCCATCTTGTTTAATGTATTATTTAAACCTTGTGTTTCCTTATTTATTTTCATTTTGGATGATCTGTCCATTGATGAAAGTGGGGTGTTAAAGTCCCTACTATGATTGTGTTACTGTCGATTTCCCCTTTTATGGCTGTTAGCATTTGCCTTATGTATTGAGGTGCTCCTATGTTGGGTGCATAAATATTTACAATTGTTGTATCTTCCTCTTGGATTCATCCCTTGATCATTATGTAGTGTCTTTGTTTGTCTCTTGTAGTAGTCTTTATTTTAGGTATATTTTGTCTGATATGAGAATTGCTGCTCCAGCTTTCTTTTGATTTCCATTTGCATGGAATATCTTTTTCCATCCCCTCACTTTCAGTCTGTATGTGTCCCTAGGTCTAAAGTGGGTCTCTTGTAAACAAGGTCTTGTTTTTGTATCCCTTCAGTCAGTCTGTGTCTTTTGGTTGGAGCATTTAATCCATTTACATTTAAGGTAATTATCAACATGTATGTTCCTATTACCATTTTCTTAATTGTTTTGGGTTTGTTATTGTAGGTCTTTTCCTTCTCTTGTGTTTCCTGCCTAGAGAAGTTCCTTTAGCATTTGTTGTAAAGTTGGTTTCATGGTTCTGAATTTTCTTAGCTTTTGCTTGTCTGTAAAGGTTTTAATATCTCCGTCGAATCTGAATGAGATCCTTGCTGGGTAGAGTAATCTTGGTTGTAGTTATTTCCCTTTCATCACTTTAAATATGTCCTGCCACTGCCTTCTGGCTTGCAGAGTTTCTGCTGAAAGATCAGCTGTTAACCTTATGGGGATTCCCTTGTATGTTATTTGTTGTTTTTCCCTTGCTGCTTTTCATATTTTTTCTTTGTATTTACTTTTTGATAGCTTGATTAATATGTGTCTTGGCGTGTTTCTCTTTGGATTTATCCTGTATGGGACTCTCTGTGCTTTCTGGACTTGATTACCTATTTCCTTTCCCATATTAGGGAAGTTTTCAACTAAAATCACTTCAAATATTTTCTCAGTCTCTTTCTTTTCCTCTTCTTCTCTGGGACCCCTATAATTCGAATGTTTGTGCGTATAACGTTGTCCCAGAGGTCTCTGAGACTGTCCTCAATTCTTTTCATTCTTTTTTCTTTATTCTGGTCTGAAATAGTTTTTTCCACTATTTTATCTTCCACGTCCCTTATCCATTCTTCTGCGTCAGATTTTCTGCTATTGATTCCTTCCAGAGAATTTTTAATTTCATTTTGTGTTGTTCATCATTGTTTGTTTGCTCTTTAGTTTTTCTAGGGCCTTGTTAAACGTTTCTTATATTTTCTCCATTCTATTTCCAAATTTTGGATATCTTTACTATCATTACTCTCACTTCTTTTTCAGGTAGTCTGCCTATTTCCTCTTCATTTGTTTGGTCTGGTGGGTTGTTACTTTGCTCCTTCATCTGCTGTTTGTTTCTCTTTCTTCTCATTTTGCTTAACTTACTGTGTTTGGGGTCTCCTTTTCACAGGCTGCAGGTTCATAGTTCCTGTTGTTTTTGGTGTCTGCCCCCAGTGGCTAAGGTTGGTTCAGTGGGTTTTGTAGGCTTCCTGGTGGAAAGGACTGGTGCCTGTGTTCTGGTGGATGACACTGGATCTTGTCTTTCTGGTGTGCAGGACCATGTCCCGTGGTGTGTTTTGGGGTGTCTGTGACCTTATTATGATTTTAGGCAGCCTCTCTGCTAATAGGTGGGGTTGTGTTCCTGTCTTGCTAATTGTTTGTCATAGGGTGTCCAGCACTGTAGCTTGCTGGTTGTTGAGTGGAGCTGGGTCTTAGCATTGAGATGGAGATCTCTGGGAGAAATTTCACCATTTGATACTGCATGGAGTTGGGAGGTCTCTGGTGGACCAATGTCCTGAACTCGGCTCTCCCACCTCTGAGTCACAGGCCTGACCCCCGGCCAGAGCAACAAGACCCTGTCAGCCACACTTTTGGGAAGTCTGAGGTCTTCTGCCAGCATTCAGTAGATGTTCTGTAGGAGTTGTTCCACATGTAGATGTATTTCTGATGTATTTGTGTGGAGGAGGGTGATCTCTGCTTCTTACTCTTCTGCCATCTTGAAGGTCTCCTCTCTTTTCACTTTATAGATAAAGAAACAAAGACATAGACCGATTATGTAATTTGCCTTATACCATGGTGATATGTTTTAGTAGAACCAGTATTAACGCTCAGGCAGTCTAGCTCCAAAAGCTACACTATTAACCACCACTGCCTTTACAAAATTCATTGGAATATCACATATATAGATCATTGCAACTGAAATTGAATCTGAATAATGGGTTGGTACTTTTCGAAGAACTAAAGAGGCAACAAATTATCTTGTATACCATTCCTCAGTGTCCATCATAGTATATACCAGTATAGCTAATAAGGTAAGATATGGTGTCTGTCACCCTTGCTTGCCCATGACTGACCAGCATCCCCAATCTCACTGTCTGTTACAAGAAGAGATCCTGTGTAGGTTTAAATAGTGGGACTGTTTTCCACTCACTCATTTACCTTATAAATGGTTTTCTACAACCCTGGTATACCAGTATGATTTTGTTGGAGGAGTTGAGGAGGAAACCAAATGTAGGAATATAAACAGAGTTGCAGCCTGCCCCAAATTCAGCACCCACTTAATGGTGTCTTGCAGAGGCAGTAAGTACTATGAAAGTGAGGAGATTTTCAGTGAGTTTCAGACCTGGTGAGCAGGGAATATATGGGAGACCCATCATTGAAAGGGGAGGGAACAACCTGAAGTGCAGAGACCACATAAAAATTTATCAGAAGAAGATGGGCATTAAAAGAGGAAAAGTGGCACTTGCATTATATGTGACTAATTCTCAAATTCATTCTTCAGCTTTCAGACCCTGTGACTTCTGGGAAGTGTTCTCTGATGATCCCCAAGTCTGATTTTGGTGCCTCTCTTATGGAATCTAATAATAAACTCTTTAAAATCTAATAAAATTATGGAATCTAATAAAATCTATATTATAAAATCTAATAATAAACCACTTTAACTCATTCCAAACAAATGTTAAAAATTATAGGGAATATTGACAAATGTTTTCACAAGAAATTTATCTTGAAAAATGAAACAAAAATTTGCATATGTCTACTTTATCTGATATTTAACAAAATTTAGCTTAAGTGTAATGATATTCCTTTTCTTAAAATGAACAAAGAATGAAACACATGACAATAAAGAAATTAGCTTTGACTTTATATCTAACTTTTCTAATATAATAAAGAGAATCAAAATTTGAAGAATAATTATAATGATCAACCCACTATAATTATAAAGATAACCTAACATATGCAACATGATCATAAAAAGAAATCAAGAGCTTGTCAATTTTCCCTAAAGTCTGTCTTACCCTTACATTGTCACATAAGCTCTTTGAAGAGCTCATCTCTAATCCTTGTTGATTTTCTTTTTTCATTTTTTCTACCACTGAAAAGTATAATAGTATTTTTAACTACATTAATGTGCATTAACTATATTAAATATATTTAACTGCATTAATTAGTAGTTACCAGTGATTAATGCAGTTAATCATTACCAATGATTAATGTCGTTCTCCAACATCACTTTCAGGAATTTTGTGAAATCTTGCACTTTTTCCAAGATTTGTAGGTTCATTTAGCCATCACATGCCATTGTGCTTACATTGTTTTTAGATGTATACAATAGCTAACAACTGGTGAAAGACTGACAAATAAGAAATGAAGACGTGGATGCAGTGGGGAGGATGCTTGGCATTAGAATCAGGGCAGATATTCAGCCAGTAAATACCGCTGTGGCCATATCAGTTGCTAAATTTTTGACATGCGTCCATACCTTGAAGTAAAATCACTACTTTGACACCCAAAATATGCCAATGGCTGCTACCATCACTTGCCTGACTCTGCTCTGGGATTCCCCCGAACTTCCTCATAATGCAGTAAGTGGAGTAGAAATCCCTGGCAGAGCACAGGGTCCCCATGGCCCTGCCTGAGTGTTTTAGCAGACATCCTTTCTGATTGGTTAGTGACCATGCTGTCCCTGGACAAAAGACAGGTGGAACAGGATGTTTGAATTAAAATTATTTTTTAAAGTAGTCAGTTTATTAGTGAATATTCCCAGTGTGAGATACTTTTGTTTCCCTAGGCAACACTGTAACTCAGAAAATGAATATTTGGATATGGTGATGCCCATTCTTCCCTGCTAGCATGGTTTTTAGCACATTCTACTGCAAGTGTTTCTTCAACTGTTTTTTTTTTTTCTTTACTAATCTGTATTTTCTGTGACAGTAAAGCACAGATCTGTATTTTTCAATGTTCTATCTAGTGAACCAAGCTTTCACTCCTCTCCTATGAAGTCTTTGCTGATTTCATACCAGTGAAGTAAAAGCTAAAGTCCTCACAGTGGTCTTCAAGGATCTTCATTGTCTTCCATCAACTGTGACCTGATTGCTTGTTAACTCTCACCGTTCCTCATCCTGGTCCAGCCACACTGGCTTTCTTGCTATTCCTCAAATTTGCCAGGGTGCTGTCTCCAGGGCCTTAGTATTTGTTGTTCTCTCTGCTTGAAACTCTTTCCTTAGATATTTTCACAGCTCATTTCTTCAACTGCTTCCAGGTGCAGTCCTTCAGATATTTACTTAAAATATTTCTTCTCAGGGAGTCCTTCTTTTTTTTTTTTTTTGCAGAGCACAGGCTCCGGACACGCAGGCTTAGCAGCCATGGCTCACGGGTCCAGCCACTCTGCAGCATGTGGGAACTTCCCGGACCCGGGCATGAACCCGTGTCCCTTGCATTGGCAGGCGGACTCTCAACCACTGCGCCACTGGGGAAGCCTAGGGAGTCCTTTCTGATCCACTTATTTAAGTATTCATTCCTGTCAGTCCATATGCCTCTTATGTGCATTATTTTTCTCTATAGATGTATGACTGTCTAGAGAAAATATTTATCTGTCTCCTCTTCTAAAATGTAAACCCCACATTTACAAGGACTTCTGCAGTTCTTCACTAATGTGTCTGTGGTCCCTAGAACAGTGCTTGGAACATAGTAGGTGCCCAATTAATATTTTTGGATTAAAAAAAGCAGTGACTGAAAGCGAATTTTCCTTAAGATGTCCATTTGAGTCTCCACTAAGGGAAATGTAAATTAACATTTATTTATTGAAAATCTTCAGTGTGAATGATGCTTTCTCATTTGTCAAAATAATCTTGAGGGTTAGAAATAAATATTTCTTTCTTATTAAAGAAACACAGGTCCCAGAGTAGCTTACCCAAAGAGGGAGAGGAAGGATTCAGCCACAGGTAATGAAGGGTTCTGAAGCCCATGTTACCTTTGACACCATTAGGTAACCACTACAGTACAAAAAGATTTCTAGAATATCTATTGTACCAGAAATTACACATTGTCAGAGGTTGTGCCATTAGTCACAATGGCCTCATGTATTTTGAATTTCTAATCTAAGTACTTACATGTGAAGATATAGCAAAGTGGGAAGAGAGGAAATTTAAAAAACGCTGCCCCTGCCCTGCCTTCTAAGCACCGGTTTCCATGTACTTTCCACACTCAAAGTTATAATTACAAAAATCTGTGTCATTATGCTATATTACTCTCACACTTGGAACTGATCTCTATTTTAAAAAACTGACAACTATAGCAATATGAAATGGAATCTTAAAAAAAACTATTGCTTAGTCAGCCTGTTATCTTTTGTCAATTGTTTCACTTTAGAATATGTTTCATCTATTTGATTGTTAATGAGGAAAACAATACGAAAAATGTGGGAAAGGAAGTAGTGACTGACAGGGTGGCAGCAGGACTGAAGCTACCGTGGACAGCGACAGCACAAGCTGGAAAATGATGCCTTTTCCTTGAGGCAACACCCTGTACTGAGATGATGGCTTGGCAAAGGAAGAGTTGGAATTTTAGTCTGCACTCATCAAATGTTTATTCCAAAATTTGATTTTCCATAGTCAGATCAGCTGTAATATCCTGAAATCAAAATTCAGATATGAAACAGCTAATCTCCATTTGAGTTAATAACGAATCAGTCAGTTAACACATTTAACTACCTTATAAGACCTATTAATCAAGTAGCAAGTTGTTTTTAATCAACCTGTGTCTTTGTACGCAACTCTATATCAAAACAATCTTATATATGTTTTCAGATAAATTTAAAATTTAGTGACTAACACCCTTCTCATAATCTTATAATCACGGATCTTTTTGGCAAAATGATTAACCGCCTTGATTAACCATTTCTTTTCCAGGCCTAGATGGTAATGATGTTTGGTTTCTGAAAATCAAAGACATTGTCAAAGTATAGTGATTTTTTTCATAGTTGCTTATCCTTAAAATATATTGTAAATTTTAAAAATAGTTCCAGAACTCAGAATGGTGTTTGAAACCCCAGCTAGATTATTGCAATAACTAAATAATAAGCCCCAACCCTATTCTTCATGTATTTCTCACTAAGTTTTAAAGAGGACAATACTTATTTGAATGTATAATTTTGGATGTATTTGTAGACAATTGAATTATACTACTTTTTCATTTTGCAGAAAATTTGCTTTTTTTTCTCATTTTGTAAAGTGCTTCCTTTACCATTGAATGGAACGAAAAATAGAAAGCAGTAAAAAATACTACAATCTCTAATGTTTAAAAGCATATTTGGGAAGTGCTATGTTCTGCTTAATATAATTTAGTCAACAGAATATTAGTATATATTATGCTCAGGTTATCAATGTTATAGTCTTAGAACACAGTAAAATACATTGAACATAAAGGCAATTCAAAACATTCAAAATGTAAATTCATCTATTATTTTTGTCACTCTGAACATATCATAGGCGTTTTCAGGACATCAAGACTATTCCTACATATATTTTCATTGTCCTAGCATAGCTGGGGAGTAAATAGATATTTTCAGTTGATACAACACTGGATGAAAGAATGTTATACTCAATTTAAAAATTAGGATGACATTTGGAAATAAAATATAAGCATTTGTAGGGCTGGTAATTATTGATACACATATTCAGAAAGATTACAGGGCTTCCCTGGTGGCGCAGTGGTTGGGAGTCCGCCTGCCGATGCAGGGGACACGGGTTCGTGCCCCGGTCCGGGAAGATCCCACATACCGCGGAGTGGCTGGGCCCGTGAGCCATGGCCACTGAGCCTGTGCGTCCGGAGGCTGTGCTCCGCAGCGGGAGAGGCCACAGCAGTGAGAGGCCCACGTACCGCAAAAAAAAAAAAAAAAGATTACAAAGAACTTACCAGCTATTACATTTGAGTTTCAATTATTCGTTAAATAAATGTGTACATACTTTATCTAACTTATTTCATATGCAGTCTTTCTTAGTAAAATTTATATGTTGATACATATGAATTGAAGCTCCATTTTTACTACATGCTTTATTCAACTTTATTCAAACTTCGTTGCAGAGTTGACACTTTATCATTGGTGTTTCTCTGTCTCTAAAAATATCATCATTCCTACACACCCTCATCCTTTTCTGGCTTCTTTGAATAGAGCTTCACTTCTGTGTTTTCTTTCCCCCTTACCATTGTGTCCCTGAGCTTCCTCCCTCCACTATTCATAACAAGGTTACATTTTCTAGCTTAAACAACTTTTAGAAGGTTCCATTTTGATGAATAGTTTAAAACAATTTCAAAAACAAAAATCAAAACTAATTCACTGAGTTCCTAAAATATTAATGATAAAACTGAAATTTGCTGATCATTCTATTTCTTTTAATATGTTTTTATGATATTTTGACTTTTTACCCAGTCCTGTGAATCTTGATTAGAATATCCCTTTCTGTTGAATTGATGCTAATATCCCAATGCTAATTTTATAACAATTCCTGCAAATTAACCAAACTCAACAATATTCTGTTCATTTTTAACTTTGAAAAAAATATTATGTATAATTTTTTGAAAAAATCTGACAAAGTGCATTATGAGATACTGAAATGCTTTATAAAGAATAAAAGGAGCAATTTCTGTATTGAGTTGAAAGTTGATCTGCAAGAACCCTTGCATTTTTAGGTTGCTAGTTCTCTACCCTTGGGACAAGAGAGAGAAATTACAATGAAGTCTCACAGTGCTTGCTGTTCTGCCAATAGTTATGCAGTTTACTTCTGATATTTAATTTTAAGCTAGAGTGAAATATTTCTTAGAGTATGATATTGCTTTTACTCTCTATATACCTGATCAGGCCAAAACTGATTTCTTACTCTATCCCAAATCCAAAATCAGACAAAGAGCCTCTAAAGCTGCCCCAAGGGATTCCAATCAGTACTGAAGTCTTCCTGAAAATATTACAAAATCCCTTATCCAGTGCTTTCTTGTCTGTATATGTATGTGACCTATCAGCTGGAAAGAGAATCTTAAAAAGCTACATTTTTCACTATTATTTTGAGGTGAGAACCCAGTATTTTTCTTTTACTGTAATTCACTGTTTAGATTTCACATGGTTTATTTATGTAAAAAAAAGTCATAATATATTTTCTATAATATAACAATTTTTAAAATATAGAACAAGAATTTAAAGGGAATTATAAAGCAAACATCAATGTCTTTCAAGATTTTGACTCCTCCATCAATTCTTTTTAGATATCTTTCCTACATTTGATCTTATAGCAGCCTTTTAGCCACTTGATGTAATCTTCCTTAAATATTCAAATTTAATTAATTTTCATATGGATAATTCATTTTTACACTCTATGTATTTACAATGATACAATCATGAATGGAAACAAACTCTTTTGGCATGCAAATAATTAAGCCATCAGACCCAAAATGTATGGTGGTACTAGAGAGTAGTGTCTTATTATAAGAGAGTGTTCAGTATGATGTGTGTATCATACAGTAGGTTTTACAGAGGGAATGAAGAACATGCACAATGTAACAAATAGTTTAAATGGAGGTGGGTTAATAATACATTTATAGTACTTGTTTTTTTCTTAACATGTCAGGTCCACAGTTAAATGTGTCTTGTGAGAATAACTTTGCATTTGCTTAGAAGGAGGAAATGGGCAACGCTTGAGAAATTGATTTCAAAATATATGCATAAGAATCACTTGGGACCCTAGTTAAAAATTCAAATTCTTAGCACTAGTCCAAAGACACTGGTTCTAGAGAGAAAACCCAAGATATTTAAAAAAAATTGGCATTCCAGATGATTCTAGTACAAGTGATCCATGAATATATTTTGTGAAATAGTACACTATAATGTCCAGACCTCCCAGAAACAGGGAATCGTTTGCTTCCTAACACCTAATATGACTTTATCGTTATTTTTTCTGATTATGGAGGTGAGATAATCTCGTGTAGAAAATTTAGAAAAATTGGTAAATCAAATAATGAAAGCCACCTAGAATCTCATTTTTCAGATGTAATAGTTCAAAAATATTTTTCTGTATTTACAATGATTCATATGTATACACTAACAAACACATTTATAAATTATATGAGAGGGAATTCTTTTCCTTAGAAAATATTTTCCCATCTCTATTAGTCAAGATGTAGTAAAACAAAACATAAACCATGCCATTTAGAGTAGCATCAAAAATAATAAAATTCTTAGGAATAAATGTAACCAAGGAGGTGAAATGTCTACACCAAAAAAAAAAAAAATTTGATTAAAAAAATGGAAGAAGACACAAATAAGTGGAAATACATTCTGTGTTCATGGACTAGAAGACTATATATTGTTAAAATATCCATACTACCCGAAGCAATCTATAGTTTCAATACAATACCGATAAAAATTGTTTTTTCACAGAAACGGAAAAACCAATGCAGAAATTTGTAGGAAGCCACAAAAGATCAAATATAGCTAAAGCAGTCTTAAGAAATAAGAGCCAAGCTGGAGATGTCACACTTCATGATTTAAAACTATATTATAAAACAATAGTTATCAAAGCAGCATGGTACTGGTATAAAAATTGATGCAGACCAATTGAATGGAATATAGAGCCCAGAAAATAACTCACATATACAGTCAACTGTCATTTGATGGGGGGACCAAGGATATTCAATGGAGACATAGTAATCTCTTCAATAAATGGTGCTGAGAAAACTGAATACCCCCAAGCAAAATAATGAAATTAGACCCCTATCCTAAAACATACAAAAATAAACTCAAAATGGTTAAAAGAGTTAAGCATCAGACCTGAAAAGCAAATAACCTGAATAAAATATGGACAAAAGACATGAATAGATATTTTTCCAAAGAAGACATACAAATGAGCAACCTCCTTAATGCTGGTCTTGGCAATGATTTTTTAGATTTGACATCAAGAGCAAAGGCAACAAAAGCAAAAATAAACAATTGGTATTACATCAAATTGGCAATAGGTATGTGAAAAGGTGTTCAACACTACTAATCATCAAGAATATGCCAATCAAAACCACGAGTCATCAGTTTACACATTTTAGAATGGTTATTGTCAAAAAGATGAGATAACATGTTAATGAGGATGTGGAGAAAATGAAACCCTTGTACACTGTTGGTTGGAAGGTATATTGGTGCAGCCATTATGGAAAACAACCTAAGTGCCCATTGACAGATGAATGGGTAAAGAAAATGTGATATATATATCTATATATATATATATATATATCTAATATAGGTATATATCTATAATATAGGTATATATATCTATAATATAGATATATCTATAATATATATATAGTATATATCTATAATGTAGATATATCTATAATATATATAGTATATATATAATATAGATATATATAATATACATATATATTATAGATATATATGTATATAAAATGGAATATTTTTCAGCCTTAAGAAAGAAATCTTGCCATTTGTGATGACATGGATGATTCTGGAAGGCATTATGCTAATTTAAATAAGTCAGACAAAGATAAATATTATATGGTATCACTTACATGTGAAATCTTGAAAAGAGGGAAGAAAAGTAAAGTCAAACTCACAGAAACAGTAGAATGGTTGTAGCCAGTGGCTGGGGAGGGGAAAAATGGCTAGAGGTTGGTCAAAATGTACAAACTTTCAGTTATAAGATGAATAAGTTTGGGGGACCTAATATATAGCATGGTGCCTGTACCTAATATTATGTATTGTATACTTGAAATTTACTAAAAGAGTAGATCTTAAGTATTCTTGCCAAAAGAAAAAAAAAAAGTGACTATGTGAAGTTCTGAATGTGTTAGTTAACTTGATTGTGGTGATAATTGCATGATGTATACATAGATCAAATCATCACATTGTGCACCTTACAAATATTCTAATTTTATCTGTCAGTTATACCTCAATAAAGCTAGGGAACAAAAAGAGAAAAATGAAGTCCATCCACATTTTTGAATGAATGAATGAATAAATGAATTAACTTGCTGATAAAACTGTACAAAGTACAATTTTAAACAAATATAAAATTAGAAATAAATATGAAATTGCAAAACACATATAGTGCATATAATGTATACTATAAATGGAAATAGTTATACATAACTTCTATATAGCATAATTCTTACATATATTTTCTTTTTTTTTTTTTTGAATTGAGCACTTCTCTAGATGCTGTAGCTATAGCAGTGACTCATAGAGTTTATATGAATGGAGCAGCAGACAAACAGATAATATAGAATATGTCAGTTTGTGATAAATGCTATAATAGCAGAAAATGTTGGATTAGGTTATAGAGAGTGCTTTCAGATGTGTTAGTATCTAAAGAAAATGTCTAGAAACAATTCTCTGATTTGTGCAGAGGACTGAATGACATGAATGGATGAGAATAGGGTATTCTGGATAAGAGCTTTCCAGATAGAAGACAAAGGAGAGAAAAGTCAGAAGAAGACCCGGTCACTCTCAAAATGTTATTTTATTTTCATGTCAGACTCATAGCCTGAGAACAGATCATGCAAGACCCTACTGAAAATATCAAGACTTTTGAGCTTAACCCTGAGAAAGACAGAAAGCTATCAGAGAATTTTGTGTAGATAAGTGACTTGTTTTTAAAAAGATTACTTTAGTTGCTCTGTGAAGAAAAAACTGTACAGGCAAAAAGGTTGGGGCCTTTTGAGTCCTGTTTCCATATTACAGGCAATAGATGATGGTAGATCAGATGCCAGTTTGAGATAGTTGTGGAAATGACACTGAGAACTGGTTGGATTCTAAATACTTTTTGATGGTAGAACTAACAGAATTGTTAGATAGATTAGATCTGGGATATGGAAGAAAGGTGACAGATGACTCTAAGGTTTTTGTCCTGAAACACCTAAAGGGTGAAGTCATCTCTAACGGACTTTGGGAGAAGCAGATTATTTTTTCCAAAATGCCATATCATACTATGTAAGTTGATCTACAGTGTTGAGTAGGTTGGATGTGGTAAAACAATATGCCAAAATTTTATTAATTATAGATTATTCAAATAGAAAATATAGAAGGGGAAGATCTCAAACTGAAGAAGCATTATTTTACCATGAAAAGGTACTACTGTTGTACAATATGATAAATAATAGAGATAATTTTCTCAATGCTGACTTTGACCAGCATTTCATGATCATACATTAAGTGAAAAAAGCAAAATGTGATTAGCAGTATGAACCCAATTTAAAAATATACCTCTGTGTGTGTATATATAATATGTCAAACTATATATTGGAGTTTTTTGATACTAATGATTTTCATATTCATTTTAATAATTATTTCAGCATTTTCCAAATTGTCTGAAGAGAAAAATATACAGAGATAACAGTTGAAGTACTGAATACTGGGGTAGATTAATGTGTCTTATTTTTAACTCAAAAGTTATTTCCATGTCTTACAATCACCTTATATGTTTGGTAAATATTTTATAGTAATAGTATGATGATTTTTCCCTTTAAATAAGTGACCTCTATTATGTATTTGTTATTCCTTATGAGGACCCTATATCTACTAATTAACAATTCCTAAGAACATATTAACATCACCTCCTCACACATATCTAATACTTTCAGGTATAAGAAAATTTTCCAATTGTGTCACTTTTTTTTTTTTTTTTTTTCGCAGTACGCGGGCCTCTCACTGTTGTGGCCTCTCCCGTTGCGGAGCCCAGGCTCCGGACGCGCAGGCTCAGTGGCCATGGCTTACGGGCGCAGCCGCTCCGTGGCATGTGGGATCTTCCCGGACCGGGGCACGAACCTGTGTCCCCTGCATCGGGAGGCCGACTCTCAACCACTGCGCCACCAGGGAAGCCCATTGTGTCACATTTTAACAAAACAATCCTACAAAGAAAACTTTGTAGGATGTAGTGATGAAAAGTTTATATCACCTTCTCCACATATTTTTGTTTGTAAAAATGTGCATTATATATACATGATTTCTACATTTATTGAGATTGATATTTCATATTATTAAGATACTTGGCTATCAAAGCTTCAAGGACACTAAATAATGTTGAGAGGTTACAATATTGTCTTGGTATGAATAAAGTTTAATTGATTTATGTATGTCTACTCTAGTAAAAGAATAGAAAAACATAACCCTATAAAATTAAAATAAAAAGTATAAAACAAACATTGATATTTAACTAAACTCAGTACATTGAATTTTACTAGTCAGTCCTTAATGTCTGTCTTTCTGTTCTAGGATACTATGCAGGCTACTACATGTACTCTGAAAGCAAATCCTCTGACATACTCTCCCTTTTTGTGTCTTTAGCATCTTGTATAGTTTCTGGTATTTTATTTACTTATTTATTTTTAATTATTTGGCTGTGCCGGGTCTTCATTGCCACCTACGGGATCTTTTAGTTGTGGCATGTGAAATCTAGTTTACTGACCAGGGATTGAACCCAGGCCCCCTGCATTGGGAGCGTGGAGTCTTAGCCACTGGACCACCAGGGAAGTCCCTAGTATTTTAAAGGAACTTAATATTTGGTGAAATAAACCACACAGATAAACTAATGATTTCGGCATGTTTTCAGAAACTTTCCTGGCCCAGAATATCAAAATGCATATCTCTCAAAATTGAATAGCCATAGAAAACATGACACATTTGTTGCTGGCAGTAGTAAGTATTTAAGTTCTTTTCCTTCTACTTCTTTATCTGGATGACAATGGATCATCATGGTAAATCAACTAGGAATTATATTCCAGATTTTGTGGAATCATTAAAGGAATGTGTGTGTGTGTGTGTGTGTGTGTGTGTGTGTGTGTGTGTGTAGTTTCCTTATTAGCTTATCCTTGGTTGGCTGTAGTTAAGAAACTAATCCACTAAAGGCATGCTCAGTTTCTTCTGGTTGTTTCAGTATATCATTTTCTTCTTTGTTCTTTTGATTATATTTCTTCCACTAGATTCCTACAGGTACAAACTAGAAAGATGAAAGATTAATAAACAGTTAACTCTTAAAAATCTAATATATAATTTTCAGCGATGTTGGGCTTTTTCTTTGCTAGTTTAAAAAAAAGGGAAAAGGGGGAGGAAGAGCAAATCAATTTTGCTTTCCAATTCTGTGAAGGTGATTTTCAGTAGCACTTAAGAACTAAAGGGGAAAAAGTGATTGAGAAGGTAATTAAGTGATAAAAAGTATTAGGCAAGGATGCAGACAAAGTACAAATGGGGAAAATGATCAAATATCCTTGATCTTTAAAAATTACAGTTTCAAATCATATAAATTATAACTCTTAGAGCAGGAAAGAAATCTGTTTTTTGCCTATATTTTTTTTTCAATTTTTTAAAGCAATAACTGTGGTTATGCTTTCTCTTTCTCTCTTTTTCCTTCCCTCCCACTAGTGTCATGATTTTTAAACAAGGCAATTACTTCATCATCCATGTCACTTTTCCTGTTAGTTTTATGTCTTTTGTTCGGGAATCAAGAATTTTAAAAATATTAATTATCAACTTTCCTTGTTTTTCATAATCTTTCTGTGATTATTACAAGCATTGTGTAAAACTAACCACATTAACATGGGGCAATGTGTAGTATCATACGTACTAGACAAAAAAGTAATAATCCTTATAGGTCATGGGCGTTAGGATAGTATTTCTGATCTAGGTGAATCAAGACTGCAGTTACAATAGGATACTCTGTGTTATAGAGCCTTAGTGTCTAAATCACTGATATCAGATTAACACTTTGGGGGATGTAAGTCTTTCAGGTTATTAAAGTATAATTTACCAAATTGCTTTTCTAAATGCAACAATTTGGACATTACCTAATAGAGGTCAGAGTAATAGTAATTACAAAACATGAAGCCAGTCTTTAGTAATGACATTAGTGGCCTATGAATACCTTGAAATTTCTTGTACCTCTTTCTTTTTCTCCTGTTCTTATTCAGATTACCTTTCTGTTTCACTTTCAGCTGATGGTTCTGGTTTTCTTACCAAATAATTGCTTACTACTTGTCCTTCTGCATCGTGACGTTCTGTGGTTTTCTGGGTAGGAAGATTGTCTTAAACAGCTGCCTGGAGCAATCCAACCCCCACAACTATCACTGCTAACGCTCTGAGGGGACTATCTTTAGACCTTATGCAAAGGATGGGTTTGGACCATGATTTTGGGGTACAAGGATGAGAAAACACATCAAAAATTTTATATGATAGTATCTGATTTGAGTTAGAACGCAAGTACTGTGACAGGCCTTAACATCAACTTTATAAAAGTGACTAAATATATGTTAGATGTTTAAATTATATTCATATTCACTATATCTACATTTCAAAACTATCTGAGATTAGGAAGAGATCTGAAAGAAAAAACTGTCTTGGTTATTAAGGGAAGCCATTAAATACTGAAGTGTATTTAATATGCAAAGATATAAATAAATGTTACATATTTATTAACATTTAACAAATCTGATATTCCTTTGAGATTTTCCTCAACAGGCAAAGAATTGATGATTATTACAAATATCAAATAAATAATGAATATCCACAGGACTTAACAATACTCTCCTAGGTTTAGATACATTAATTTAAATCAATAAGAAATTTTTTGACTGAATACTTAAAGAAAAGCACTATTTTACACATTTTAGAGGTATTTTTTTTTTTTTTTTTTTTTTTTTTTTTGCGGTATGTGGGCCTCTCACTGTTGTGGCCTCTCCCGTTGCGGAGCACAGGCTCCGGACACGCAGACTCAGCGGCCATGGCTCACGGGCCCAGCCAGTCTGCGGCATGTGGGATCTTCCCGGACCGGGGCACGAACCCGTGTCCCCTGCATCGGCAGGCGGACTCTCAACCACTGCGCCACCAGGGAAGCCCCGAGAGGTATTTTAAAGACATGCTGAAATCGAGTGGGAAATACAGGTAGTCAGGAAGAAGAGTAAGTAGAGAGACTGGGGAAATGGCTTTAAGAATGAAAGAGACTAACAACTAATGAACAGGACCCTAGACCTCCCTTTCTGTTTCCAGTGTTCATCCAGCTAGTATAATAAGTTACGCTGTTTGGCTGGAGATCAAAATTCTGAACCTTAGGATTCTACTTTGCCACTATCACTTCCCTAGAAATCTCTGAGAAACATTAGCATATAGCACACACGCAAGATAAATTTGCAACTTTCTTAACATAAGATCTTTATCTCTGGCACCAACCTAATATTCTTAGACTGGTTTAGGCCAGTGAAAGAAATTCCTTTGCTCTGTGTTAGACACTTCCAACTTACCTTTTAAGCTAAAATTCTACCACCAGTATCTTTCCAAACTGGTGGTAAGAAATGAGAGAGAGAGAGGGAGAGAGAGAGAGAAGACACAAAGGAAAATGAAGAGAGAAAGAATTGAAAATAGTTTGAGAATGATTCTCAAGGTAAATGCGATCTGTCCTCTTCAGGATTATTTTATATGTGAGCCTCCTTCTCCCTGCACTAGCCTGAGTGAGCAGTGAGGAAGCCCTCTCCTAGAGATCAGATTTTCCAAGAGGGAAAACACCTACAGCAAAGGGTCTGTAAGAGAATTGGTCTTCACCTCATCTCCGTACTCTTTGAATGAGGAATGAAAGAAAGAGAATCCTGAAATTATTTTTTTAGTGAGTAGAATGTAAAGCTACTGAAGCATGTTGGACAGGAAAGTGATGTATGATATTCATTTTTAAAATATGGAAGAAACTGGAAGGGGAAAAATAAAGTTAGTCTGGACACTGGGAGATCGGTTTGGATGATGCTTGTTTATTTTTATGAGAATCTAAATTTAGGCAAACATATAAGAAGAGAGAGATGGGAGAGATAAGAAAGGTCAAAAATTAAAACAAAATCTTCTAAGAACAAAGACAGTTTGAATTATGCAGTTTTCAAGAAAGTAAAGAATTTAGGATGATGCTCAGATCTTTGGCTTTGATAGCTGGAACTACTGGGAAAACAAATTAGATTACATATTTCAGTGTGAAAAAAAAGGTAAAAGTGCTTAGATCCCTCTCACTAGCAATAGTTAATGTCTTATAGTGATTAGTGCTTCCTCAGGCTAAACAGAGAAACAACAGAACCTAAAACCTGTTTTAATGTACTAATAGCCTTGAATGAAGATATCAACTGTCACTTAAATAAGAAAATGATTAGGTTGTAAACATATTGGCCAATCAACTCATTTGCTGATCGTCATCAGGCATTAGCCGGTTGCCAGACAACTACATGTTCCAACTGGGAAGATTGTCTTATGCTAACCAAGGATTAGATTATTTGACATCTTTGGGGATCTTTTTATATAATCTAAAGTCCTTGCGGCAGATGGCAGTAATTTTACCTGAAGATATCTAAAAAAGTAAATTAGATTGGATGATTAAATTATTTTTTTAAATTCCCATAGTTTTCTTGGATTTAAAGGACCATCCATTCCAATTGGCTATATGGTTGGATATAAATATTTGCTAATGGATAATTGTAAGACTTTTATGTTTATTCTTATAATTTGAAAATTGTCAATGTATGTGGGCCATTTTTATTTCTTTAGTTAATTTTGGATACAACTTATTGTGCCTTTTTGAGCTTTATGTTTTCCAAAGCTCAGGAAATGGTATTTAAACATAATAGCTTGGATTGTTCTTTTAGAATACTTTAAATTCTTAGGTTGGACTATTTTCTGCTATATATTCTTATCACTTGTCAAGTTGTAGTTTATGGACAGTACAGTGTAGTCGATAAAAGTTTGGCACAAGAATCAAAAAGACTTGGATATCTGCCATTTACAGGTTGTGTAGCACACAAATTGTTTGTGTGACATACTGTTAGCAGCAAGAAACAAAACTGCTGACTCGAAAAGTGTTTATCTGTGAATAAATTTATTATCTCATAACTAAGATAATTGGTTTCCGTAAGTGTCCCTCTTCCCTGGTTCCAACATTCCTTCAATTATCCCCTCATATCTTCCCAATAAATCCCTGCATATGTACAGATGTACAACAGCTCAGTGATTTCCTTAAGACCCAGTAATCTGCCTGTCCCTTAGCAACTGTATTCTTGTGGACATGAACAAAAAAATACATAGCTCCATTAACTACTGGAGACTATCTTGTAGCCACAAAGCAAACAGTCTTAGAATGAAGCCAACACTGAACTCTCTGTAGACCAGGAACAGAAAGATCTTAGATCCTTGAGGACATCACTGAGCTACAGATCCCTGTACCTAGCAAGTTTCCTTCCCTTGAACTTCCAGTTATATAGGATAATAAAGTTCTTTATTGATCAAGTTGATAAAGAGGGCAGGAGTTTTTGTACTGCTATATACAGAGTCAAAGTGGCAGATCCAGAAATCAAAGCCCACGTTTATTTAACTCCGTTCCTTTTACCTATGTCATACAGTATCTATAAACCATGATTAGAGAAACAGAAAGAAATACAAAGAGAAATTTAGCCCAAACATTAAAAATTTCTTTAGGCTAATTAAGTCATCTTTGGACACAAATGCACACTTGGACCAGTGTGAGTCAGCAAAGGAATGCCATGAAGTGCTTGTTTTAGACTCAGAACCAGTTCCTGGAACTTTGAAATAAGGTGATCTTCTTCCGAAATATATGGCTATATTGGAGGAGTGGTGATTTTTTTAACATTATAAAAAAAGTTCTCCTAGAAAGATTTGAGAGGAGTAGAGAAGAGATGTTAAGGAAGTGAAAAATGGTGTGTGATCTTGGACATATTATTTAAATTATCTTGGTCTTAATATTGATACAAAATGGAGACAACAGTAGTAGTAACAGTAGCTATTTCTTTGAGTTCTTGTGATGATTGAATAAAATAATACATATAAAATGCCCAATGCAGGTACATTCTAAAACTTCAATCAACCCTAGTAGTTAGTAGTTAATTTTCCTCAACATTCAGAAGAAAATTCCATAGTGTGTAGTTGTGCTGGATTTCTCCAGATTCACTCTCCAGCCTGTCAGCCTTCTCTGCATCCTGTGATCTTGGCCCATCCTACCCACGTCATTGAATTCCCTTGCCCTGCAGCTTCTGGCTGTTTGATCAGTGTGAGACATTGACAGGAAATGAGAAGAAGGGAGAAGAGAGAACTTGGAGTATTTATTTATTCCCCAGGTTTCATCTCTTTGAGTTGCTATGGATTGACTGCATTAATCTACCAAAAGTCACAGTTCCTCTCTGACTATTTTCAGCACAGGGATATCCTCTCCAGATTGCAATAGCCACCCTGTTTCTTTGCCAATTTGATCAAAGGGTGTTTACAGTTCCCTCTGTTGCTGGCCCTAGGGTAGTACTGGGTTATGCCTGTGAGTTTCCTTACACTTGACTACATCTTTGCTTATTCAACTTTCCTCAAATTACACATTTGAGTGTACATTACATTTACTGGTGGGACTCTGATTGATACTATCACTTGTATTTTTCAATTTTCTACTCAATTCTGCTTTTATTGCTACTAGTGGTAATTTTAATTTTCATATTGCATAATTTTTTTTTTTTGCAGATCTTTCTGTATCCCAGATCAATTATCATTTCTGTAGCCTCTCTTCCTACAACTCTTTGCATCTTTTTTAAAGTTGTCGTATTTTTCTTGTATCCTGTTGAGATCCACACAGAATCTGTTTTTGGTGAGAGTACCAGTAGAGGTTTCTGGCTTTTGGTCAGCAGCCATGGAGTTTGGAGCTCAGCATCAGCCATTCAAGATCTGATGTTTACGGGCAGCTGCAGAGTCAGTGGGATTTTCACTGGTGCAGTCCTAAGAGGTTGCAGGAATTGGCTCATGGGTGATATTCTATCAATCCTGATTTTACGGTTTTGGAGAATCTGAGAACTCTCTATTTTAAAAAATGACTTTCTTCTTATTAAACTGGTTCTTTTGTCAATCATGAATCCTGACCATTACCATAGGTCTATTTTTTTAGTTCATGCCAGAAGAAAGATTAATCCTGCCAGATACTGTTTTTGGCAACAAGCAGATCATGTAGATCTGCTTTGGCTTTACTCAATACTTGGGCATTAGTAGAATTTCTCTTCTGAGATTTTTTGATCTGATGTTAGAATGACATGCCTATGTGCTAGCCCAATACCTTTCTAATGCCTAATGTCCATTTTTTCCTATTATGCCTTTCTGCTGATCAGAGTCAAAATATTGTACGCATCTTCCTGGTACTCTGGCACACTAAGTTAATGAAATAACTTTAAAAATTATAATTCCTAGGATGCATTGATTTGAGGAAATCTTCCTTTCTCTTTCCTACCCTTGAGCACTTTAGTTGTTAAACTATTGTATATCATTCAACATTTGCATGCTCCTATATCACAAACTCCTTGCTTCTTCCACCTCAACCTCCCCACATTGCCTTAACCCTGAAATCCCCCCTTCTCAATCGTCCCATCTCTGAACATTTCTAATTTCCCCTCCAAGTTAGAATTTTGAATGAATAGAGAGAGAATAATTTTGATGGCCGGCAGAAATAAAGGTGAATAGCCTACATTCTTAAAAATGTTTATAAACTTTTAGTTTTAGTTAGGCAATAATATGTGTTCCCAAGATAAGGTAAAAAAATTGAAGTAAAAACCAAATATTCTCCTACTTTCAGACCAATGACCTTGCTAAAAAGCAAAGATGAGTTGGTGCTTCTGAATTTCTCCATTCAACTTCATTTGCTGTAAATTTATTGAAAATTCATTATAAATCTTACAGAAACGTTATATTTAAAATGTCCATTGATAGATGAATGGATAAAGATGTGGCATATATATACAATGGAATATTACTCAACCATAAAAAAGAATAAAATAATGCCATTTGCAGCAACATGGATGGAACTAGAGGTTATCATATTAAGTGAAGTAAGTCAGACAGAGAGAGATAAATGTCATATGATATCACATATGTGGAATCTAAAAAAAATAATGCAAATGAATTTATTTACAAAACAGAAATAGACTTACAGATATAGAAAACAAAATTATGGTTACCAAAGGGGATAGCGGGGGCGAGGAGTGGGGAGAGATAAATTAAGACTTTGGGATTAACATATAGACACTACAATATATAAAATAGGTAACCAACAGGGACCTACTGTATAGCACAGAGAACTGTATTCAATATTTTGTAATAACCTATAAGGGAAAAGAATCTGAAATAGAATATATATACATATATATGTATCTATAACTGAATCACTGCTGTACACTTGAAACTAACAGCATTTTAAATTAACTATACTTCAATGAAATAATAAACTCAAAAAATATATAGGACTGCATGTCTACCCATTAGTTACTTAACAAATTACTACAAACTGGGAAGCTTAAAGCAGAAACTTATTTTTTCACAGTTCTGGAGGCTATATGTTTGAAATCAGGGTATCAACATGGCCACGTTTTCTTTGAAGGCTCTAGAGAAGAATTCCTCCTTGTATCTTAGCTTTTGGTTGTTGCTGGTAATCTTTAGCTTTACTTGACTTGCAACTTCTATCACCCCAGTCTCTGGCTGTCCTTACGTGGCCTTCTTCCTTATGATTGTGTCTGTGTGTTCAAATTTCCCTCTTGCTTTGTGACCACCTAGAGGGGTGGGATAGGGAGTATGGGAGGGAGACGCAAGAAGGAGGAGATATGGGGATATATGTATATGTATAGCTGATTCACTTTGTTATAAAGCAGAAACTAACACACCATTGTAAAGCAATTATACTCCGGTAAAGATACTAAAAAAAAAATTTCCCTCTTCTAATAAGGGCATCAATCATATTGGGTTTAGCACTCACTTCACTCCCATCCATTATGATCTCATCTTGACTTGATTACATCTGCAAAGACCTTATTTCCAAATGAGGTCACACTCAACAAGTTCCTAGTGAATTCGTAGTGTCCTGGTGAATGTGAATTTTGATGGAACACTACTGAACTCAGTACAGCATGTAAACTTTGGTTTCTACCCCCACTCTGCCTTCATCTTATTTTCCTATCCTTATTTCTCTTTGTCACAATTCATTCTCAACTTTGAAATTTTATGTAACATTGAAACATGGATCTTTATAAAATGTAATGAACCATTTTTTATTTTAAAAAATTTAAGGTGCAAAAGTAGACATAAAAATGTTTAAAACATCAACTTTTTCAATCTGCTTTCAGATTCTTCCAAAGCATTGATGATAAATCACACTTTTGTTGATAGTATAACATGTATGTATGTATATACTTTTTAGTATTTTGGTCTCTCCATAGATGTCTATGAGAAAGTGGGGTTGGAATGTGCTAAGGACAGTTAGCCATATAACCTGCATTATTTTAAACTAGAACTTTGAGTTGTTTTTTTTTTTGGCGGTATGCGGGCCTCTCACCGCTGTGGCCTCTCCCGTTGCGGAGCACAGGCTCCGTACGCGCAGGCTCAGCGGCCATGGCTCACGGGCCCAGCTGCTCCGCGGCATGTGGGATCTTCCCGGACCGGGGCACGCACCCGTGTCCCCTGCATTGGTAGGGGGACTCTCAACCACTGCGCCACCAGGGAAGCCCTGACCATTTTTTTAAAAAAGGAATGAAAAGTTTAAGAGCCAATTATGATGAGCCTTGGGAAGAAACAGTAATACTTATACCAAAATGATGCAAGCAGAAATGATTGAGATTACATGAAAAGCCAAAGATGAAATTCTTTCCAGATGTTCATCTTCAGCATACCTGTCCCTGAATAAAATGTCACAATTTCAGAGAACTGGATCAAGATAGGGAGGCAGAGGTTGACTCTACTACCTGTAACTTTGAGCTGGTGATTTAATTTATCTTAGTTTTAATGTCCCCAGTTGTAAATTGGGAATAATATTTACCTCACAAGTATGCTTTTACTTAAATCGTATAATGAATGTTAAAATATGTTGTCCAGATTTTGTCAGTAGACATTGTATAAATGCCTTTTCAAGGTGAACCACAAACACTGACTCCTACAGACCTGTAAGTCCTCAGTCTTGTGTGTACAACCATCTGTTGTTCTGCCCAAAACTGTCAAGTGTGAAAAGGCCAAATCTGTTTCTAAACATTACACCTACACCATTTCTTGATGTACTCAGTTTCTGTGTTGTCTTTTTTTGTCAGCATTGCCTTGGAATATTCAAATTTTCTTTTTTACTGATGTAGCATCCATTGGTATTTACCAAATAGGAATTTACAAAAAAGTGTCAAATGCATAGTGTACAGTGGAATTTACAAAAAAGTGTCAAATGCATAGTGTTCAGATTAAACAATCATATTCTCAGATTAAACAATCATATTCTCAAAGACTTTAATTAATTTCAACTGAAATTAAACAATCAGATTAAACAATCATATTCTCAAAGACTTTAATTAATTTCAACTGAAAGAGAAGAAATACATGTCTATAGCATTTTTAACATTTTAGGGACGTTATGTATATATAAGAATTTTGTATATTATATATGTGTGCATATATGTATACACATATAATATACAGCTTAAAAATAGAGTATTAACAGTAACTTTTAAACCTGCTCTGAGCTTCTCCCAAATTGTATTTCCTACCCACAAAGTAAATAATATTATTAGTTTTATGTTAATTATTCCTTGCTTGCTTTATAGTTTTTCTACATATGTGAATTATTTTCAAGTTTTTTTCTTTTAAAATTTTATGTGAGTGGAATAATACTGAATAGATTCTTGAGCGGCTTGTTTTATCATATTGAACATATTATTGGGCTGGCCAAAAAGTTCGTTCGGGTTTTTCTGTAACATGTTATAGAAAAACCGGAGCTTTTTGACCAACCCAGTATTTTAAAGAAGAAAATCTATGTTGACTCATATAGCTATAGTTGATTCATTTTCACTATTATATAGTATCCAATTGTATGTTTTCATTTTTATGTCCACTATACATTTATCTTTCTGCCTACCAAGAGATATTAGAATTTTTTTAGAATGTTTTAGAATTGTTTTCTTTTTTTCCCAATTTTTTTGCTATTTCAAAACAATGCTTCTTTGAATATCCTTCAGTATGTCTCCTGATGCACATATGCATTTCTTTAGGGAGAATTCCTATAAATGGAAATTCTGGGTCTTTGGGCATACACATATTCAAATTTACTAAGTAATGAGAGACCATTGAAAACTGATTTTGCCAGTTTACAGTTACACAAGCATAGGTGTTCATATACAACTTCCTATATTGTTCCACATCTTCAGCAGCTCTTGCCATTTCCCAGTTCTGTTTTGGTCCATTCGATGGATATTAAATGAAATCAATGTAAATCTTATTTTGTATTTTTCTGATTAATAATACAGTTGATACATTTTCATTTGTTGTTTAGCAATTCAAACTAGGTCTTCTATGAAATGCTTTTTGTGGTGGTTTTTTGAGGATTTTTTTTTTGGCAATGTGTCTTATTCATCTGAGTTGATTTTATAGATATTCTGGATGCTGGTCTTCTGATGTTATGTGCTTTACTATTACTGTTTCTCTTTTAGTAATTTTTCCTCTACTGTCTTTATAGTATCTTCTGATGAAGATAAATTCATAATTTTAGAAATACTTTATTTGTATTAATATTTTATGTTGTGATTACCTGTTGGTGGGAATGTAAATTGGTGCAGCTACTGTGGAAAACAGTATGGAGGTTTCCCAAAAAACTAAAAATAGAATTTCCATATGATCCAGCAATTCCAATCCTGGGTATATATTCGAAAAAAAGCAAAAACACTAATTTGAAGAGATACATGCACCAATGTTCATAGCTGAATTACATACCATAGCCAAGATATGGAAGCAGCCTAAATGAATGTCCATCAACAAATGAATGGATAAAGAAACTGTGGTATACATATACAAAGAAATATTACTCAGCCATTAAAAAGAATGAAATTCTGCCATTTCCAACAATGTGGATGGACCTAGAGAGTATTATACTTAGTGAAATACATCACACAAAGACAAATACTATATGTTATCATTTATATGTGGAATCTAAAAAATTAAAACAATTTTATATAACAAAACAGAAACCCAGTCACAGATATAGAAAACAAACATAGATACCAATGGTGAGAAGAATGGGGGAAGGGACAAGGTATGGGACTAAGAGATACCAACTACTATGTATAAAATAGAGAAGAAACTAGGATATATTTGTACAGCACAATAAAATATAGGTATTATTTTGTAATAACTTTAAATGGAATATAATGTATAAAAATACTGAATCATCATGCTGTACACCTGAAACTAATATAGTATTGTAAATCAACTGTACTTCAATTTAAAAAAGAAAGATTAGGGGACTCCTTGTGCTAAGGAGACTTTGACAAGGGCAGTGCAGGTCAAAGACAGTTCTCTCTTCATCTCCTCTGATCTGAGACCTTGATAGCTGATTCAAGGATGGCTCAAGCTACCCAAACTCACATGCCATAAATATAATGTATTTATTTTAAATAAAGTGTGTAGCTCACTAGGGACTGGGAAGAAATTATATAAGATCATTTGTTACAACATGGTTAAATACAAATGAGATGTGAGATCAATGGAAGGTATATTTCTCTTTTCTGTTTTCCATTTTATAAATGAACCTGGATTCCCAGGAAGAAGGAAGATAGTAGAAACAGTCATGTGTCATACCTGTATTCTTCAGCTACCTCCTCTATCTTTATCCCTTCTTAGCACCAGGAACTGCCATCTATGGAAAGGAGAGGATAGGGCATGCTTTCCAGGAGATAACCCAAGAATGAACTAAACCCTGTGGTATAACCAAATGTGACATTTAGAGTAAGGCTGAGTGTCCTGCTAAAACCCAAATGTGAAAGTATCAGAAGAGAAAGAGAGCTGAAAGAATATATGTTAAAATATACAGCCACTATGGAGAACAGTATGGAGGTTCCTTAAGAAACTAAAAATGGAACTACCATATGACCCACTAATGGGCATATAACCTGAGAAAACCATAATTCAAAAAGAGTCATGTACTACAATGTTCATTGCAGCTCTATTTACAATAGCCAGAAGATGGAAGCAACCTAAGTGTCCATCGACAGATGAATGAATAAAGAAAACGTGGCCCATATATACAATGGAATATTACTCAGCCATAAAAAGAAACGAAAGTGAGTTATTTGTAGTGAGGTGGATGGACCTACAGTCTGTCATACAGAATGAAGTTAGTCAGAAAGAGAAAAACAAATACTAACACATATATATGGAATCTAAAAACAAAAAATGGTTCTGAAGAACCCAGGAGCAGGACAGGAATAAAAACGCAGATGGAGAGAATGGACTTGAGGACACAGGGAGGGGCAAGGTTAAGCTGGGATGAAGTGAGAGAGTGGCATGGACTTATATATCCTACCAAATGTAAAATAGATAGCTAGTGGGAAGCAGGTGCATAGCACAGGGAGATCAGCTTTGTGCTTTGTGACCACCTAGAGGGATGGGATAGGGAGTGTGGGAGGGAGATGCAAGAGAGAGGAGATATGGAGATATATGTATATGTATAGCTGATTCACTTTGTTATAAAGCAGAAACTTAACACCCCATTGTAAAGCAATTATACTCCAATAAAGATGTTAAAAAAGGGGGGGTGGATAGAAGAACACAATGAGAAAACTGGGAACAGTCATTCAGACTTGCCACTTTCAAAAGTGGTAACCTCTTGGTTGTTTTCACCTGCAGTCGTTTGCAACATCTAGTTTGCAGTTTTATATAGACACCAAACCTAAGCAATAGAATTATTCTCCTGCTTTTAACCCAAATACAATTGATTAAAGCTCAATAAGAGCTACATACAACATATGTAATAAATGCAAATCAGGAAATATATACATTATAGAAAATGAAACAAAAAAGAAAGTGCTTTCTTTACAAAGCTAATAGTCTCTAACTGGATGCTATATTGAGATAAACAAGAAATAATCACAGAAAAACTGCAAAGAAAAACTACTACTAAAATTACAAATTTACATTAAAACTATCATGTAAAAGAAATTATCCAATTCAGTGAATTATTGTGCATGAAGTCTTGGGTTCTTGACAGTCTGTTTTTGGCAAGAATTTAACCGCTTCTCTGTAATTTTTCTAAACCTACACAGGTGATACAAAGGACAAAACTTAGCAAACTTATATGGGAAAGAAAGATAGTAGAAATTTTTATAAAGTGAGCACATGAAGTAAGGTCTTTAGAGGATACATGTTATAAGCAGTGCGGTGTGAACATTATTATATTGCTCTTTACAGAAGTGAAAATCATTTATCACCTACCATGTCATTTTTGATACAGAATCACACTTTGCCTTATTCTTTTTGACTCAAAAATAATTATCTCCTGTGTTTGTTACAGTAATAAAGATAATCATAATTCGCTCTTCTAGTGTACTTTTCCTCCTAAGAGTTTAAGCACTTTAGAGCAAACTATTACACTTGTCTTCATAAAAACCCTGCAAAGTAGGTATATAGAGATAAATGGCCATAGAAGATGAATAGGGGAAAATGTTTTAACCTGGAGAGTTGGATTCTTATTCATCTTGGTCGTTTGAGCCAGAGAACTGGAGTCTGCATCATGAATGTAGATTTGAAATTCTCCCAAGATACCAAATATTTTTTCCTTGATCTTAGAGGTAAATGTGAACATTTTTTTTTACTTGAAATTTTGGCCTAAGTTAAATTGAGATATGTTGTCAAAGTTTCCATCAAATGGAATATTACTGAAAGAATAAAAATACATTTTTGCAAAGGATTTTTGGCACAGCCCGTAGCAGCATCCTCACTTAACAAATATAGGCTCATTAAATATGTATATGTTTCATGTACAGTAAGTTTCATGTTAAGGCCAAGAATTAATATATGTACCAAGCTAATGATTTAAGGGAATTTTGTATTTAAATACTTCCAAGGAACCCATACAGGTAAGATCTTTTATAGGCAATGCCAAATCATTTCTAGAACTAGAAAATAAAAATGGTCAATCTTTGTCCTTCTAAAAGAATAGTTAAGAATTATTCTGATTGACTCTAACATGTGTTTGATTAATCCATCCTGAAGCATGAATAATTTAACTAAATTTTCTGGAGTTTGAAAGAATTAATTTTAGTCACAATTTCTAAACTTTGGGGAATATGTTCAAATATGGGAGAATCCAAGATTGAATGGAGTCTGCTAAATCCTCTTTATTTTGTTTCATCTTGTGAGATGTAGTAAATCCTATTGTTGTCTTCCTATAAATTAAAATAGGAGTATCTCAGTCACCTAGCTAAGTTATATGAAAGAATATTGAAAATGGGTGTTAAAAATGTGTCATTTATAGCCAGAAAAGTTAAAGTGTCTCTCTTTTTTTTTTCTTTTACTGTTTTGAGCCAGTGTGTTATTTGGACTGTAACATTTTGTATCATCATTAAAATCCATACAAATGATTTTAGAAATACCAGAATTAAGTATTTTCTTTACATGCATGCTTACTGATCCTGTCTTCATAAAGACATAAATGTAAAAAATAAGGTTGTTTCCACACTGGCAAAATGCAGTGTACTATTTTGCAAGATGCACTGCACTGTTTGCATATTTGACACTGTTACAGCTCTCTTACAAAATGGCATTCATTACGCCCATGCTGCCAACTCTATCAATTCCATTTGATAGTGAAAACAAACCCAAGGTTTATTGTGATGATATGGAATCGGGTACAACCATATTCCAAATTGCCAAAAAAAAAAAAAAAGAAGCAGTTGGAGAGTATAGGACTCCATTCCTTCCTTTTTTTGTACAATGAACTGACTCTTTACTGACTACATTTAGATTTTAATATCTTATTTGCCCTTTGCCCCATTCTTTATTTTCTATCTCACTGTATTTTCAATTGAATTGTAGATATTGGCAACCTATTTCTGATTCCATGTGGTAATAGATAAATATGCAGATGAATGGATAGATACATAGGTAGATATATGGATAAGTAGGTAGGTAGATAGATAGATAGGTAGGTAGATAGGTGATGGATGAATACCCTCAGGGCGCATGAGAGTGGGAGGGAGGGAGGGGGGAGAGAAACAGACAGACAGACTGACTGACTAGACGGAGGTAGGGAGAGAGGAAAACAGTATAAAATTTAATCTGAAGAACCATAATAGAAAAATGTATTGCTATTCCCATTTTATAAATTGGGAAACTGAAACTCACAGGCGTTAAGCACATCACCCCGCATCACACACTGATACGTGATGGAGTCAGGTCTATGTGCAGATCTGGAGAGGATGAAGACTGACAAATAGATTAATATTTAGATTGTTGCCCATACTGAATATGGATAAGGATCACTAAGTATATATGGACTGGAAACCAAAAGCTTATTTCCCACACACTTGTAAGTCATAGAAAAATATTGTAAAATGTCAGAAAAAGGGAATTTCCAAATGAATTTAATGAAGGAAATAACAACAGGTACCTTTCAAAACTTGAAGACTGATAGACAGTTTTTGTGACCAGATTTTTAAAAACTGATTTATTTGTATGTTCTGTTTCATTTGATTTGTAAAATTGTTCATCTGCTACCCAATCATATTGACTAGAAGGAAATATGGCTTTTTAGCAGTTCTTGCTTTCAGCATCTGGAAATTGTTTTAGATTTTTATAATCCCTTTTCTCATTGTTGAGTCTAACTCATGAGAACTTCTCTCTTACTGTTACTTTAAACAACCTGCGATCATACAGACTGAGGTTCCCTGAGACTGTGAGTTCCTCCATTGTAATACACTTATTTCCTATTCATTTCATTACAGTGGGTTAAGAACAGTTACAAGTGGGGAGTTTCAGGCTGTCACATAGGATGTGTAGCATTCTAGATTTCTGAATGAGAACATCAACTATATGAAGTATTATAAGTATTTCTATCCTACACCATGAAATAAGAAATCTATCCAAGTAAGAGTGTCATCCATCTATATGTTTTGCAAGTACGGAGACTTCATGAAATTGGACTCAAGTTATAGGAAGTACAAAGAAAACCACTTCTCAGGTGGCATCGTAGCTTTTATGTCCTTAAGCATTTATTTTTAACTTCGACTATTCTAAAGTGGCAAAATGTTATGCCTCTATTTCCAAATCTTAAAAATTCCGTCGATTATTTGACTTTATATATTAGAGTTGTAAACTAGATACAATATTTAGATTTCAATATGATGTCTGCCATGATAATAGATTGACACCTGGGTTTTATATACTGCAAACAGAAATAAGTCCATATTTAATAAACAAATATAAGGTCTCAATAATACGAGGTAACTTTTGTATGGAGTTATCTTTTACATAGTCACTCTTTTAGGATGATAAACATATTATCAAGTTATCAACAATTTATAAAATTGTTTATGCCACAAAGATAAAATTAGGCAACAGTCTAGAGTGGTCGATTCTTTGAACTAACCATTATAATTAGCCATTTTATTATAATATTTCTGTATTATATGATATACAGCATGAAGACATAAAAGCTTATCAATTTAAAAAAAGTAAGGTTCAAACCAAAGAGAAAATTAGAATTTTGACTCTAAAAAATTCTGGTTCCAAAGATTCAAGATCCAATGACGTTTTGTGTTTAAAACTATGTAAAAGAAGCACAGGAAAAATATTAAAAAATAAAATCACTGCAGCTAAGTCAAAGTTCTCATTTAACTCTAGGCTTTATAAGTCTGTTGTCTGTTTACAGACAAAGCTTTCTAGCAAATGGGAGGAACACTAAATGGTAAATACTGATGTTCTTCGTAGAAGGCCTTTTTATCACTAACCAACTATATAAAAAGTTTATGTGCTCATCACATCATGGCACAGATGAAAATCAACATTTCAAAGAGCCAGAGCCATTGTTCTCTGAATTTACCCTGTTCAGACCATCATCCAAGCAAGAGAAATAAAACAGATTAAGGGGTTCAGCAATTTTCAACATCACAGAGTCCATTCCAAAGGGGATGTCTGCTCTAACAAAGATCTGGATGTCGTGTTAGCCAGTGCATCAATTGTGCTCAAAGAGCCACAATGCAACCCTCGGCTGTGGCTATGAGATAAGAATTCTGGTTAATAAGAACAGTTCTAGGACAGGCACAAATGAGATTACAGGACAGAGACCCAAGTTATGCCAAAACTCAAGATGACGTTTTTCTCTTTAGCTGTCACAGATGGGATGGCTTAAAACGTTCACACCACATCATCTTTTAAAGAGAAAATTGTGGGGGGAGAAAAGAGGGTTTTCAAGAACTAAATGTGATAAAATGACAGAGAATTTGAACTTAAAGGAAAAAAAAAAAAGAGAACTAACCCTTTTACAACACTGGCACATTACTGTTGAGGATTTTGGCAGAACATATTTACAACAGATTTCATGTAGGGGATAGAATCCAAAAACTACTCCTCCCCTAATTTTGAACTGAATTCTCCCCCTCTTTGAAAAAAGAAATATAGGAAGAGATAAAAATAACTTCATTTTTGGATTATATGGAAATTTGAAAGGAATCAGTCCAGCAGGATAGATTACCAACTGGAAAATTTGGAAGGAAAGTAAGGTCTGGGATTTCCGGCTTAAAGCTGGTGGACTCAGAATTTGTCACAGAGGTTAGTTCTCTCCAAGGGGGAGCCAGCCACACTATACAAGAGTACCCCCTGTTGGTTGGCTGGCCAGAGAACATTGGCAGTGCCTGCTGTGGCAGCTGCTCATTTAAACTTCTACCCTGAAATTTGCTAAAAGGAAAACAAGAAAGGTTTGAGAGGCCAGGGAGGAGAAGGGAAGCAGGAAGGATACCATGTGAGGAGGGAAGTTTGGGATGCAGATTTTCTTTAATTCTTTTGTTAAGATAGAAAAATAATCAAAGGCAATTACAGAAAATAGGGGGACAACACTGTGACCAAGTTTTATCCAAAGACATTAAGTCATTGTCAATGCCAATGTGTATCTAATTATGGCTTTTTTTTTTTAACCATAATTGTACCTCTGAATTATTACGGTGCAAGCCAAATCCTCACCCTTCTCCAAAACACTTTGGCCAGATGATTCAGAGGTCATAGAATATATTTGTATTCCAAAAGAAGATAATGATAGTATTTTATTTCTCTGAATGATGCAAGTAGGGTCCAAAAACTTCCTCACCCTTCCCAATATTTAATCAATGTGAGGAATAAGCTGAAAATGAACAGAATTCTGAGATAAGTACAGCTATCCATTAAAAACATGACTGTGTCTGAAATGGTATCAGATGCAAAAAGGAGACCTGAAAGGAAAACAAACAAACAAAAAAACCAAAACTCTATGGTGTGTGCTGCAAATTAGTCCGACTGTTTTAGTTTTAACAGTAACATATAATTGTATTGAAAATAATTCTATCATAAGAAATATACACACCACTGTGCTGAGTTGGAGTATTAGCAAAAGCTGGGAAAGTCTGAATCGGGTTTTTTGTAATCTTTAGAGCAAGGATACACTGGGGTTCTAAAAGGTTAATGAACCACTTGTGGTAGACCTTTCCTTCACATTTTAACTCTGTTTTATTCCTGATAGAACCATTAACTTCTACACTAACCTTTCTGCTTGTTACTATTACACACATTCTACCCACTAAAGCTTTCTATTGATTTTCGCCAGTGAGGTTTTGTAAAATGTAGCTTTAAATACATGGTTTCTGCAGTTGTGTTAGCATCAGCCAGTGTTTGTGAAGACAGAGATTGTCTCTGGTTTTAATTTTTTTTATATATTGTGATTCAAATACTCTTGTTATGATTGTTTTCGCCAGAAATCTTCCCTAAAGCTTTCACATTTGTACTTTTTACATTGTATGGCAAATAGAATTTTATTTAATTTCTTATTTTTAAATACTATGTTTATCCTAAGTATGCTAGAAAGTATATAACTTTAATTTTCTGTTGTTCAATATGTTTTCCATTACTGTGAGTGTGTGTGTGTGTATGTGTTTTGGAATGAAAGATTAAGAACAAGAGATAAAAACAATGCATATAAGTAGATATACAAATAGTTATATCATGCGAATTTTTATTTAAAAGCTTACATAATTTGTTGAAATGAATGCATGATATTCCTAAACAAAAATATTCAAGACTAAATTTAGCTCTGTGAAAATCATGTCAAAAATACAAGTTCAGTATGCCTTAAGTAAGAATACTATGAAGAAGTTAGCCCTGCAATTTTAATATGAGTTCCCTACTTTGTTTTGAGTATTTTAAAATGGTTGTATTATTTTTCTAATTTTAAATACCATCTTCTAAAATCAATATCCTTCTTTTAAAATCCTTTCAGTCTATTATTTGTTCAGTTTGAAAATGTCTTCTAATTTAGAGGAGTGACACATCAAAATAGCTGGTAAGAAGAAAAATAAATATTAATCCACATATGTTATCTCAACTCTGAGATGAAGTTAGAATATGGTTTGATCATTGACTGTCTCCTCACTATACTATAAATCTGAAGTTTGGGAAATATCCTGACTCCCTTTAAAATTTAAAATCCTTGCTCAGAACTTCAGTACTTTATTTTAAGATCTCAAATACTAGAACAGTTGCCTGATGATCCAGAGTATGTTAAATCAATCATGGTAGTTAACAGAAATGATCAAAAAGGCATGGTTCATTCTCAGTAGTAAAGGAGTTCAAAACAAGTCTCCCCAAAATGTGTCACTTTGGCATGTAGACTATTTTGAGCTGGAGGCAGGCAAGACCCAGCAGACTCAAGAAAATCTTTTACCTCTCCCTTAACTGCCTAAGAGAATTTAGATGGAAGGCCTGGTCCAGGAAGAGAACCATCACCAGAGATGATTACAGAGAGTAGGGGCTAGGTGTGCTAAGCTGTTGGGGAGCTCAGATGGGCCTGGAGATCAAAGTCTTCTCTGTGTCCCATTGTCTCTGCATGGCATGGCAAATCTTTGTTTACCAAACGCTTGCTCTTCGCATCTTCCTGTGACTTGTCTTCCTTCCCTTTGAAGCCCCAGACATCTACCCACTTTTCCTTAGCTGAGAATAGAATATAAGCCTCAATTACCTGACTGCCTCTCAGTCTCATATTCTTATGGGACCCTTGTATGTACATAGTCAAATTTGGTTTTCTTCTGTTAATCTGTCCTATGTTAATTAATTATTAGACTAGCCAAAGAGCAAAGAAGTGGAGAAGAAAAATTTTTCCTTCCCTACAGTAGCAAATGTCTAGACCTTTATGGAACTCTTATATGCATTAAATAAATAAATATGTGTGTGTAAATTTTATTTTGTGAGAAATAATAATTAAAGGCTATTTTTGCTCATCTTTCAGTTAGCCATTCTAGGTGGAAAGCTAAATTTTTCAACCAAAAGATGATAATGTATCTGTAGTCAACAAAATATCTTGAACTAACTGAAGACCAAGTATATAAGAAAATGCTTGGGGTTTTGGAAGTTGTTCTTACTAATCAAACCTATAAAGGAATACAGACAGATAGTCTGAAACACCAGCACCATGGAAGTGTTAACTCATTTTCTTTAAAGGAATCCATTTTCACCATAGGACAATGGATTTTAAGTGGTCAGCAATTTTGTTTTACTTCTGGGTTATTTGATAATATACAGCAGCTGGACATTGCTAGTTATTAGATGTCATTTCTCTCATGTCTTCTCTCATGTCTTTCTCTCATGTCTTCACAAACACTGGCTATCAGTCTTTCTACTGACAGAGAACTAGCAGTAAAATTTAACAGCTTTGAAATATAAAATTATAGCATTGATCAGTTCCTTTATGTCAGGCCGTTGATCGGGAGATCAGAATCACCTGGTGTGACGACAGACGTCTTAAGGTGTAGAGGAAGACCGGATGCCAGTTGACAAAGTGCACTTTCGGTGGAAAATCCAGAAAGTGGGTGGGTGACAGGAAGCAGGAGGTCTACTAGAGAGAACATGAATGTCAAAGCAGTGTTATTGTGTATCTTTATTTTAAAAAGACAGTCACAGAAAAATGATCTGGAACCTGCATTGCACTTGATATCATCTTCCTTTCAATTCTAAGAAAATGAATAACACCACTAGAGAAGATCATAAAGAAATTATTGTCCTTAGGAGGAAGCCAAACTTTAGGTAAGACAAGGTGGAGAAAATTTCAGAGAGGTAGTTAACACCTATGGCCTCTTTTGGTTACAGAGTGCACAATGAGAATGTTTGGGCAGAAGAGGAGAGAAGGAAATTAGCAAAGTAATAGATAGATTTCCAGAGCTTTAAGTGGCCTTGTGCAGTGAGACCTGACTGTTTTAAGCCCTTGAGGTTACTTAAAGTACTTCAGATGCTACCTGAAAGGGGGTCTGTTTGTTAGGATGTGTGGACATAATTGCCTTCTTCTTAATCCACACATCAGCTACAGAGGAAGAGGCTGTGAGTGTCAGAATAGAGCTATCTGACATGGGGGTATGGACCCTCCCATGGCTGAGAGTAGGTAAGGGGCAGTCCCCCCAAGCACAGTATTTAATCTCTGTACGTTGGGGCTCTGCTTGATCAGGGGTCCCAGGTCACTGCCCTCATGGCTTCACATGACATGAGGGATCTGACGTCATTGTGTGGTAATATATACTTTGTAGTGGTATTTGGGAAGACAGCTGTGGCATTATAGGGCATCTTTTGGCCTTACATGACCAGGTCACAGCTAAGGTGACCCTAAGTAGAGCCTCCAAGAGCTCATAGGGACTCTATGTGAGAGCATTCATTGCTACCATGAAATACTGAAGGCCACTAAATATATCATATCACTTAATTAAAATTTAAGCTGTAATTGATAGAAAAATATGCAGTTGTCCTTGGAAAGGGGAAAACATGTCCATACTGTTACTCAATCCTTATTCCAGCCTTTGTGCCAAGCACTGGAGGGAAAAATAGAGCAGGAAAAAAATGTGTCCCTTCAAAGAGCTTATTGTCTAGTTGAGATGACAGATAATTTTATTTCAGTATGATATGTGATACTGGTTGGTGCAAAGTACAGGAAGATCACATAGAAAGTAGACTTATTTCAGTCTTGAAGGGGTCAAGAAAGGCTTCTTAGAGAATTGTATCTACTCTGAAACATGAAGGCTGAGTAGGCATTAGTGAGGCAAAATGGGATGATAGTCCCTTAAGTTTAAGAATCAGCCCTGGCAAAGGTCTCTCAGGAGATGACTGAAAGCCTGACACATTAGCAGAGCCAATATAGGCAATGCACCAACTTAATGGGATTCAACAATGTCAGCTAGTTTTTCATTACTTTCACTTCTACTACTACTGCTACCACTGATAAAAATAATGATAATTCTAGATGCAAATTTCCAGTATATAGATGGAGGGAGACAGGCAGTTTTGAACATAATTTAAAATAAATTAAACTGGTATAATCTACATCACTTAGTATCATGTTGCTGTTAGGTGAGAAGATGCCATTCCCAAAGCAGGAAATTTAGAGAGCAACTGCTACTTTGGACAAGAAGATCATGAGAGGTTTCCAAATGTGATATATTATTGTTGACTGGAATCATTTTTTAGATACATATTGCAGGTTTTCTCAAGTAGAAATACATGATGGAAGATTAAAAGACTTTCCTACCTCCACTCCCAAATGTATTTTCCTACTACATAAATCCTCTCAGAACAGAGATGAAACCCTGAAAAAGGAGTGGGGGGCCCTAGTTCTAAATGAGATTAAGTTTCCACCATGTTGGTGGAACGGGGCTTCACTGTAATCAACAAATACTTTAAACAAATAAAATGAAAGTATTTGTATCTGAGTTCATGAACACACACATATAATAAAATAATTATGGTAACTTTTACTATTATTTTATCAAGTACACAAGTGGTCTTTCCTACTAGGAACAGTGTTCCTTGAGAGCAGTTAAGTGAAGTTTCGTCTTCATTTTAATGTTCCTTATGTCCAGTAAAGTACTTTGTTAATGGAAGGTGTTCAATAAAAGTTGTATAAATAAATAAATAAACTTACGTGCTCTCCAAGAGTCTGAAATTCTAAAAAATATTTGGCATAGTATTTTAGAATCTAATTTATCCCAGAGATAAGATTAGATGTTTGGCATTGGGTAGGTAATTGTGTAATAGAACATAGTATTGGTGACTACTATGCCCATCTAACTCCGGATACCTAAAATTAGAAATACAGGAAAATTGGGTCTTAGTATTTAAATGTATGCCATACAGGGAAAAAAGTAGTTTGAGGAATAGTTTTCACAAACACATTTACTGCTATAACAGGCCATAAACTATGCATCTCTCTTCCTTTATTTTAACCACGTGAAGTCATGAAAGGAAATATGTTTCTTAGACTCACCTTCTCCTGAAGATGATTTGTCAAGTCATTGCCCTTAACTTTTGACAACCCAATGAATTCACGAAAATAGAACTGATCCATATGCCCAAGGCTTAAAGAAATGTAAATCAGGTAGTGTATTAAAAAGGAACATCAATCCCTTTACTTGTTTTTCATGACAAGCTATGTCTATGACTAAACTCTGAGAATATTTGCTAAAAGATGAATCATATTTGTCATTTCTTCAGTAGAGTGAAAGATAATAAAGGAATGAATAAAATGGCTAAGGTAATTCTAGTGATTGTGCACACATTAATACAATTTTTACTAGATAAAGTTTTTTGTAGATCAAATGAACTTGAAAGTATTTAGCAAAGCAGCTTGGAAAATTTCCCAGGGCATATGTTATAATGCCCTCAAAGTAAGATTCTGTTCTCTAATGAGAAATAAACAGCAGTATCTAAGTTCTTTAACATTGTCCAGAGAAATGGTAATCTATAACAGTATTGTCCACGTATTCAAATCTTATTTAAATAGAATTTGAGGGGTAACATGAAGAACGAATCAGTAAAAAATTAGTTAGGTATTGATGAGATAATTTCCATCTTTCAGGCATTAACAGTCTTGAGAAAAATCCTAAACCAAAAAAAACAAACACAAAAACCTGAAAGAAAACATAGGTGTTGTAAGTGAAATTGTGAAAAATATAATGCAAAATGTCACTTAATTCCCATTTTTATGTAGAAATTAATTGCAATAGATGTAGAAAAATAAATTTAATTTTAGGACAGTATAGAGTTGAAAATTTTTGATGTTTATAAAATAAAAGGAAGGAGTTACAAAACATATATGAGACTTTTAGAATAATTGAAAATTAGATCATTGTCCCTATCAATAAAGAATAAGAAAAATAAAAGCAACAGAATAGAGGCTAAATTGAATTTTCTGAATACACTGTTCAAAGTTTTCCCATGAGGTGCTAGCAGTTTTGAAAGTACTTTTAGTGTACTTAAAGTATATTACCTTTTCCTAAGAAATCATCTGTATGCTAGTAATTGTCAGTGAGAGTTCTACTGTACAATCCTTGTCATCTTGAATATATTTTAAGTAAAATATCTTGAAGAAATATATTATTGCCATTTCATAAAACTGTTCTGCTTAGGTCCATACAGGAAAATGATCAAAATGATCAAATGTTTAGCATTGCTCTGACCCCAAAGTCCCGTGACTGAAAACTGTAGTCCTTTCCAGGCAGAATTGTGCTTACTGGAGGTTCTCATTGATATAATTCTTCAATTTTTCTCCTCACTGCATTCAGATGGATAGTTAAAAATTTTTCGGTAATGTTTCCTTTGATAAGAGTGTCCCTGTTTAATGTGTCACAATGGAGGTATTGAGTGTAGATATTTTGTTGGTAATACTGGTATTAAATATACATTTGAGGAAAAGCAAAGCCAAGAAACTTATTTTTAAAAATTTTAAAGATTTTTTTTGATGTGGACCATTTTTAAAGTCTTTATTGAATTTGTTACAATACTGATTCGGTTTTGTTTTGGTTTTTTGACCCCAAGGCATGTGGGATCCTACCTTGCTCCCCAACGACCAGGGATCAAACTCACACCCTCTGCATTGGAAGGTGAAGTCTTAACCACTGGACCGCCAGGGAATTCCCAAAGCCAAGAAAGTTTTGCCACACCATTTTCCCTCAGCCCTTGCCCACCTTGGAACAGGGCTATGTAGAATTGGTTTTGACACTTTATGTCAAAATTCATCTTGACTTGAAGGGCATTACCAAAATATCCTCGTGTTAATCTTTTTTATCACAAGGAATACAATTGAGGATTTCTTCTCAAATTAGTCTCAAGTACTATCTTTTATGTAAGTCTGAAACATGGGAAAAACAGTTTTTATTGGTAAAAGAATAAATTAAATGTAAAGGGAAATGACCATAGCTAACAAAATGTAAAAAAAGGCAGATATGGAAGGGATAGCTTATACGTGATTGAGTCCAGTTTCCAAATATCTCCTTCTTCTAGACCAATGATACATGTACACATTTTTTACTTAAAAAAGAAAAATGATTTGACAAGTACAGGATGTGTGAAGACCTGGATTAACAGAAAATTACACAAAAGAGTACTGATAGTTTAGTTTTCCACAAGTTCAATATAATCCCACAGTGTTTTGTGGCTGCTAAAAAAAAATCAAATAAGAGTCTAAACTTATAGCTGTGAAGGGAAGTGAGATCAGAATTAGTGGACTTCCAGCTAGAAGAGGCCATGCACAATGGGAAATAAATGACATGCCTCTCAATTTATTCTACCATATGTAGTTGAATGGGATGAGAGCCATGGACATAAACCCCTACCTCCACCTGTGACAGTCCATCAGCAGTGCTCCTCCATCTGGGCTCAGTCTTAGGTCTGGTGGAAATTTGGATCCAACATACCACAGCTTGATCCTTAAAGGCACCAATTGTACTAAGCCTCTAATATCTTCAGTCTGAGAGTAGGACACCAAATCAAAGTTCCATTGGGTATTATAGTGAGTTACAGGGAAAGGGCCATTAGATATCCCCGTTGAGGTAAGCCCTTCATGCACTGAGTATAAGTATTAGTCATCAGTTGAAATCTCAGAAAAATATGATCTTATCAGTAGCCTTAATCTGGAGCTAAGACATATGCTTAGAAAAGTTAGGAATTACAGGGACTCACAAAAGTTTATTATGTAGGGTTCATTTAAAGACTTCTTGAAACAAAAATACAGATATCAGTCATTGTATTCTCGTTCCTGTATGGGTCAATAACTTTGCCCTCTCATATCCTAAGTATAATATTTATGTTAATTCCAATCTGAGTAGGGTCACAGAAATAGACCTCAATGCTGCTAGAATGGGTGTTCCAATAACCTTGTAGCAATAATCCAACCTACTTAGCTAAAAAAAAGACATTATCCACCCAAGAAGTTGGCGCAAATTGGCTTCCTGAAAACCTATAGTTTACTGTGTCATAGTATAGTCATCTCTTAAGGAAGAAGGAGAATCTCCAGCACTGGTGAAGTTTTCTAGGTCTAGCAGCTACAATAACACCAGTGGTTGGAACATTCCCTCCACTTTGAACTCTGCATTGAATTAGATCCCCAACCTTTAGGGGGAAATGTTTTATGCATGAACCCTCCAAGAACCTGGAAATGAATTTTTAACTGGAAACCTTCTGTGAGAAGCCAAAGTATGAGACTAAGAGAATGTTAAGGGCAGTCAGAAGAGATACACTCACCAGCTCAGCAATAAAGCCTTCACTGTGCTTGAACTGGCCATAATTTGCCACAGATATGAAATCTAAGCATACCTAAGCCACCATTCTGTTAAAGGCCCAGAGACAGAGGAAAAATGAAACCCCTGGGACATGGAACTCATGAAATATTCAAAAATCTCTCTGACAGCTTCCGTGGTGGTGCAGTGGTTGAGAGTCCACCTGCCGATGCAGGGGACACGGGTTTATGCCCCGGTCCAGGAAGATCCCACATGCCGCGGAGCGGCTGGGCCCATGAGCCATGGCCACTGAGCCTGTGCTGTGCTCTGCAACGGGAGAGGCCACAACAATGAGAGGCCTGCGTACCGCAAAAAAAAAAAAAAAAAAAAAAAATCTCTCCGAGAAAGCCGCATGTCTGACCTCTGATTTGGGTCAGATACCTATAACCAAGTTGGTGTGCAACTGGAGTGGGACTATGTTAAGACTATGGATATGTGTGGAGGACATGGCAAGAGGGGCCAAAAATATTGTTTAGAGGTGAAGTTGAGCCAAAGAATGGAAGAAACAGTAACACCCAAGCTTCTAATCCCATGGAGACCAGGCCTAAAAAAATATGACAGAGGCCAAAGGGGGGAGAAAAAGGTGAGCAGTGGAGAGAGAGAATGTAGAAAAGAGAAGCATAGAGATTTCTAGAAGTGCTAATAAGTTACATGGTGGGAAATAATCAAAGAGCAAGCTCTTAGCTTATTGAAACTAATGGGCTATAAGGCTTGGAAACTAATAACTACCATAATATAAAAAAGAAATGTGAAAAATAAAGATTTATTTAAATTACAGGACCTCTTTGGAAATTTAAGGGAGCAAACTAGGACAAATGGCTTCAAATAATCTAAGAGCTAAGAAGCTATGGGAAATCTGTCATGATTGCTTTAGAAAAGAATCTTTGGCCCATTGGTTAAAAGAGGAGAGAGACTTCTCAGCCTTTCTTCGAAGGATCAGTTTCCCTAATGTTGCAATGAATTCCCCACTCTTAGAGTTATTCAGACAGAGCCGGGAGGTCACCTTTCATAGACTTATAAAAGCTCTTTATTTACATTTCATATGGCACAAGCCATATGTTCTATAACGTTCTAAAAATATTCATTGGTATACAAAAAGTACCAAATTAATATGGCAATTCATCTCTTCACTTTTAAATTCCTAGAGCATAGAATTTATACAGAGCTCTTTGTAAAGGGCTAAGTCTAGCATGATGAGTAGATAATTTGTAATTATTTTTCTGACAAAGACCACTGCTGGAAATTTTTTTTAATGCTGTGCTTTATTAATTTTTCTACTTTTACAAGTATTGTAAAAAAAAATCACAATGATATAATTGATTTGAGTTTAGCACTCATTACAATCTCCACCTTAGGTATAGATAGAAGACCCAATCAAAATCTTTTTCTCTAATTAGTACATATAGAACATGTCTAATAAATTAGATATTTTCAAAATTCTAAAATGTAAGAAACAAAAGTTTAGTAAAGGGGAGCCATTCTGCATTTATGATTCACTCTTATGAGCATATTTTGGAGTGATAGAAAAAGACAAAATTGTTTTATATTGGTTTCTGCAGGTATTGACTTAATTTTTCTTTAAGGTTTTTTTTTTTTTTTGATATGGACCATTTTTTTTAAAGTCTTTATTGAATTTGTTACCATATTGCTTCTGTGTTATGTTTCTTGATTTTCTGGCCATGAGGCATGTGGGATCTTAGCTCCCCGAACAGGGATAGAACCTGTACCCTCCTGCATTGGAAGGCAAAGTCTTAGCCACTGGACCACCAGGGAAGTCCCTCTGTAGGTATTCACATTAAACTTAGGAACAGATAGATTAGTAAATCAGGTTTGTCAATTTTAATACTTTTATTATCAAATATTGAGTTTTTTCTACTCAGGTTCCATTTTCATTCTATTAAAATTTAAACACTTCCAGTAATTTCATCCATATTTCCCCTCTGTTCTCAATTATTTTCTTAAACATTATTTACAGGCTTTTGAAATTTCAGTTTCAAAAGTGAACAGTGAAGGAAGGTGTTGTTAGTTATATTTTCTTAAGCATTGTGGGGAGTTATTTGCTGTTGTAAAACAATACACACATCCATGCATACACACACACACACACACACACACTTTCACACAGAGTTCTTCTATTATGTTGGGAAGCTCACGGGCAGATTACAAAATAACCTTAAATTGGTAAATGAGTCAAGTGGGTGGCATTATCAGTTAGTGTACATTGTCAAATTGCAATGTGTTGGACTTTTACAATTGCATTTCATTCTGGTTAAAGGAATTGTTTGGTTTTTTTTTTTTCCTCCCAATTTGTAAACCCACAGTCTCCTTGAAAAATAAAACTCTGCACTTGACATTTTCAGATTCTCCTTATCCCATTTCCATTAAAGACAAGTCTGACTTTGGGAGCACTAAGAATTTCAGAGAATTGAATTCCAGAGAGAAACTCCTACTGGAATAAAGTCTGCCTATCCAGGAACACAAAGGACAGCTTTTTCTCGCCCCTTCTAATGAAGAGCTAGACTAATGTCCCCTCTTGGGGTTTGCAGTAATACTCTCATGGAACATTCATTTGCAGAAGCTGCTGAGTTAACTCCAAAGTCCCCCTTTCCCATAGCAAGTTGTCTACAAAGACAGTGAATTTAAGGGGTCATGATAATGGTGTCTCCCAAGACACCGAGTAAAATGTTGCAAGTTCTCACACCCCATTTCAAACTCTCCTATGGATTGTTGATGGCAAGATGTGCATATCTTGAAGAGGTCACCTCCAAGAAGTTTCTACAAAGCAACTAATACACAGACTAGATAACTGTGGCAATAAAGGCACTTTTCTGAGACTCCTTTCTGGAACAATTAAAATAGATGTTGTCACTGTACACTGCAACAGAATTAAAGATGTAAGACCCCACGTTAAAGGTGAAGGCTAGGGCTTCCCTGGTGGCACAGTGGTTGAGAGGTCACCTGCCGATGCAGGGGACGCGGGTTCGTGCCCCGGTCCGGGAAGATCCCACATGCCACGGAGCGGCTGGGCCCGTGAGCCATGGCCGCTGAGCCTGCGCGTCCGGAGCCTGTGCTCCGCAACGGGAGAGGCCACAACAGTGAGAGGCCTGCGTACTGAAAAAAAAAAAAAAAAGGTAAAGGCTAATAAGTGAAATTATTAGTATAGGTTCTTTAAGGAAAAGAAATTTAGCTTTCCATAATACTTCCCAGAGCTTGGAATAGGGCCTTTCATAAAGGAAGGAAAGAAGGAAGGGAGGAAGGAAAGAAGAAAAGAAGGGAGAGAGGGAGGAAGGGAAGAAGGAATGATTGAACAAATAAAGGAGTAAACAGAAAAATTTATATTACAGCTAGCTAATAGGTCAAAGAAGTTATAAAAAATGTTTTGTGCCCATGTGCGTTAGGCTTTTATTTTTTAGTTGTTTGTTAATATTCCGGAATTTTCTCATAGTAAGTGTTTTATGGGACTAAAATACAAAGCAAGATCCTGTATATGAGAGGAAATTGAACTGAAGCAATCTCTATTGTTGGCTGTGAAGGGTTTCTTTGTGGTTTTTTTGTTTGTTTGTTTTCTCCTATTGAGTACTTTGTCATCTGCGGGAGGTCAATTTATGGTCTCTTTAAAATGGGTAAATCCAACATTTTTCTTTCTTTTCTGCTATATTTTTTAAACTTGCCTCAGAATAGTGAGAACAAACTTAATATACGGACTTCAAGAATGATTTTCTCTAAAGAGGATGCTTTATGCCCAGAAGTGGATCTCTCACTGATACTCAGTTTCTGGGGACTGGTTTGTGACTCTGTGTAACACTAGCTCTTTTAATAGCCACAGGAAGAATTAGTTAAAAATTGACTTTGAATGTAATTCATTTGCTACAAAGTGGTCTTTTACCCCCTGCTCTTCTCTTTCACTGACATCCACATTTTCGTTTCTAGTCCTTTGTTAAAAAATGAACTACACAGCAAAAGCATGTGAGGATTAGGATTTCTGAATACCATCATGCACACCATGGTGTTCCCAGCAGTGAGCCACTAATGCATCACTGGTGTCCTATGCTGGATGAGAGGGGAGAGAGAGTTAAGAGGAGAAGCTGGCTAAGGAGAACCCCAGGGATGAGCTTCCAGAGATCCTTACCTGGAAAGAAGAAAGCAACAGCCTTCATGTCTGCTCCTCTTGGCTTCCTGCACTCAACTCCCAGGGATTGTCTTGTTGCTAGACATGCCACTAACTACTATGTCAATGAACACAAACTCAGCAGAGATAAAACTGAAAGGAAAATGCTTTCCTTATTTATCTGCTCAAAGTTAAATTAGTAATAGTCTGGGGCAAATACCTGGCAGAGCTAATTATAAGTACACATTTAGATTGGGCAAAATTGGTTTAGGTCTAATTGTTACTCCCCACCTCCTTTTTAAATTTACTATCTTCTTCTGTCTAAAATTCCACCATGAATGCCAAGGAAGGGGAATGTGCTATAACTTAATGAACATTTAAATCAGTGTTAAGATCCTTTAAGCTTCTCTTAAGTTAGAAATTAAAAGCTCTTTGCCATAGGTAAAAGGAAGAAGAGGGGTGGAATCTTTTGGATCACTACAATATTTTACTCACAAATAAATATCTACACCTCCCATAAGCAAATCATTCTGATACAGCATAAACTGAGCATTGGTGAAAAAAATATATTTTCAACTCCTATTACAAATGCTTCCCAATGCTTATAGAAAGAAAATACGATATCCATGATTAGCTTCCTAGTTTAGAAAATTCTAGCATTTCCATTAATAGAGCAAGGTCTTCATAACCTTTGATAAGGGCTTACCTTTGCCTATGTCATCTATATGGTATTCTTGATTACTAGGTCCTCATTAGTAGATATAATGAAGAAGGAAAACAATCCCACCATTCAGCAGCTTTTGTAAGAAAGAAAAAATTTCCAAAAAAATGCAATCAAAAGATACAGATTCAGATAAATACTGCATCTAACATTGATTTTCAATAAATATTCATTGTATTCACAAAGTGGCTGAAAGTATAACTTCATGATAGTAAAGTAAACATCTTTAAAACTTATTTTCTACTAGTGTCTTCCCTCTCAAGAGAGTGCGGTATGGTAAAAATCCCTTTACTTAAGCTAGTTGGAGTCTCCATCTTTCAAGTGGAATGTTAGATAGAAACTCACATTTTAATCCTATTGTAAGAGGTATTTGTCAATAAATTCATATTTTTGGTATAAAGTCAACAGTTTATGCAGAGAAAAAAATATTAACTTGTATAATACTTCAGCTCATGCCTCAGAAAACATATCAGAGCTTTTAAAATTACATAGTAAGTTAAACTCCAGTTATACAGGATCTAAATTCCTTAAGAATAATCTCTAGGAACAGAGAAAGATAGTAATTTGAAGATTGAGTCACACAATGTAAATCTCAATGAAGGAGTTGTTATTAGAGAAATAAAATTACAATGTTTCTGACATTTAATTTAATGTAAATAGAACATAAATGTATAAGGATTCAGGTAAATACACTTAAAATTCTAGCTGTGATCAATTGAAAAGCATTATAATTATCTTATGTGATGTTATTTTTAGATTTACAGAAACCAAAATTCTGTTTATGATTAAATGAGGTATAATGCATGATAAGCATCACGTTTGGTACAAAATAATCCCAAATATAACCCACCCCACCATCACACATTTCTTACTTGTACAGCTCTTAACCTATCACAGGAACTCAGAATAACAATGATTGTATTGATGTCAGTAAAGAAACTACACCTTCAAGAAAAAGGAAAACTTAAACTCAGAATCTTAAGTTTTCTTGCAAATAGATTAATCCAAATACATATGTATAGCTTTAGATGTCTTCTGAAGCTTCAGATACATAACTCTAATTTTCTTCTGGACTTCTCAAATCAATGTTCCATTTTATTCAAAACCAAACAATACTCTCAAAGCAAGTTCACCATCTTCCAATGTATCCTTTTGGCTATTGCAGTATGTCAAAAGATGCTATATTGTAGATATGCGAAGTGTGAGTGGGTGTGTGTGTACAGAAAGAGAAAGAGAGAGAGTGGATTCTCTCAACAGGGTCCTACTACAGGGTCTAATTTTGAAAACAAAATTGAAGTTGTATAGATCTTAAGGTTACTGAGATCCAAAATGCTGAAATACTGGTGAATATTCAAAGTCCATGAAATGGAAGAGATGCAGGAAGTAAGACCAGGTTTTTAGTTATGTCCATAATGTAGATGTTTACGTTACTAAATATTATGATAGGATAGAAGATATCCTTAAGCAAGATTTTCAACTCACCAAAGAAGGAGAAAGAAAGCAATGAAGAAATAGAATGTTGATTTAAATTCGTGGTGTATGTAAAATGCATAACATAAAATATAAAGTAATTATTAATAAATGTTAATTTTTTTTTGTCATTATGTAAGTCATTGGAATTTTTATGAATGAGGTTACCTTAAAATATTTATACTTTCAAAGGTATAACCTATGCAATGGAGATGTGAATCATGATAAATACATAAGGCATGGAAAAGTTACTATTTGAAAGAATGGCATGCTCCAGCTTGTCACAAATATTCTGAAGAAAATCACCACTTACAGAAATCACACCTGATATAATTGGCCACATCAAGAATTCTTTAAAATTGTGGAGGGGGTCAGTGCTCTATTTCTAAATGGCATTTGGTTGAAATTTAAAAAGAAAAAATATTGTTATATATTGATGTTCCTCATTATGGCAATATTGTAATTTGAGTTAGAAATTTCTTCTGGAAAAATCTTCTCTTAGTCAACATTTACTGTCTACTTTGAAAATCTTATAAAATATGACTAAACAAAGCATTAAAAATTATGCCAATTAAAAAGATAGAGAAAAGGTTATATGGATTGTGAGTTATCTCCATTTTGGTAATTCTTAGTTCTCATTTAATGGACATATGTTACTGTTCAATAAAATAATAAAACAAACTATAAATAAAGGACCAAAAGTGTTATAAATAGTTGAGAACAGAGTTAAAAATACTGAGAGCAAAATGAATAGGGCCTCTGAAATTCTTTTTTAAAAAGTGTTAACTGAACCCATGTTAGAGTATAATGATGAACACAAATGGGTAACTTCAGTACTTGGCTGACATGACTAATAGAAGCAAAACTATTTCATACTTCAGTGTTGTTTGTGAAAATGTAAAGTAAGGTAATATAATGCGATGTTTTTGATAATGTAAGTAAGAGAAGTATAGGAGAAATATACTTTATGCCAAAAGGGAAAATGAGGAGTAATGGATAAAATTTATGAGAAGATATATTTATTTTAACCTAGGAAATATAAATAATAATATTTCAAAATTGAATAGGGGTTCCACTTTCAACCATGATGAAATAATGATACTCAAATTGCTATCCAGCCATAGTCAGCTATAAAACTGGAAAAGTTTTATGAAATGACTGTTTCTATTCATTTGAGAGTAGGCAGCAAAGAATTGTGAACTGTAGAGAAAAAAAACAAAAACCAAATGAGCCCTATTAATGTCCTGTCTTTCTGAATGGAGTTAATTACTGGACCCTGGCACAAGGAGAAGTGGCATAAGCATGGCTTCATAATCATGCTGAATTGAATACACAGAAATTGGAGTTTAGCAAGGCTTAGAGAACTGGTATTTGGAAGGCAGAGTACTGACCAAGAGAAAGCTACTCAGAGAAAGAGCTCCAAAGATCTGCAAGGGTCACCTTGATAGTTTGGCTGAATACTAAATTACCATACATAGAATGACTTCACAAGGCCAGGTAAAGAATAACTATTAAGGAAATACAACTACCACAGAGCGATAAGATGGAAAACGTCCAGAACTTTCATAGTGTTGGGAAAGTGTTGAGTTTAACTAACCAGATTGGAGGAACCTCATGCAGAGATGCCAAAAGGGCCATACATCAGGAGTGAAACTAAATTAATCATCATGTAGAATTACTCTAGACCTTACCAGGGATTCCTGGAGTTGTTCTATGATGACTAAATAGACGATTCTTTAAGAGGATAAAGCAATACTGAATGTGTGTGCACCTAATAATACAGGGTCATTATACATAAAACAAAACTAACAGGAAAAAAATAGATAAATATACAATTTTGACTAAATCATTTCATCTTTTCTCAATATTTGGTAAACTAATTACAGAAAAATAAGCAAGGAAATTTGAATAAGGCTCTCCACCAAAATGATCTAATTGACATTAATAAATCTTTACATCCAAAAACAGTGGGATACACATTTTTCTCAAGTGTACATGGAACATTAGCTAGGAGAGTTCATATACTGGACCATAAAACAAGTTTCAATAAATTTAAAAGGACTGAAATCTTTTAAAGAATTTATTCTTCACAAAAGAATTAAATCAGAAATCAATAATAAAATATCTTAGAAAAGCCTCAAGTATTTAGAATCTGAACAAAATACTTCTAAATAACCTGTGTATCAAAGAAATAACAGGGGAAATTAGAAAGTACTTTTAACTTAATGGTATTGAATATAAGGCATTAAAATTTGTGGATGTAGCCCAAACAGTGCTTATAGGAATCTTCATACCTCTCAATGATTATATATATTAAAAAAGAATAATAATCTAAAATTGTATGGTCTAAATTTTTACCTTAAGCAGTTTGAATAAGAACAAATTAAATTTACGTTTAGTAAAAGAGAGGAAAAATAAACATAACATTAGAAAGCAATAAAATAGAAAAGAGGAAAACTTTGGGGAAAATCAATGAAACCAAAAGCACTTTCTTTGAAAAAATCATTAAATTAATAAAAATCTAGCTACACTGATGAAGGAAAAAGTAGAAAAAGACCCACAAGTTACTGATGACAGAAATGAAAAGTAGGACATCACTAGAGAATCCATAGATATTGAAATGGTAAGGAACTATTGTGAAAAAGTTATGCCCGTTGATTCAACAACCTAGGTAAAATGGACAAATTTCTTGAAAGACACAAATTAACAAAAATGGCATAAGAAGAAATAAAAAACTTGTATTACCATGTATTGACTAAGTAAATGATATGTAATAATAATTTAAAATATTGCCAGCAAAGAAAAGAAAAAGAAAAGAAAAAACTCCAAGACAAAATTCCTTTCTTAGTTAATTTTTTAAGAATAAAAACATATTACAACTCTTATACAAACATTTTCAGAACATACAGTGGTGGGGATATTTTCAAATTCCGCCAAATACATTACAAGAAAAATGCTAATATTATTCATTAACAGTGGTAAACCTTAACAAAATATTAGCAAATCCAATCAGCATTGTATACAAGGAACATACATTATGACCAAGTCAGTTTTATCACAGGAATGTAAGGCTATTTTAATATTTGAAAATCAGTCAATGTGATTCACTAGACTAATGCACTTATATTCAGCATCATATTAGAAATTCTAGTAAGTACAGTTAAAGGGAGAAAAAAAGAGATAAAACGGCATACAAAAAATAAAATTATCTTTATTTGCAGATGGTATGACTGTGTATATGGAAGAATCCTAAAATTTCCTAGTAACATTTTTAAAAGAACTAATAAGTGAAATTAACAAGGTTAAATGACACAAGGCCAATATACACAAATAAATTTTACTTCCAAGCAAAATTATTTTGAAAATGAAAAAAATGTGAAACCTTTACAAGAGTATAAGCAACAGATATAAGGAACAAAATACATGCAAGATAACATCTTTTTATATACAGGAAAGTCACAAAATATTGCTGAGGGCTATTAAAGAGAGCCTAAATCATTGAAGTTATATGTGATGATCATGTGTAGAAAGACTCAAACTTTTAAAGGTATCAATTTGCCCTAAGTTGATCTATAGATACAATGAAATCCTAACACATTACTGCAACTTTGATATATAAATTAATAGACTCATTCTTAAATTTATATGGTCAGTGCTAATAATCTAGACCAGGCAAACCAATCTTGAAAGAGAAGAATATATGCAGAAGACTTACATTTTCTGAGTTCAAAACTTAAAATAAAGCTACGGTAATTAAGACAATGTGGTTTTAGGATAGGATATATACAGATCAATGAAATGGAATAGAGTAGTGTCCTGATAGGATCATGCACAGATATAGCCTATGATTTTCAACAAATGAGCAAAGGAAATTCAGCAAGGAAAGAATAATCTTTCAACAAATTGCGCTGGAACATTATGAATGTCTTATTGAAAAACAAATAGTAAAATTTTATCATTCATAAAAATTAAATCAAAATGAATGATAGTTCTAAATATGAGCTAAAACTATAAAAACCCTAGGAAAAAAATCTAAGAGAAAATTTATACATCTTCGGGGTAAATTTATACAACTTTGGGGTAGAAAAAAATTTCTTAGCATGAAAAAGACTAACCACAAAACAAAAAATGATTAGTTTGACATCTTTAAAATTAAAAACATATTTATCAAAAGGTACCATAAATAAAATAAAAAGACAATCTATAGGAAAAAATATTACCAGTCCATATATCTGTCAGAGAACTTCTATTCATAGTATCTAAAGAAATATTAGACCTAAATAATAAGAAATCAAATATCTTTATAAAAAAGGGCAAAACATTTGAATAAATGCAGCATAAAAGAAGATACAGAAAATAACCAATAAACATGTGAAAAGGAGCTTAATATCTTAGGTGGTTAGGGAAAGGTAAATTAAAACCACAATATGGTACTACTACACATATACTAGAATAGTTAAACTTGGAAAGATTGACTATAGCAATTGTTGGTGAGGATTAGAGCAAGTGGCACTCTCATACTTCGCTGGCGGAGTGTGACAAGGTATAATCACTCTTTCAATCTTGACCACACTTTCCTTCCATATTCCCTTTCGTGTTTATCTATCTTCTTTAAGTTATAAAATTAGCTCTGAGTATGAGAGAAATAACTCAATAACTAGGAGTTTATGTTTGAGTAAATCAATGTATGGGCACTCTAGGCATGGGAATAAGGTAAACATTATCTTAAGATATTCAGTGACTTTTTGCTGCCTCTCCCTCTGATTGTATTTTTTATTTACAGAAAAATTATGATCCAGAGAATGTGAAAGAAGTGTCACGTTAAAAAAGTTATTAACACGAAAGTTTACCAAGGATGCCAAGAGGAATATTTCTATCTGGAAATGATGACCCGGCTGGACAGAGGTGGGTCAGAACTGATGATAAATAGATCTTTTCTCATAACAGCCACATGTCAAGAACACCTGATTCACTCCAACAGTGAGTGTTAATCTCAAAGTCGTTTCTTACTTTTTTATGTCCCTGGTTGAAGCCTATTTCACATGGTACAGATTCTAGGTTGGTGAGTTTTTTCTCTCAACATTTTAAATATTTTGTATCACTCTCTTACTTGCAGTTTCTGAGGAGAAGTAGGATGTAATACTCTTATTTTTGCTTCTCTATAAATAAAATTTTTTTTCCCTTGGTCTTCTTTCAGGATTTTTTCTTTATATTTTATTTTCTGTAGTTAAAATGTAATATGCCTAGGTGTAAAATTTTTTAATATATGTATCTTGCTTGGTGTTCTCTGAGCTTCCAAGATCTGTGGTTTGGTGTCTGACATTAATTTGTTTCAAATATTTCTTCTGTTTCTTTTTTCTCTTTCTGGTATTCCCATTATGCATATGTTATACCTTTTATAGTTGTACCATAGTCCTTGGATATTGTTTCTTTTTTCCTAAATCTTTTTTCTCTTTGCTTTTTGTTTTTTTAGGATTCTGTTTATACATGTTCTAGCTTAGATTTTTTTTTTCCTCCACTCTGCCCAGTCCATTATAGGCATTCTTCATTTCTGTTACAGTGGTTTTGCTCTCTAATATTTCTTTTTTGGATTTTTTTTAAGGTTTCCATCTCTCTGCTTACATTGCCCATTTATTCTTGCATGCTATCTACTTTATCCGTTAGAGCCCTTAGCAAATTAATGGTACTTGTTTTAAATTCCCAGTCTGATAATTTCAACATCACTGCCATGTTAGGTTCAGATGCTTACTCTTTCTCTTCAGATTGTGTTTTTTGCCTTTTGATATGCTTTCTAATTTTTTCTTGAGGGTCAGACATGGTGAACTAGGTAAAATGAACTATTGTAAGTAGGCCTTTAGTAATGTGATGGTGAGGTGTGAGGGCAGTGGAGGCATTTTATAGTCCTATAATGGATTAGGTCTCCATTTTTGAGTGAGTCTATGCCTCTGCATGTGAATTTCACAAGTGTTTCTCTGTTTGTATATTTGTTTGTTTTTTCCTCACCCCTTAGGTGGGACAGGATAGTTAAAGTGGGCTGGAGTTGGGTATTCCCCTACCCCAGTTAGGCTCTGATAATACCCCAGGTGATTAGGCTCTGGTTAACTAGTTCCCCCTTAGGACAAGCCTTGTTAAGAACAGAGTACTCTGGATTACTTCAAATGGTTCCTTTCTCCTCTCTCTGCCAGAAGCAGGAGAGGTTTTTTCTCCCATATTTACCATGGAAAGTTGGTTGAGCTCTTGGAGGTAAATCTCACAATGTTGTGAAGCCCATCCTATGACTGGGTCCCCTTGGAGTTTTTGACTCTTAGAATTGTCCACAGTGAGTCTTCAGCAATTTGTTTATTACAGTTCAGTTTCCTACACTGTTTAATAAATTTTTAGATGATTTCTTCAGACCATGACATTCAAAATCCTTAAACCAGGAAGAGTTTGATATAATAAATTAACAATTACTTGAATTTTGAAGCAGTATAATCCTAGTCCTAATTCTACTACTCTTTGACCTTAAAAAATTTTTTTATTTCTGTAAAATGGACATGATAGTAATTTTGCAAGGAACAATTAATACAATATTGATTATTCTCAGCTCAACATACAATGCAGAGCAGATACTTATGACTATATGAGGGTGTCAGAATGGGGTGCTATCTTAAAATGATCTTTAAATTGTTATTTTATTAATTTCAGCATCAATTTCTTTTGAAAAATAATAGGAGGAAAAATATATCAGAATTGGATGAAACATAATATATTTGAAATAAAATTAAACTATCTGGAGTGGGGCTGTGTGGTGTTAAATGTGTACGCAATTTGCATTTGCACTGGAAATAATATTAATCAAGTTTTATCTTTTAAAATTAAAAAGTAAATTAAGAAAATGTAAATTAATTTGGAAATTCCATTGCCTTCCAGTGTTATTTCAATTTTTATGATGCTTGTTCTTTAAAAAGTCCTTTGGAATAAAACTGTTTCACAACTTGTAAAATATTACAATTCAATTTCGCTGTTTGGCTTGAGATTTTCCCATCACTTTTGAATTGTCTTTCTTGCTTCCCAAGATCTCTTGGCTTTTGACAATGAGAATAGGAGATTCCCCTGGGTGAAATTCACACAGCCCACATGTCTTGACAATTTGAACTGACTCTTCGCCTTTCAACTTCTCCTTCCACCTCTCTCTTTTATAAAATCCCCAGGGTTGCACAAATTTCACCTTCACTATGTGAAGATGTGTTTGGAGGAAAAGAGGAAAAGTGCTTTTCACATATAGTTGAACATGACCAAATTATACAAATACCAAATTATGAGAAATGTAAAAAGAAACCGTTAAGAGATAAATCTTACTAGGCTTTTTGTGGAAGAAAATCTATATGGCTACTATATAAAACTCCCCACTATTTATCTAAGATCACTTTAGCAACCTTAGAAATTAGTTTAGTTGTTGCAGAAGCTGAGAAATCATTGTGAGAGAAAATACAAATATTTTTTATCCTCACTTTACTAGTATTCATTCCCTTTTTCATTAGAAGCAAAACATAGTTGGGGTATCAAGCTCAATATTTTTTCCTAGCTCAGAATGAGAGTTGGAGAGTATTTATTGCATGAGGTAAATAATGGACTAATTCTCTAAGGCTGATTTTGGATTTGGACCTAATATAATATCCTGTAAACTAAAAAAAAAAAAAAAAAGTATATTTATATTATTTATCATCTTCATCATTATTATCCTCATCAGCTGACCATTATTTAATACTTACTTTACCTGAGGTGCTGTTTCCAGTGCTCTGCACCTATTAATTTATTTAAACTTTACATCATAGACTTCTGTGTGTTAACTTACAATACCGTCCTTTTCTTCTGGCTTTACTTTATTACACAGTCCCTCTGAGTGCCCTTATCTAAGTCCATAGCTTCCCCAGACATTTAGACATGATGCATTTTGTAATTCTAGCCCAGACAGCATTTCTGAACTGGACAATTTCTAACAAACTACCTAGTGAATGTCTCCACCTGGATGACATACTGCCATCCCACCTAAAAATATCCCCCCTGTTCTCTATATCTGTTATCTTATTACTTGGACAACACATATCAAGTCACTCAAAGAAGAATTATATCAGTTCATTCTACATGCCTCTGTCTTTTTAAGTTTTAACATTAGTCGTTCTTTAACTTCAATTAATTCAAATTAATACCATCTTTTTTGCTTATCCTTGAGTTTCCATCCCCACTGTAAATGTTTTAAGCAAATACTTATCCTTCTGCACCCTGGAAGCAATATTATCTAGTCGTTAAGTGTGACAATGTTGGATTCAAGCCATGCATGCTTCCAAATTCCATTTTCATGCTGCCTAATGTGTGACCTTGGACAATTTCTTAACCTCTATAAGAGGGGTATAGCAATCTTTATCAGTCTAACAAGATGTAGGAAAAGTGAAAAAAAGTCAAAAAAATAAATTGAGAGTAAATAAGAAACATAAAATGAGATGCTAAAGTAAGTCCAAATATATCAACAAATACAACAAAGGTAGGAGACTAAATTTAGTTTTAATAAGTCAGAGATTCTGAGACTGCATTTTAAAATATTCTTGCTTACAAGAGACATGCCTAGAACAGAATGAAACATAAAGGGATATAAAAACTACACCATGAAATATCAACAATAGAATTGTTGCTGTATCCCCATAAATACCATTATAGAATCCTAAATCATGAGTGGAATTTAAAGCTTTGTCCCTCTTTGTTTTCTATATCAGTCAGAAATTTCTGTGGGAATTTATAGATACCCAATTGAAAATGTCTTACATAAAACAGAGAAAGTATTGATTTATGTAACTGGAAAGTTTAGTCATGGATTTGGCTTAGACATGACTATATTCAGAGGCTTAAATGCTGGGGTCATTCTCTCCATCTTTAGATCCATTTTTCTCTTCATGTTGCTTTAATGCAGCAGATAGATTATTTCCACATGGCAGGAAAGATATCCACTGTCAGCCCCATTCACAACCTGCCAGCTTACTAATTCTAACAGGTAAAAAGGAAAAGAGACTTTTTCTTCCCATGTCCATATAGCAACCCTGGAACACACTCTGTTTGGACTTGCCAGAGGTAAGTCTATGGATTATTCCTGACTGGGACACATGCCCAACTGTTTGATCATAAGTGAGATGAGGCACTGTGATTGACAGAACCATTTGGATCGTGTGTATTTTGTAGGATGGAGTACTGAGTGAAAAAAAATGTTTACACTATACATTTTTTAATTGACTATGGTTATACTAAGGCAGTAAGTGCCAAGACCAGTGTGTGCACCTGTGAAAAGGATCCAGGAAGCTCTATTTTTAAAATAGTCCATAGGTGTGTTGGACAAAAGAATACTCCTGTGGCTTATATAGGCCTAATCTAATTCACAATGAATTATTTAAATATAAAATGTTAATTTATTATTCCTGTAAGATTTTTTTTTAAGGATCCTGTGACAACATTAGGCAGATGACCTCTAGTTTATGACTATCTTCTTAGATTAATGACTAAAAGAAGTTTATATTAATCTCTCCTGTATAAATAAACTTTGCTGGCATAAGAATCCTGGACTAGTAATCAATTACAAAAAGAAAACTGGAAAATTCTCAAATATATGGAGATTAAACAACAAGATACTGAACAACCAATGAGTCAAAGAAGATATCAACAGGGAAATCAAATGATATGTTGAGGCAAATTAAAATGGAAATATAATAACAAAAATTTGGGCTGCGGCAAAAGCAGTGCTAAGTGGGAAGTTTATAGTGATAAATGCCTACATTAAGAGTAAAAGCTCAGAAAATAGTCTACCTCAAGAAACTAGAAAAAAAAAAGAACAAACTTAGCCCAAAGTTAGCAGAAGGAAGGAAATAAAAAGATCAGAGTGAAATAAAATGAAATAAAGACTAGAGAAACAATAGATAAAACTCAGTGTAACTAATGGCTTTTTTAAAAAAGATAAATAAAATAGACAAACCGTTAGCTAGACTCAACAAGAAAAAAGAGGACTAAAATAAATAAAATAGTGAATAAAAGAGGAAACATTACAACTGATACCACAGAAATACAAATGATCATAAGAGAGTACTATGAACAGTTATACACGAACAACTTAGATAACTAGAAGAAATGGATAAATTTCTAGAAATATGCATTCTGCCAAGACTGAATTATTAGGAAATAGAAAATCTGAACAGACCAATTAATATATAAGGAGATTAAATCATATGAAAAACTTAACAAAGTAAAGACCAGGACCAGATGTCTTCACTAGTGAATTCTACAAAACATTTAATCAGGAGTTAATACCTGTTCTTCTCAAACTCTTCCAAAATATGTAAGAGGAGGGCACACTATTAAACTCATCTATGAGACCAGCATTACCTTGATACCAAAACAAGAGAATACAGAAAAGAACACTATAGACTAATATTCCTGATAAACACAGATGCAAAAAATCTCAACAAAATATTAGTAAACCAAATTCAGCAAAATAAGATCATACACCACATTCAAGTGGGATTTATTCCAGGGATGCAAGGATGTTTCAACATCCAGAAATTAATCACTGTGATATAATACATCATATTAACTAAATGAAGGATAAAAATTATACAATTATCTCAATAAATGCAGAAAAAATTTGACAAAATTCAAATTTCATTTATGACTAAAAACTCTCGACCAACTGGGTATAGAGGTAATGTACCTGAACATAATAACTACTGTTCTGAAAAAAATATTCCTCTCAAAATATTACTGCTCATTGACAGTGCACCTTGATACCCAAGAGCTCTGATGGATATGTACAAAGAGATTCATGTTATTTTCATGCTTGCTAACATAACATCCACTCTGCAGCCCATGGATCAAGGAGTAATTTTAACTATCAAGTCTTATTATTTAAGAAATACATTTTGTAAGACTATGGTTGCCATAGATGGTGATTCCTCTGATGGATCTGGGCAAAGTCAATTGAAAAGCTTCTGGAAAGGATCCACTATTCTAGATGCCACTAAGAAAACATTCTATATTCAGGGAAGATGTCAAAATAGCAACACTTGCAGGAGTTTGGAAGAAGATGATCCCTTGTGGATGACTTTGAGGGGTTCAAGATTTCAGTGGAGGGAGTAACTCTAGATGTGGTGGGAATAGCAGAAGAACTAGAATTAGAAGTAGAGCCTGAAGATATGACTCCAATTTTGAATACATAAAGAAGATATGATGTATATGTATAATGGAATTTTATTCATCCATGAGAAGGAAGGATATCCTGCCATTTGCTACAACATGGATGGATCTTAAGAGCGTTATGCTAGGTGGATATAGCCAGACAGAGAAAGACAAATACTATGTGATCTCACTTGTATGTAAAATCTAAGAAAAAGTCAAACCTTTAGAAATAGAGGTTTAAAAAGTGTTTGGCAGAGACTGGGAGGTGGGAGATATAGGGAGAGGTTGAAAAGACATACAAATTTTCAAAATAAGGTCTCTGGATCAAATATATAACATGGTAACTATATTTGATAACGCTGCTATGTATAATTGAAATTTACTAAGATAATAGAACTTAAATATACCACCAAAAAAAAGATATATATGTGAGGTGATGGATTTGGGGGGAAAAATAATGTAAATACTCTAAGATTCTAAAAGCATATTAAAATCCTTAGTAGAACAAGATGTTTTAATCCCTCTTAAAAGTCTTTGTATAATTGTTATGCTAATTACTTACTATTTTATTATTTTTATAAAGGAGGTCATTTGGAAGTAATAGAAACTTCTAAATGAAGTGGAAATTAAATGGTATTAACTTCTAAATGATTTTTTATTTGAGACCTTTCATTCATTTTAATGAGTCCTAATGCACAGATTCTGACTATAATAACCTTTGCAATTGAATCAGTGATTCCCAACCTATGTTCTCAAGAACACTGGAGTTTGGTGAGAGGTATATAGGAGTTCTGTCACACACAATTTCTATGATAAAGCATTTTTGCAAAGTGGCACAATATAAAGAAATCACAATGTGTATAACTAAGCCATAGCCATAAGAATCCCATGGTGAAGAAATTTAGTCTCACATAAAACAAAACCAGACAAAACAAAACTAAAAAACAGTAACAGGGACTTCTGCTTCTGGCCAAGATTGAATAATGGGTACTGGACTAGCCCTACTGCCTTTAAAAACAAAACAAAACAAAAAATCCTAGAAAAGTAGATAAACAATATTTTAAAAAGTCTCTTTACAGATATTGGACAACAGACAACACAGAGCTGGAATTCTGAGAGAAAAAAAAATGAAGTACACCTACATTTTCCAGGCTTTATTTCTGGAGCACTGTCCAGACCAAAGTTCAGGGAAAGTCCAGGCACAGTAAAGTCTTACTGAGATAAGAAAGGCTAAGGTGGTTAGAATTTGTAGGGCAATATATTATGAAGGGTGGCTACATGGAAGGGAAATATATCCAGAAAATTTTAAAGGGGTTCAATTAATCCTCTGGATGAATATTAAACTGAATATAAAAAGTCTGACACTCTATGAAGCCATACAAAGAAAATCATGACTAAAGACCTATAAGGGAACTATAAATTAAACAAACATCTGAGCTCTGAAGCTCACACCCACTGAGACATGTTTCAGAACCCACAGATTTAATTATACTTCATCAAACACCCAGAAAATTCAGGGGACACCTCAGAAATGCCATGCCTTAGAACAAAGATTAAACTATAGGAGACATAAGTCAACTCTAGATGTGCATTAACAAAGCATAAAATCAAGATTCAAAAAGATTAAAGTGATTTACAAGTAAATTAATGGCTTGCCAGAACAAAACTGACTACTAAAGGAAGTTACCAGGATCAGCAATATTCAATGTCCAGCATTCAATCAATAATTACCAAATAGGCAAAATTTGAAAAATGTGGCCTATAATAGGGAAAAAATTTAGTCAGTAAAACAGAACCAGAAATTACAGGTGTGATTGAATTATCAGACAAGGACTTAAAAGAACTACTGTAAATATGTATGAGTATTTAAAACAAAGCATAACACAGTAATAAGAAAAATGGAAACCATAAAGAAGAGTCAAATTAAACAACATCTGACAGTATTCTGACATCGATTGGCTTAACTGGGGATTGGTTTTTCCCAAAGAAGACATACTTGCACTTGATAAAATGGCATAAAAACTATCCAAACTAAAACATAAGGAGAGGAAAAAATAAGACTGAAAAAATTAGAGTCTCAATGATCTTTGGACAATATTAAGCAGCCTAACATAATTTTATGTGTGTGTGTTTGTGTGTGTGCACGTGTGTGTATAACTGGAATCTCCTAAAGATGGGAGGGAGGGGCAGATAAAATAATAGCTGCAAATTTTCCATATTTGATAAAAATATCAATCCAGAAATTTAAGAAATGGTAAATCCCAAGCAACATTACACCAACACACATCATAATCAAACTGATGAAAACTATTAACAGAGGAAAAAAATTAAAGCTGCCAAAGATAAATGAAACATTACATAAAGGGAAAAAATGACCACTGAATACACATTATTCTGGAGTCAAGTCAGAGACAATGAAAGAAAATTTTTTTAATTTACTGGAAAATAGTCATACTAGAATTCTATACACAGAGAATATTTGTTTCAAAAATTATGGCAAAACAATGCCATTTAACAACAGGCAAAACTTTACAGTACAAAACAATAGCCAACCTGCACTACATGAACTTCTTTGGGATGAAGGAAAATGCTTTGTGATGCAAACTAGTTTAAGTTATATTTACCTGTTATATGTGCAAATATAAAATATTTTTATGTTTTCTTTACATTTTCTAAGAAATAAATTACTGTTTTGATAAAAAACAATGCCAAGATATTTAGTGAGTTATGTCATATGTGGAAATAAAATATGTGACAGTAATAACACAAAGGACAAGAGAAGTAGAAATACACTGTTATATGTGCAAGTAGTATAATATTATTTGAAAGTAGATTATAGTAAGTTCAAAATATGCAGTGTAAACGTAGCAAGTAACACATCAGAAAACAAAGTGATTTAACAAAACACCAATAGAGAAGATGAAATGGAATACTAAACATATTCAATTAATTAAAAAGTAAAAGACAAAAACAAGAACAAAGTAGATGGACTAAATAGAAAGGGAATAGCAAGATGTAGACTGAATTACAATATCAATAATTACATTAGATGTAAATGGACTAAAAATACTAATCCAAAAAGAGAATTATCAAACTGCAGTTCTCAAAAAATCCAATTATAATACTATCCACCACAGAACATACTTTAAAATGAAAACACATTCAGCAATAAAAAGGAGCAATCCACTTACACAATGAAACGGCTTGGATGAGACTGAAATATTTCTTAATGAACACATCCAGACACAATTTGTGTATACTCTATGTTTTCATTGAGATAAAGTTCTAGAATAGGCCAAAAAAAAGAAAAGATCAGATAAAGTAGTTGGCTGTGGCAGGTGCAGAGTGGAATTTACTACAAAAGAGCATGAGGAAACATTTTACCATGATGGAAATGTTCTATATCTTAATTGGGGTGGTGATTATATGGGTTATATAAACACACCAATATGTACACTTAAAATGTAAGTGTGTTTTATGTAAACTG